>NC_034594.1:54553768-54600162 GCF_900095145.1 Mus pahari
ACACACACACACACACAGAGAGAGAGAGAGAGAGAGAGAGAGAGAGAGAGAGAGAGAGAGAATCGGAGTGTCTATAAACCATCAGTAGGTTCCCTCATATCCTTCCATATAATCCTTCTCCTCTAGATATTGCTAATGATCTTGTTTATTTAAAAAACAGCAGCAGAATAGTGCACATATACATTTGCACATGCATACATTACTATCATGCATTTAAATGTGTATATATGTTTTGAGTCTATGTAACTCACCCCCATCTTGCTTACTCTGTGGGCCCTATGCCTTTAATGATGATTCTTTAACCTCTGCCAAAGACACCCAGGGGACAGGAGAGCCCAGAAGGAGGGCTTGGTGAGAGAAGGGTGGAAAGTAAACTCCCTGGGAGATAAAACTCATGCAGCACACAGGGGTGCTTTGTTCCATTAATTTTTATAGGGAGAGGCACGCCCCCCACTGCTTTATCCTGCCTCTCCCTCAGGCACTAAGCCAACTGTGTGTTCTCATACTGACATCTCTGCAAATAGCTGGGGAAGGAAGAGGCAAGCTTGAGATACATGCATCAGTATGGAGGCCATGGCCGGAAACCCATGCCTTGCTCCAGTTGGTTCTGGGTCTCTTGCTATCGAGTTAGGGCCTTCTCGATTTTATTTTGAATCCAACTAAACAGCTAAAGTCTGATACACAGAGAATGGAAGAAGCCATTGGAAGTGAATATCTGCCTTTCTTTCTTAGTGACCACTAAGTGTCCCAGATGCGGGGCACTGCGCCATTTGGAGAGGAGAGTGGTAGTGGATGAGTTGCCCTGATAGCACCTGAGATGCCTGAATCATTTCTAAATAGCAGTGGGCAGAGACCACTGCATTGCATTCCATTGCATGTAAACGAGTCCTCAAAAGGCCACAGTCTTAGAATTCAGTCACGTTTTCCTGGAGCCAAGTAACCCCTTTTCTCTGGTACCACATACTCTCTGGTGGCTTACTCATTTCTATGTCAGAGACTCAAGCGTTGATTCGTGTCCCTGGGGACTTGCACTCCAGCTAAGATGGAGTAGTGCCTTCCACACTTGCCAGATACCTCAGTTCTTCCCTGCAAGACATCTGACCCCATTTCCTAGTCTTCCCCTGGCTTGTTCTGTTCCTGTCAACATGATTGCCTCCTGTGGATGTTACAGCATTTGGTTAGATGGTCCATGTCTGGAAATTCCTTCCCTAGGGAGCTCAGAGACAACCTGCTCAGCCTCTCTGTCTAAATTTCACTTCTCTTCCAAGATGCCCATGCCAAGTTATAATTGCCCTTGTCCCCTTACACATATGTGACTGGATGTCCTTTGCTTGCCACCCCACACACCATCTATTGGCTCCCAGGACACTGTAATTTGTTTCTCTGCCTCTTCTTCCTGTTTGTTCACTGTTTACATGCACCTACTCCTCTGTCATTGAAAAAGCAAGCCCTCCTCAGGCCGTCATCTGATCCGCTTTCTTCACTGACATGACCTGAGTACTCACAGGCGGTTCACATTAGCTATTTGTTGCTGTTTGTTGGACAGTGTTTCATGAAGAAATTGCTTGGAGTTCTTGTCACATGTTTCCATATCAGGCAAAGGCAACTTCCAGCAAGGTGAGAACTGAATGGAAAGATGAATTCCACAAATTGACCTCAGGAGCATTCCTGGACCATTCACTTGGCATGATAATAACACTAACCCTTGTGAAGCACAACAAGGAAGTGAGTCCTGGCCATTGCCAGCTGTTCTATAGAAGTCACATGACTTGTAGTTGGGCTTCATGGAGGCTTTAAGCAAGCAGAGCATCTTTGGAAGGCCCAGGGATGTTTTGAAAGTTCTGCAACTGGTAAATGATATAGCAGAATCTCTCATCATGAATCCTGATAGCCAGCCTTTTTCTTCTCCATCCAAGCTAGTCTTGGGATCTACAAGAGGAAGGTCAAGGCAGAATAGCTGGTATGACATCCAGAGGCAGGGACCACAGGGGTTCCAGGGTTACCATATGATAAGGTGACCATGATGGAGGATTTTGCTGTCTGTGTGTGTGATTTCAGAATGAGCAAAGTGGTGCTGTTGGTAGGTATTTTGCTATTTTTCATTTAATTTTTTTTTTGTTGAATACATAGGTAACATCGGTTTACATGGAGAGCCCTGGTTAGAATATTAGCATGAACAGTAGGTACTACTGCTTACAGCATGCCTTTTGTGTATGCATGTGTGTTGGGGGGGGGTTGTTATTTAGCAGAGTGATTATCTCTCTTTTGAGAAAATGTCTCCCTTTGTAGCCAAGGGTAGCTTGAACCCCTGGTCCATCTGCCTCAGCTTCCTGAGTGTTGGGACAAGCACATGCCATACTCCGCTTTGGAGTAGGAATTCTTAGCTGGAGGTAACGGCAGCCATCATTGGAACTTGGAAGGATGTACAGCTGGTGTCTTATAGGTAGAAAGCAGAATGCTGCCAAACATCTATAATGCACAGAGCATCCCCATAGCAAATCATGATCTTGTCCAAATATTGGGGTGCTGAGCAAGGCTTGAGAAGCCTTGCCCCCCAAGCATGGCAGGAATGAACAACTGTTTCTGTCTTCCTTTTCTCCTTGTTTTTCTAAATCCTGCCTCCCCTCCCAGCTAGAGGGAGTAGAAAGAGGACTGGAAATCTCTCTTTAGAATGTTTCTTAGGAATTAATTGTCAGAGGGAACAGGGAGTTCCAACCTCCCACGTCCATCAGCTCACCACCTGCTGCAGCATCAATTATGTCTCGGCCCACGCCACACCCGAAGGTTGGAGAGCTGCTGTGTGGTACTGTCGGCCTGGGGCTGCAGCCTTTAGACACCTTCCGTGAGGCAGGCAGAGATGAGTGGTGAGCAACAAGAGGGGAGGCCGGTACTCCGTGTTGTCAGCAGCCGAGGAGCCCAGGGCGTTGTGTAACCCAAATGAACTCCCGGGTTTAATCTCTACCTCTGACAGCTCCCTGGAATCGCAAGAATGCCTGAGGATATTTGTTCTAGCTCTTCCAATCGGTACTGAAATACTTTCCAAATGAAGAATAATGCTGTCAGCTACTACTCTGAAAATTAGCATATGCCTGCCGTTTGCTTCTTTCACCAATGGAGCCAGTTACAACCTCCCTTATAACATAGCATAGTGCTTCCCAGTTCCCAGAGAACAGGACCAGTAATGATCTCACACGCAACGGTTTTCATTGAATATTAGATCTGAAAAAAGAAGAACTTACTTTAAAGGGAATTTATTCTGCGGTATTGGTCAGCAGAGGAGGAAGGAAAGACCCTTAAATTGAGATTTCCATTCCCCCCAAGTGCCAGAATGGTTAATAGATGATCAGAACATTGAAGCTCTCAGGTTGCAGAGCCCTAGCTGTGTGCACCCCACCTTTTGATTTGTCTTCTTCGTTAATCAAGGATGAACTAGTAGGATGGAGGTTTCTTTTGTTTAGATAACGAACTTTACCAAATTCTAAATGTATAGACCAGTCTCTTCTGCCGTACCTCTGTTTAAAGGACTTTGTCTGCTATCTGGCTTTCCTTTTAGTGCCAGAGAACCAATTTAGATGCCACAGCAGGTTCTTCTTCCAGGGGAAGTCCTTAAATTCTGGTGTTCCTTGAGGTTCCCTTCAAATATCCCACCTTTCCTATGTGCACATTTTCCATAGGTGGCTTCAGCTCTCCCTTGGAATCAGTTGCTGTCCAGCTCCTGGCTGTGTCTTTTTGATGATGATGGTGATGGTGATGGTGATGGTGATGGTGATGGTGATGGTGATGGTGATGGTGATGGTGATGGTGATGGTGATAGTGATGATGGATGGCAAATCTATCTTCAGCCCAGTGGGTGTGTCACTGTAGAGTGAGTCCTGGCTTGGATGATGGGAAAAGCAGGGTTGAGGCTGGATGCTGACTCCTGTCATTGTGGGTTGGATGTCTCCTTGGGTAAGACTCTGATCTCCTTGCCTAGATCCCGAGTTCTGCCAAGCTCTGCACTCTCTCAAGATTTACCACAGTGCCCAGCAACAGAAAACACCAAGAAGAGGGAGACTTCAGAGATGCTGAGTTTCCACGAAATGCCTCCAGCACAACCTGACAATGGCTCCAACTATCACCTGTAGCTGATCAACATCCAGCCAGGGGACCCTCAGTCTTCGTTGTACAGTAGAGTAATCTAGAAGATTTTTTTAGACAGAGGTTAAGGCCTCCTTCCAGACTTGCTGAACCAAGACAACCAGGATGATGTAGGAAGATGTGCCAGTCGTTTTGTTGTTTGCCTGTCTGAAAGACCAATAGCTTGTAAGTAACCCACTAGTTGACTTGTTTCTTGATGAGAGTCCATCTTTAGCATTCAGTAGAAAAATAGGTCATTCCTATGGTTGGTCGCTAGTTTAATACCACTGTCACGATGACAGGTGACTGCTGTGTGACCAGGGCAATCATTCTGCCCACAACCTCAATCCAAGTCATATGTATTTTTGATAGATATCAAAATGTGTGTGTTTGTGTGTGTGTGTGTATTTATATGTGTGAATATATACATTTTGTGTATTTATATGTGTGAATATATACATTTTGTGTATTTATATGTGTGAATATATACATTTTTGCTGATCTAATATGTGTGTGTGTCTTAGATACTGACCTCATTCATTATTAAAACAGAAGTGTGACTCATTTAACTGTGCTGAGACTGCGGAGCACAGTAATGAACAAAATGAACAAACATCCTTGCCCTCACAGAACTCAGTCCTTGGAGGAGACATCGATATACAGGATAGATAAGTAAGATTTAGAAGACATCCAGATGGCGACAGGGCTATATTAGATCTCAGTTGCTGTATAACAAATCTTCCGCAAACAGAAAGGCTAAAATAATAACAACATATTTGTTTGCAGCATCTGAGGGTCATAAGTCAGAGAGTAGCTAAGCTGGATGTGTGACTCTTGTCATGAGAGTGAGTAAAACTACTGAGTAGGTCTGTGCTAAGATGGCTTCCTGGGGCTAGAGGCTACTCTTGTAGGAGGCCTCAGTTGTTCTTCACACGCTGGCTTCCAAGAACAAGGAGAAAGCCAACTCACCCACTTTATATGACAGCGGTCATTTCTGTGCACTCTATTTGCTGAAAGAAGAGTCCCCAGGTAGGGTTTATATTTGCAAGAAGAGCTGTTTTTAAATCACACAAAGGCCAAGGGAATATAATACTACAGAGGGACGAGAAACAAAGAGCTGGTGAAGGGTGGATACTGTTGTTGACAGGGTGACAAGCAGGTCAGACTGGAGTGGAAGTTTGGTTGGGCTTGGGGTGCAGGTTTAGTCAGGAAGGTAACCAGGGTTCATGGGAGGCCATGGGGCAGGCCTTAGAACTATTGGTGGGACTCCGGCTTTTCCTTTGAGTGAATGGGAGTTAATGGAAGCTTTTTGAGGGTGATAATTTCATGCCTCCCAGAATATAAGGTATAGGGAGCCAAGTAAAACCAGGGAGACCAGTCAGTGGTTCTTGAGGTAATCAGGAGAGAGAAGTAGCTTGGGTGTGGTGTCCGTATGTGCACAGATGAGGCATGGTGGGTAGTGGCTGATTTGGAATACAAGCTTCAAGATTTGCTGATGTGTTGGATGTGGGGCGTGAGACGATAAAGGGAAATGAATAAGGATCGCCACAAGGGTTGTACAAGTGAAAGGATACAGCTGGTGTACGTTATGATGCTGAGGGACTGCTGTATGTCTCAGAAGCCGTAAGCAGAGAAGAAACACAGACATGTACCATACAGATGAGCTTGTTTCCCTTGAATGCTTATAAACCAGAAAATAGACTCTGAAGCAAACAATCCTTGGTTTATCTTTTATTTATTTATTTATTTTCTATTATCATCCAAAAAAAAATTTAGAGACAGATGTGAATCACAGAATTTTCACTGGCCATCATTGCTGGTGACCTGAAGGAGCAAAAGGATAATTTCTGACAGTGCCTATAAATGACTAATGTCTATGATACCCGAGAATGTAGAAAGAGGGTCTATAAGGTGACCTCCTGCATGAAGAAATAGAGCCTGAAGAAGTAAGCTAAAGCAGATTGCTCTCTGTACCAAATAATCTAGGAAGGTCTTGGTCATTCAGTCAATTATTTTCCTTTCAGATACTTGAAGATTAATTTATTTATACTTTCCCAGCACAGTTATTTAATCATTGCCTGATATGCTCTAGGTATGAGTAGTTAGTTTTAAATGCCAGCTTGTCACAACCTGTGAAGAGAGCCTGAGAGAATACTTAGGTAGGGTTGGCCTATGGATATGTCTTGGGGGTGGGGTGGGGTTGGGTTTGATGTAGGAAGACTCAGCCTATTGTGAGTGGCACCATTCCCTGGGCTGGCAGGCAGGCAGGTGTGTGTGTGTGTGTGTGTGTGTGTGTGTGTGCTGTGTAGGATAGGAGAAAGCTAGATGAAACAAGCAGGTAGCATGGGTATGTGTGTCTCTCTCTGCTCTTTAACTGTGTGTGTATGATCTGGTTAGCTGTTTCACCATGACTTCCCTGCTATGCTGGACTATAACATGGAATTGTAAGGCGAATGACTCCCCTCCCCTTCTTCTGCCCTGCAGTTAGTTACTTTTGGTCAGGATAATTTATCACAGCAACACAAATGAAACTAGGACAAAGTGATAATCAAGATTCTGACTTAGGGCAGAAGGAGAATTAGGTTGAATCACATGAAATGGCTGATTTCTGACCACTTGGGGTCTATCAAAATGCTACTTTCATGTCGTTCAAGATTCTGTTTTTTGAGAAATGTCTGTTCAGACCGCTTGCTCTAGATGCCACTGATGCCTATACTCAGGTCCCTTTGCCTTCAATCTCTAATCATGCAGCCCCCTGCTTAATAACGCCATTGTTCTTATTTCTGTCTTAATACTTGCCACAGATGTCTGTTTTAATTTCAGCTCCCTTCCCTCTTTTCCTGTCCTCTGTGTAAATGGAACACAGCTGCTTCCTGTCACCTGTGTGCATGGTGTTCCGTCATGTACTTGAACCTGTAAGGTTGGATTATGAGGCATGACTCGGCCTGAGGATGTACTTTATTACTGAGCATATCATATCTTATCTGGTTAGGGTATCAGTTTAGAGCATTAAAGTCCAGTCTGGGCCAGCTGAGCCAGTTATAAGTGTGACTCTAGGCCCCAGCTGTGTGGATCTTGCAGGAATATGCTGTCTTGCCCATACCATGTGTGACAAGCATAAGCTACTGGTAATAGTGTCTCAGCCTTGAGGGCAGCTTTAGCCAAGGCGAGTTTCTAGTGATGATCATCATTTGAGAATGCTTTTCAATTTCTTACTTCAGAAGAAAGGTCTGTGAACCAACCAAACCGTCTCTAGGTACACAGGCAATTTTGCTTAAGATTGCAGCAAGAAGTGGAGTGTTTTCTCCTTTCCCTTGAATTCACCTGCACTTTTTTTTTTTTTTTTTTTTTTTTAATTCCAATACAGCATATGCTCAGCTCTGCACTGTTCACAGTCTTAACATCTTATCACTCTGCTGGGAAGTTACTCTCCCCCTCCCATTATATAGCTTCTTTCATGCTCCACAACTTCACTTTACATTATCTTTTTCTAGACAACAACATTCTCAGAGGTTTTCCTGAGTTAAGTAACACAATTACACAGGAATAGCTGCAGGATGTGTCCGGACTGGAACACAATGATCGTGCTGTGGGAAACAAGGAGGCCATTATTTTTGCTGTCTTACTTAATTAGTATTACACACAGCATGATTTGGGTCTGATCCATACCCAGTTTATTGGGGAGAAACACTATGAGGTAGAAAGAATGTGTGTAGATATTGAAAAAAAAAAAAAGATTTGGTGGGGGTGGGGGGAGCAGTGATGGAGGTACATAAGCATTCCCCTGCACCTGCATTCTCAGAGACTCAGCCGATTGCCTCAAAACCCATTAAGCTGTGTTTTTCCTCTTTCTTTATTGCATTTGGCTACAGGAGCAGTGGCTGATTCTTACGACCTCTATTGTTTGATTGCATCCATTGCCTCTCGAAAATCTGGGTCCCTGAGTCCAGTTCCAGCTCCAAATGGAATTGGTGCGAAGGGAAGGAGAGAGATGCAGGCAGGCCCCTTGCCAGGCAGGGGATGAACTCCATTCCAAGCGCATCTCCCTTTAATGAGGTTCTGATGTGGCTCTCATTCCTCTGCAAGTACCAGGCTGCATCCGGACTGATGGCTGTACTTGATGGATAATTTATGCAAACAGAACACAAACAAGAAGTCATTAAGCCACCCAACAAGGGTCCTTGACTTTTGCAAAACCAAACAGTTATTCTGATCCTGATGAGTTTAATTTTACTTTGGGTTGAGTACCGATGAATACATTATATTTAAAATAAATATAATACTATCAATATTCATGATCAAACTGAATGCCATTTGGTGTTTGGTGTGGCTTTTTTTTTTTTTAAAGTTATACACAGAGCTTGATGCTCAGAGAATCACAAAATTGTGCATATTTGGAGCTTTACTCCTATGTTAAGTGTGTTTCTGATACATCCTAGGGTAGCCAGAGGAGAAGAGGAATATTCTATTTGCATATCTGTAACAACTTGATTTCCCCCTTGTTTTCTTTCTTCAGCTCTAGACTAAATATGAAATTGAATTTGATTATTTGATATAAGGAAACTAGAGCCCACTGGACAGCATAAAGAAAATTGATGCTGAATGTGATTTTGATATCTATTGATTAAAAACTACTTACAAGAAAATTAAAATGTAAAAACAAATAAGGCATAATGCCTTTGTTGTAATTCAGGGACCATGTAGGTGTACAATATTTGGATGTCAGTTTACATAATAGGCTGTGTTTTCCCATACTTTCCAGATGCCTGGCAGTTTACTTTAGTAATTTTAATTTTATTAGAACAGCATCCTATGACTTGGTTGCTGTATGGCAATTCTAGAAAAGTTCACATGAAAATCATTAAAACCTAACTGGTCCTGGCAGGTAATCTCACCATCTTTTCATCTTCTATCCCCAGGAAGGTGGCCTCTGTTGATTGTTTAAAAGAAAACACCGTTATCCTAGACACAAATAAAAATGCTGCACTTCAGTCCTTTCCCAGAAGAAGGGGGACCTTGAAGCCTCCAGAGTGAAAGCTTCCATGGGAAGAATATTTGCATCTCAAGATCAGCTAGCTGTAAATCAGCAGGAACCTTCAGGGGGCCTTCAGCCTCAGTCAAACCCCAAGGGGACAAGACCCCCACCACCTGTGATGAACAAGCCTCTGACCTACAGCTAGGGCAGCTGTGCCTACTACAGTCACTTCCTCTGCCACTTGAGAGGGGCATGCAAGAGAAGCTGACAACTCAGACCCTCCTTTCAGGGGAGGGTTCTCCCGGTGGATTCCTGTGTGAGGCAGAAGAGAGGGAAGTGAGGGAGGATTGTAGGGATGAGAGGGGGCAAACCATTACCTCTGAGATTTTCTCCAAGGAAGGGGGAAAAAGAAAAGTATTATTAATACTTTTAATTAATAGTCTAAAGGTGGAACAGATTTCAAGGAATAGACTGGGAAATGGCCAGGGCTTCTCCTAGACCATCGAAAAAGCAGCAAATACTTGGTGGATGTAGATGCCATGATCACTAAGGGCTATTCCTAATTTAGGAGAAGGAATTCCAATAGCTACACCCTGAACTTCTAGGTGATGCTGAGCACCTTCTTTATAACATATCTTAGAAGCACTATCCGAAATACCTTCTTCAAATTCGATACCTAGGTTTGGCTATTCTTGTGAGTTTAAATTTTTAACCGAAGTCTCAAAGTAGTTTGGGTATTGATAGACAGGGCCATGCATTGAGAATCATCATCTTATTAAACCATTGACCGAGTCAAAGATCTCATAGCTTCAGAATTATCTACAATCTACCACTTTAAAGACATTTTCATTTAACTTATAGGTCTCTGAGGAGAGTTAATATTCCTGGGCCACCCTCCCTGGCAGTTTCTCTTTTCTCTCTGTGTCTTAAGCCTTCGTATGAGAGTTGGAGGAGTCAGGCCTGGAGGATATCTTCACGTTGGCTCAGAACTCCCATTAAAACTTTTCTATAACAATTGGTGCCCCTTGACCCTGAATCTAGAGGCTCAGATCTCAGATGGAAGGAAAGGACCCTGGCCTTCTGCATTAAGAGAGAGGAATAATGTACTACTAGGAATAAGTTAATGGATTAGGTAGAAAAAAATTAGGTCTACCAGAGGAGGTAGTTATGGTATTTGATTTTAAACTCCTGGCCTGAAATCCCATGTGTATCTACTTCTCTGGCAATATATTACCTTATCTCTGCCTGCTGTTCCTTACAGCTGTGTGTTTAGGATTCCTGGGCTTGCTTTCTTTGCAAAGGCCATCTGAGTGCATGTGGTCAATGAGAGTATTTCTGGGGCTTCCTTTCTACCACTTGTGGAGGACTGGAGACTAAATCAGGATTGGAGGGAAGCAGGCCTTTCTGGCTTTCCTTTCAGGGATTCTAGCTCTCGATGGATTCCCTGTCAGTGATGTCAACCCTTGCTGGGCAGCTTCAGAACAGTGACTTGTCACCCTCTCCCAGTGCCCTTTCAGGAAGGACAGGGTCTCTTCCTGCTGCTACTCATCCAAGGGTTTTCCCACCGATTTAGTTTCTTACATTTTCAGTTATCTACACAACCAATTTCATAATTGAATTTATTCTGCTTGAAATACTGAGATATGGGAGATTGCTTCTTTTCCGTTCGGGCTCTGCCCAGCCTATTTGCTGGGCATGAGTGAGTGTACCATTTTGTGGCACTTGAGGAGTGGTGTAGGGAGCTAATGAATCTGGGCTCACAATGCTGAGCTTTCATTTCTGACCATAGACAAATCCCAGTTTTTGGATTTTTTTTTTTTAAATAAATCTCAAAGGATACATTATCCAAACACTAGCTCCTCTCTTTGTCCCCAAGACTGCTCTTCCCACAAATGGAATAGGATTTAGACTTTAATAGACTTATTGAGAACAGCAGAAATATCATGTATGATCTGTCTCATGTTATGACTTATTTTAATTACTCATCATAAATGTTCCCTATATATAAATACTCATTATAAATATAAGCACTCTTTTATGCTGGGCCCAGGCATGGCTTCACCAATGTTTTTCAACATAATGATCCTGGCAAGGGATAAGCTTTGGCAAGCAAGTCAAAACCCATTTTCCACCCATGATTCCAAGTCCTTACTTCCTTTTTTAAACCTAGCCTGAGAGGCAAAATCCATGTCAGATGCATGGGAATATACATCTGTATCTTAGAGTGATGCTGGCATGTCAGTTTGGCTCTCCATAGGTGAGTGTGCACACACATGTGTGTGCACAGATACATGAAAGTTTATTTTTTACATTTAGATATTGTCCTATATTACATACACACACACACACACACACACACACACACACACAAAGATAGGTATACACATCTGTGCTTAAGCTTATAGAATTTGGCTGGGGAAGGCAGCTGAATGGTCACCTCCCCCACTACTTTCATTTTAAGGGTGGGAAAAAGTGAGTTTCATTTTCTGAATACAAGGCTATGTGTGAAAGTACTATGGCAAAGTAGAAGAAAAAAATTCATCTTGAACTTTTAGTAGATACTTGTTTTGGTTGGCAAGGGGCCATCACCCATAAACATGCAAGTTTTGAATGTCTATTTGGGTAATTAACACACTTATCAACTTTTTCTTTTCCACTCATGGAGGTTGAGAATGGAAAAATGAGCCTGCCAGTTGTCATGGAAGACAGGGGGAATAAGAAACCCACAGATGACTTTTAATTTCTCTAAAACTGTACCTCTCCGGAGTCTGATGAAATCGGCTTATTTTGGTCCAGCTTCTTGGGCCTGAGTTGGACCTACGAAACCAAAGGTGGCATGCAAACAGAAAGGTCTGGCTCTTGCCTTAGCTGCTTTAGTCTGTCTACTTGCTGACTTTTAAAAAAAATCATAAACGCTCTAGCAATGATTGCAGCAGATTTCCCGTCCACCGTAAAATGAAAGTGTTTGAAATGAGGAGCAGAATAGTTGATTTGTTTGGTTACATTTCCCAGGGACAGTACATGGCAGATGGATGGGATCCAGATGTTGGGAAGTATTAAGGAAGAACTTCTAAGAAGCCAAGGTCTAGATTTCCCCCTGAAGCTGTGTCCAGCTCGTTACTTGTACTCCATATGTTCTTGCGAATTTTCCCCTCTGCTACGTCAATTAAAGGCTTCCTTGCCTTCCCTTTGCTGTGCTGTTATTGTGAAATTTTGACTTTCTCTGTCTTGGAGCACTTTAATTTGAATGCTCATTGTTTATGGTGTGGAACAGCTCCTGAACCATACGCCACAGAGGGACCTCAGTTTCTCCAGCTTCATCGTTTGCTCCGATTTCATGAGACTGTATGGGAGACAGACATGGCCAGGAGGTAAATGTGTCCTTTGTAGCGCTCCTCTGCTTTGTGACAAGCTAGAGAAGAAAAAGCCTGTGTTGAACTTGTTCAAGTACAGTGATGGGAAGGAAGCTGAGGTAACTTTTTGGCAGGCCTTGGTTTTCCTCTTCTACAAGGTTAACTTTCAGGAAAGGAACATTCCTGATAAGAGCTCCAGAGGATCTCCTTTATATCTGTTTAGCCCAACTGTTAGTGGAAGCACCTCAAAAATCCCATCCAGACTTAAGGACAGCCACAGAGACATGGGCCCCCTACATTGGCCAATCATCATGACCTCCTTATCCCAAATCTTGGCCCTTGGAGAGTCCATTTGACCCTCTACTTATTAATCGTGATCTCACTCATGGACCAGGTTAGCGCTTACCTGCCTCAGGGAGAAGAAAAAGGTGAGCTCTTGGTTAGAGAAGACACATTCCAAACAGTCAATGTTCACACTCACGTTTGCTGTCATTGTGTGTCTGGAACTGAGACCAGCACTGGGAGTTGTAACGATGACCCAAGCAAAGCTGAGCCTTTCTGTCACCGAGCTTCAGACTTGTCATATCTTTCAAGATGGCTGCTATTGATCGATTCCTTCCCTTTTTTTACACACAGGTTTCAGCAGACTCTCCAGACCCAATTTTCTCTAATGCCCCAACGACAATCTCCTCTTCCCTTTGCCAACCAGGCCTCTTAGAGTTTCAGAGCTGGCTGAACACATGTGTCCTCGGAGGTCTGCCTTTAGAAGCCGAGCATGCTTTGGGTGAATGCTGTGGATGATGTTCCGTATCATCTGTTAGCATCCTAGTTCAAGTGCAAGCATGCTTGAATCCTCAAACCACCTCACTCAACCTTTGGAAGATCCTAGGCCCTGGGCTTGGTGGACTCTCTGCCTCCACAGTTAACTCCCAACTCATCTCTTGCAACAACCTTTATCAGAACCATCCCGGGTAAGCTGACTGCCATGCTCCCTCTCAGTCAGTCTCCCTCATTTTCTGAAACTCTCTCTCTGTGCACAGTTCTGGTTCCCTCTGGAACTCCACTACAGCTTCCCAAGGGGGTTCCTCTGTATTCAGGACTTAACTCGGTGACATCTGGCTTTGTTTTCCCCTTTGTGTCTTTCTTTCCCACAGATGGGACTCTTCTGGAGCCCCTCCCCAGGGCTATGAGCAATGAGCTCATGTCAGGTGCAGCTATTTGCTTTGCTTGCAAAATCACTAAGTAGCTAATCTGTTAAACTCATGATATCCGAAGTGTTAACAGTTGATAAAAACTTGATAGGTTTTGCCTTCCAGATGACAGTAACATTTTAATAGGAGACCTTGTTACTCAGATATAGAGGGAAAAGATACTGACATTTCAGTGGCATAATTACAGCCGGTAGAGAGTGTTTGGTGGGGCCGGTGGGGGGTGGCTTTTAGTGAACACAAGATCTCTTCCTACCCAGGGTACAGCTGGAGCTCCATGAAGCACTTAGCATTTACTATATATTCGTGTAGTGGCTTGATTCATACAAACATCTCGATCTTCTAGGTGAATGGTTAAGAGTCAGACCTTTGTATATATGACACCTGGAGCTATACCTGTGCTGTTTGTCTTTGTAGTAATTGTTAACAAACAGAATAACAAGTGATAACTTGCTTGTTGTTTATGCCAAGGAGTTGTGCTGTCTGCTCATTCTTTCTCCACAAGTGCCCCCTCCCCACACTTCAAGCAGGCAATTAGATCCCACCTTGCACACAAAGAAACTAAGGCTTAGAGTAGCAATGTGACTTGCCTTGGGTCATATGGCAACAGACAGGAATGTAGGCTTTTACACTTCTACTTTAATGAGAATGGGGGGCAGAACACTATGTTTCTGAGCCCCACTCCACCTCCCTACCATCTTCAAATGTAAACCCAAGACAGCTTGAGCTGTTCAAGTTCATTTAGAGCTTACAGAACCAGGGGCAAATAGCAGGAGTCTCTTCTGCCCGAGTGCACCTACTGCCCCCCTTTAGTCTCCCCTCAGTTTCCTTTCTCCTCTGTCTCCAGCTTTCTCTGTCCTTGTCCTTGTCTTCTGAGGATTTCTTGACTTTCTCTAAGTTTCTGCCTCTTTTTACCTCCCCCCCCCCCGTTGTAAAATTTTACAGTGCTATGGGATTGGAGATGGGCAGTAAGAACACCTCTCAAGCATGAGGGCCTGAGTTCAGAGTCACACATACAAAGCTAAGGTTGGCCATATGTGTGTGCCCATAACCACAACACTGAAGTGGGAGAGTAGAGGAGGAGGCAGAGGGGTCCTTGCAGATCATGGCTAGCCAGGCTCGCGGAACAAACCATCAAGTCTGGGTTCAGTGAGAAACCTTTTCTCAAGGCTGTGAGGCTGATAGAGGAGGACACTTGTGCACACGTGCAGAAGGGCGTGCATATATCATGGTTACACACACAGAGTTCACAAGTGCCACTGATACCCATTTCTTCCCATATTTTGCTCACATATTCATTCTTCAATCCTCACTAGGCTGATTTTCTGCCCTCCATTCTACTGCCACAATGAGGCTTAGCAAGAACAGTCAGGAGGATGGAAAGTGCTGTGGGAATCAGAAATCAAGAGCCGCATGAAGTAGATGCTGTCAGCACAGCCTGGTGGCATGGAACAAGCCCAGGAAGCTTTGGGTTGATGGAACACCATTGGAATTCCTGTGGGGAAGCCTGGTGACTCTCTTAGCTGAGACTACTTTGCTTTTGGACAGGCATTAAGCTGTTCTATAATTGGGATCGGGCCTGTATGGTTCTTTTCTAGCATTCTTCCCTGTTCTACAAGGGTTCATTTGTCTTTTAAGACCACCTGAAGCCAGCCTCTTCCACCCACTTACTTGGTGCAAGCCCCCTGCACCAGCCCATCCAAACATAGCCTGTAGTTTGAGTTGACAAGCATATAGATACTCCTCATGTCTATGATCACTAAGCCCCGAATTCCAAACAGCTGGGTATGACCTTGAGAGTTTCTGTTCTTGACCTTGCTGTGCACAAGAGCCATGCATGCAGAAAAGGCTGCTTCAGCATTTAGGAGATTCAACTACTTAAGCTCAGCTGAAGCCAAGCCTGTCTGTTGGTCAAAATGGACTAAATGCCTCTGGACAGATCCCCTCCTCTTCAGCTTCTCCGTCTTCTATGGAGCACATCACCTGCCTTTTGAGGCAGTGGACTTGGCTCCTAAGATCTCTCTTTCACTTTACGTCCTGTAAACTTAGTGTCTTGGGTTTTGTTCCACTTCAAGATCTTTTTTCCACCTACAATATATAAGACTTGACCATATACACTTGTCGGAGTGGAGGCGACAGTGAATTGTGGCAGAACCAAAGGGGCTTCGGCATTTGTTGGTGTGTGGCACATTCCCCTCTGTCTTTCTTATCCTCCCTTCTTTCCTCCCTTCCTCTCTCCCCCTTTCGGACTTGGGAACCTAACCCAGGATCTTGGGTTTGCTTAGACAAGGGCCTACTACTGAGTTAAGCACCCCTGATCCCTTGTTTGTGGGTTTCTTGAGTTCTAACTGGCTTAATTTTGTTGTCCACACTGACAAACCCAAGCATAAGTCTTCACCATAATCACTCATCGGAGCCAAAAGCCCCACTGGCCAGGCCGAGCCCTGGTTGCTAACTTGCTCATCTTGGTACTTGCTGATCTGTATCAACATATGGCTCTGACCACTGGGCTAACTCACCTTTTCCCTTTTCCCACTCCAGGCTTTGCTCATGACTTCTGCATCTGTCTCAACCCCTCGCTATTATTAGCCTGCTGTACTTGGATGCCTCCTCCACTATGGTACCCCCTTTCACAGTCTCTTTGCTTTGGTCTCCCCCTGTGGCCTCCACACCCAGACTATGCCAGATATGCTCAAGGGCTTGTTGCTTTCATGATCTGGCTCACATCTGCCCTCCCTGGGATGACTCTTTGCTCTGCTGTGCTTATGTAAAAGGATCTGTGGCTTCCCGTTTCTGCTTGAATGTTCTTGGATCATCATTTCACTTGAATGTTCCTAGACCATGATCTCTCCCCACCCCTCGCATCTCTCTGGCCTTTTGAATCTCCCTAATCCTTTTTGCACTTGTGTTTGACCATCACTTGATGGCTTGGGATGCTTCCTACACTGTCTTGTGTAGGTGTTGTTTTCCTTGGGTGTTCTTTTGTGTCCTCTGGGTTCACATCTTACCTTTTCCCAGCATTTCCCACCATTCTATTGTATCCCCTCAGTTCCCCACTTGCTTTTTGAGGCTCCCCTAGACATATTTCAGGACTGCCAAGGTTTTTCTTTCTTTGGTGAGTGCTACATTTCTTTAATAGCAGTGGTTCCCCAAGGTTTATTTATTTATTTATTTATTTATTTTGTAAACTGGAAACAACTACTGTGGCTCTTTCTGTAGGTAATGGGGAAGCAGTGACCATTCATTTTGATACCCAGGTGCCTTTGGATACCTCTGAAGTCATCTAATATGACAATAACAGAGCCCTCTAGTACACTGGACAAAGCCCTCTAGTGTTTTATTGAAATCTTACCAAAGTACCATGGAAATAATCACTACTGTGGTACTAATTTTTATATTAGGAAAACGAAGTACAGCAGAGAAATGATATAACATTTATGGAGATCCATATCTTAGCATGTGGCATGTTGAGACTTTAAGCCCAGTGGTATGATAGAGCATGGAATTTTAGCTACTATCTATATATGGTTCAACCTAACCACATGCACCCCTCTGCTAGCCCTTAGGTTAGTATACTGTTATTGTATTTATAAACCACATCCATAAATTATATCTCATTTAATTGGCTCAATATCCCTCTTGTTTTTATGACTCTGGATCACATGCCTTCGCGTTCTCCCTGAGACGGGGACTGAAGAAATTGTGTTACTCTCGTTTTGTTCCTGTTCTTGTTTGGATTGTGAGCATCAACTTCTTCTGTAATCTTGGTGATTTTATGTGGCTTCTGATTCTTCCTCTTTCTTGGAAAATGAATATCTCTAGTTTGCCTTTTCCTGGCACATAGTAAGCATTTATGCTGGTTTGGAATGAACATGGCTGCTAGCAACAAAATACTCAACAGTAGCTTAAACTAACAGAGATTTATATTTCTTAATAACCTTAAGAGTTCCGGAGGCAGGCAGCTGCTGGTATTTGTTTAGTAGCTAAACAACATGTGGCCTGGCCTCTGCGGTTCCTTAGCCTTGACACTTCACACTGGCCAACTAGCTGTTGTGGTTTCAGGCATCTTATCCTTTCAAGGCAAGGACAAAAGGTACCGCCACCTCTTCCTTCCAGCCTATCCATTCATGTCTCATTAGCCACATTGTCTGCCTTTTTGGAGCCACAGGAGAGGCTAGAATAGCAAATTTTCAGCTTGTGGGATTGCATAATAAGAGGAAAGGAAGGAAAGAGTATTAGACAAAAGGGATAGTGGAGATCCAACTAACTCTCCTTTAGCCCTTCCTAACTCTTCTGAAATGCTTTTAACGGCAGAGCCATCTTTCCACCGCATTAGTCTTGAAGAAGGAAATGGATCAACTTAGTTTTTGTTATTTCCAAGTTACATGCTGTCCTGGTTAGTTTTATGCCAACCTCACACAAGCTAGAGTCATCAGAGAAAAGGGAGACTCCACTGAGAAAATGTCTCCATGAGACATTTTGGGGAAAGCCTATGGGGCATTTTTTAAAAGAGTGATTTATGGGGAAGGGTCCATGCCATTGTGGGTGGTGCCACCCATGAGCCCTTAGTAGTCCTGGGTTCTATAAGAAAGCAAGTCATGATGTGCAAGCTAGTAAGCAGCGTCCCTAAAAGACCTCATTAGCGTTAGCTACTGCCTCTAGGTTCTTGCCTCCAGGTTCCTGCCTTGTTTGAGTTCCTGTGCTGACTTCCTCCAGTGAGGAAGAGTAATATGGAAGTGTCAGTTAAATAAACTCATTCCTCCCCGTGTTGCTTTGGCCATGGTGTTTCATAGTGTTCCCTCCTTGTAGAAAATAAAGGACACTGGATAAAAAGAAGATTCTGCCCCCAGTGTACCTCAGTCACTGAAGAACAATTCGTAATGCATCTGTATGATGTGGAGGTGCACTTTCACAATTCTAAGAGTGGAGAGGTATATTACACACATACATCCATAGCTGTTTACCCATGAACATGTGGAAATTCTCAGTTTACATTTCTACACGGATCTCTATTAATAAAATATATAGGACTGGCTTTTCAGTTTCGGTTTTGTGATTTGCTCTTTTTTCCATTTCTATTGGTCAAAGATTTCTTAGGAATCTTTCTATGTCAGCCCCAATAGCCTTCTGTCATTCTTTATCCCAACCCCAGAGTATTCCCTAATTGGATGTTCATCTCTCTCAGGCTGCTTTGTCTTTTGAATGTGTTGCTAATGTTGTTTGGGCTGATGGCATTATTTTCAAATGAGGGAGGTGCAGAAGGGCAGAGTGTCAAGGACTACCATTGACTACACACTTAGTAAACGAGTGCTTCTGAGCCAGGTGTCGGGATCTCCCATTTACCCACTTCCCAAAGCCTCCCTAGGGCTATGACTGAGCCATATAGTAGGGTACCACAAGGAAGCTGAAGTCAGATGATGCAACTCTCCTGAAAGTATTAACTGGTGTCATAATCACACATCAAAGACTTTTAACCAAATAGCTTCTATAGATGTGGGCATTAGTTTCATAGAAAAACCAACAACAAAAACCTTGCCTACTTATCAAGTTATTTTTCCAAGGATGTTATATGTTCCATGGGTTCTCATAAAGAAGTCATTTTGATTTTTGGGGGAGTCAGTTTCCTTAGTTAAGAGTGAGAGCAAAGCCAGGTGTGGTGGCGCATGCCTTTAATCCCAGCACTTGGGAGGCAGAGGCAGGTGAATTTCTGAGTTCGAGGCCAGCCTGGTCTACAGAGTGAGTTCCAGGACAGCCAGGGCTAAAAAAAAAAAGAGTGAGAGCAAAGCCAGGTCCCTAGGGAATTTCTATTCTTCTGAAGACTGTAGTGGGAGTTATCAGATGGGACCAGATTCAAAGCAGTGCACTACACATGTAAAAAGCCAACATGGTCACATAACGGTGCATGGAAGCCTCCAAAATATCAAATAAAAGCTCAGCAGATCCATCACTTCTGGGGATTGACAGGAAAAGAACCACATGCTACAGCAACAGCTCCAAACATCACTGAAAGTGAATGTGAGAGCAACAGGCCTCTTCCAGAAAGGCAGGCTCATTCCCTTCTACAGAGGAAGACTTAGGTGACCAGAGCACAGTTGTTAGCTGATCAACATCGAGCCAGGGTAACTGTTGCAAGGCTGTAGAAGAATTTACCCTTGACTTTAACTGGTGCTTACTAACCAGAAAGAGACCAATTCTGTTGCGGGGGTGGGGGGGGGAATAATTTCTCTTCTGTTTCTTTCAAAGGCAAAGATTATTTACATAGACTGAAATGTTAATTTCTCTCAGAAATCAAAGCCACGGGCAGACTGTTAAGCAAAATCCATGTGTGTGATTAATGTTGGATGCCCTCTTGTTCTGGTAGAGCCATGTTCTCCCAGGAAACATATGGAACACATTTATGCCTATATTACATATATCTGTGTTCACAAGCAGACATACAGATGTTTGACTTTGGGTGCAATGGATTGTCAAATTTCTTTTTACAACACAGTCAGAAGAGGAAATGCTGCTGAGAGCAGAGTGTTGTACAAGGGGATAAATGACCAAGCGCCTGAATGGTGACACAAAATGTGACTAGATAGATCATGGGCCCTAGAAGAGAACCTACCACTATTATTTGGCTAAAGTAGCATAATAGTGTGACTGCCAATGTCATATTGCTATACTCCTAGATCAGGGCCTTGCTTAGCCCTCGTTGCTTCTTGTTGGAGAAGGTAAGTAACACAGAGAGGCACATCTGACCAGCGTATGAGAATGAGAGACATGGGAGTGCTTAGCTCTAAATAGATGTCTTTTATTTTATTTTATTTTTTTACACATTCTTCTAAAGGCTCCAGGATCACTGCAGAAGAAGTAGAGAGACTGTAAGAGTCAGAGGTTGTAGATGATACCCCTTTCCCCAAAGTGTTTCCTGGACATGGTAGGGCCGATGCATATATGGATATGCATGGGAGAAGGGGAGGATTTAGGAAGAGTTGGAGAAAGGAATAAAATATCAACTACATATATGGTATGAAATTCTTAACAACAACAATAGCTACAAGAGTAACCTGGAGAATGGCACCTGCAGACTGGGAAGAAAGCTGAATGGAAGCTAGGGTGGGGGAGGGACATGTCTTAGAAGTGGGATTGTACTATTAGTCACATGACCCTCTCTAGGCTCTTTTGCTTTGGTCTCAGCAACTGCTAGGGATGAAGGATGAGTGTGGAAGAGCTACTCTTCTTGTTAACTCATGAGCTTGTGCATGTGAACAGAGGGTACTCTTTCTTGCTTGCATCCCCCCTCCCCCCCAACACACTGATTTCCTTTCCTAAGGACAGTAGTATTCCAGGATTATATGGGGTATTTGGTCTTAGTTTTCTTGTGAAGCCTCCACACATGTTGGAAGCTATTTTCCAACATGGCTACACTAATTTGCACCAGCCCCTCTGGGTAGGGTGCCCCCATTTCCCAGTTTTTAAATATACCTGCCAGTCAATTGACTGTTCTCTATTGAGATGTCTAAATCCTTTATCCAATTTTTTAAAATTGTAGTTATTTTATCATCATTGAGTAATTTGAGTTTTTTATACATTTTAAGCACCAGTCCCTTACCTGTGTACAATTTTGCAAATCCTTTCTTGCAGTCTATGGATTTCTTACTTGGTCAGTTGTTTTCTCTGCTGTGATTTAGATTGATGTGGTCTCCCATTTGTTTATTTTTATTTTTAAAATTTTGCCTACACTTTGGGGGTTCATATCCAATAAATCACCATCCTGAGCAATGACATGAAGTTTTCCTTTGTACTTTTATACTTTCAGTTCTCCTGTTTACATTTTTATATCATTTCCAAGTTAGTTCTTACATAGGAGTTGGATAATCATCTGAGTCCATTCTCCTGTCTTCACTGGACTAAAAGCTGAACCTAATCTCACTTCATGTCACAGTTCAAATTTCAGCCCCTACCATTCTCTTACCCCTTCTCTCTGCTCTGTGGGGTCCCTAGACTATCTTTTCGCTTCAGGAAATGTGTACTTGGTTTTTCCCTCCTCCCATGATGCTCTGCTCTAGGTAACCAATGTGCTCACCTTCACTCTCTTGAGGTCTTCTTGTTCCATTATGTAAAATGTATCCCTTCCTCTGAAAGCACATAGGTTTGAAACTACCTCTTACGTAGCAGCTACGTGTCACTGGGTAAACATGAAGGTGCTGTAATTCTCCTGCCTCTTAAATGGCCATAAGAACTGCGCTAGCTTGACTATGGGATTTCCATGTCTGTGGGTCAAAGGGATGGAATCCTGGTGAGTTTCTTATGGTTCAATCTAATAGCTCCTTTACTGAGACAGGATAATGCGTGCTCAGTGTATTGTGCGGCTTAAAGAGTGTAAGCTACTTACACTGCCAGAGAAAGTCGCCAGGGGTTCACACAGAGCTCTCTAAAACCTGGTCCCCATTGCCTGTCTACCTTCATGTTTCATATTGTGCACTTACCCAACATTCAGAGGGTGAAGAACTTGCTAGAGTCTCCTGAATCCATCTGGTCATCCACATTCTTTCATATTAGATTATGCTGATGTTTCTTTCTGGAACTCTCCGTACTCTACCCTAGTCCTTAGGATCTAGTACAATAGTCCCCTTTGTTTACTCCTGTGTGCTCCCCATTCTGCCCAAGTCTGCCTTACCTTCCTCTGTGTAATTTTGGAGTTTTAATGACACTCCCTGCATACATTACAATGATTGATTTTCATAACTGACTCCTTTATAACATTTGACATTTTTTTAATACATAGGTATTTTATTCATGTCTGTCTTTAACATCTTGCACACTTTGGTACTGAATAGCTTTTTTTTTTTACAAATTTTGGGTGGGTACATACAAGTGTCTGACAAGCTGTGAATATGGAGACCTGTTCTCACACACTTTTCCTATGCCAGGGCCTGAGGGAAAGGTAAAGATTAAGAAAACATGCAAGCCACTGAGGTACAGGGACACACACACACACACACTTTAGAAATCAAGTTAAATTGGAGTATAATGGGGCAGAGAAAGGAAACAGCACAGAAAAACAGAGACCCTGAAGAGAATTGCATCCAAGTGAATGGCTGCTTGCCCTTGGCCTCTTTATGGTTTCTGATGGCGTGGCTGGCTTTTGTCCCATGGATGAGTGCAGGAAGCGATTTCCTGCCGGAGGGTGAACCAAAGGCCGGTGGGTCTCTACCCTGATTCCCAGTGATGTGTGGCAGAAGCCTGAGGGTGGGAGGCGGCTTCTAACAGCTGTCAGTTTGGAGGCCCTGGGGCTACTCTGGCTTAGGAAGAGAACTGCAAATGATGTTTAATTAAAATGAAACAATGGAAGGGCATTCCTCTGCACAGTGGCACCTCCTGGACTTACATCAATGACCTCGGACCTGTAGACACACCAGGCTGATGAGCCAGTGCTCAGAGTGAATCTGGGAAGCCCTGCAGGGGTTTGTTGAAATGACACACGACTTGGGTCCCTTCTCAGCAGATTGTTGACCTTCTATCTTGCAATGAGAAGCAGTGGTCTGGAAGGAAACCAGCCTAATTGATAGTTTCGTTTTCCTATAATCCATAGGAATGAAGTGGAATGATGATTATAGGAGAGATGAGTTCAGTGGTGCTAATATCCTGTTCATTTAGTGTTTTTAACCTGTGGATGTGCTCATGGCCACAGAACATAGGTTCAGATCCTAACCAGGGTATCTCACGTGTTCACGACTCTTTCTGATATCTGGTTTAGCACATTGAAGATGAACAGTGTATAGTGAATTATGATGCTAAGGCTGGATCTTTAAGAGAAAAACTGGCTAAGTAAAGAGAAATTTACTTGTTGGGATGTACTGTGGATAAGCAGTATGAAAAAGACAAGATCCCCTGTATCTTCTTTATCTTGCAGATTTCTGTGGAACACAAGATCCTTTGAGATTTTGCACTATGGCCCATACAATGTGTGTATGAGTTCATAGTATTCTTGGGGCCAAGGAAGCTAGAAACCAGTCAGCTAAATGCATGGGGTTTTGAAGTGAGCATCTTTGTTTATATCCCGTGTCCCTGATGCATGCTAAGCGAATAATACAGGGTGCTTCTGTGCTACTGTTTTTCTTTATAGGATGGGAATCATAATGATACCTAGGTCTTCAGATTAAAAAAAGTGAATCTGTAAAGGGTTTGGATTTGGTACTTGATGATGAGTTAATTTGAAAGCACTGGGCTTGATTTCCATAGAATAAAAAGTATGCTGTGTGTGTGCACAGGAGAGAGAAGGGTGGGAGAGAACCATCCCTTATGAACAGGCGCCCGCAAATCTTTGCATAATGATGGAGAAGGGATAAATTGAGACTCACTATACTTTGTTCTGAGACCACGATTCAGCACGATTTCCTGGCCATTGGGAAGAGAACTGAAGAGTGCTGGAATTTTCCTCCACTGGAGACTTGCCAGCTTAGTTAAGATATGCCTAACCTTCTCTGAGGCTCACAGCAGGAATTTCCTTAATTTCTACTAATCTTCACAGTCTGTGAACAACCCTGAGTACTGAATTTACCCAGGTAACTTTCAGTTCTCCATCCCAGGGGGAGGGAGGGTGTTTTTGCTCTTCACTGACAAGATATGGCACCAAGTATGTAGGAGGCTGGGAGACTCTAAGGGACCATGTCCTTGGGATTTGAGTTAGAATCCAGTTATACTGTGGAAATCTTAGCTCTTGATGACTTCTGAGGTTGCCTACTAAAGAGAGACCCATGCAACATGCCTACAGCTAATGTCATTTTCTAAGGAACAGAGATGTGTCTAACCAGCAGCCACACATAGCCCAGGACAGCTATGAATATGGCTCAACACAAAACCTTTACGTTTTACTTAAAATATAGGACTTTTATTTTAGGGCCTTTATTTTGTTCTTGCTGTTGTTTGATTTTGTTTTATTGGTAACCTGATGGCCCAGTTACTCCAGGGCATTGTAATATCAAGAAGCTGGGCATCCCTGGAAGGATGTTCAACCTTTGACTTCTGAAATAAAACATCCCTCCCAATTTAAGCTTGGTATTTCTGGATCCCTTTGAATCTGTACATTAATCAGGTTTTCTAATGTTGCTCCAATCTAATGGACACTGAAGACAAATGGTGGGAAGAGGGGTGTTTAGACAGTGCCACATATCCATTCCTAAAACAGCTGCCATGAAGAGGAACAGAATGAACAGGCAAGGGGAGAGAACTTGCCTGCACTAGAGGAACTGACAGGAGTTGTTAGTTATCAGTAGATCAAACATTAGCAGCAGCTCAGAAAGGTCTTCCTACTCACTCTCAATCCCCATGAAAAAGAATCGAGGCTATCAATAGGCTCATGAGATATTATTATTTATTGGAGTGACCTTTGTTGCTAAGTAACAGCATGACGTTCAGACCATATTAAAAATTATAATTGGCATGAGCTTAAAATATTATGTGCGGGTATCATAGACATTAAGCCTCATGGAGGGGATGTAAATTAGTCAGAAAGGTTCATGGGGGGGGTCAGTGCAATTGTCAGATAATGCTGAACCAAGTCAAATTAATTTCTAATAAAGTGTGGAAAGTGGGCAGCTGAGAACCAGTAAGCTCTGGAAACTGCAGGAGCTGTGAAGCTTGGGTGTCAGGTTGGAAATATGGACGCTCACCCATGCCAAAAAGCATTAAGGTTGGGAGTTGGAATTCAAGGAGTGACATTTCCTAGGTTCAGACATAATCTAGTTACAAGTCCTATTTTCTTGACTGGGCAGAAAATTAAGTAATGACAGCGGGCTAGAGAGGAGCCGCTACCCCAGGCTGCCTGGTTAAATGCTATCACTGAATTTTAACCAGGGCTAGAATACATTCCAGTGTCAGCAACAGGTTAAGTCTCGAACTGATCATTAAGAAAGACCAATTCCTTCTCAGCGGGCTGAAAAATCTAAATAAGCTAGGTAGGCAGAACACCAGGTAAATTAAGATACATCTTATCCTTTCACCCACTGTGAAATGGAATCTTAATGTACAGTAGCACTTGCAAGGTGACACGGAAACTCTGGCAGTGGAATCAAACTGGAAGGGGTAGCCACAGGAAGCCTGGAGGAGATCTACCTTGAAGTGCCTGGCTGCCTTGTCCGTTATTACTCACGTATTTATTGTCCTTGTCACCCAATACCAGATATAAATGACCTTGAAGGAGGCAAAGCTTGTTCTGGCCTATGGGTCCATTGCTTTGGAACTGAGGGGAGGCAGAAACATCATGTGATGACACTTTGTGGTGACCAGGAAAGGGAGCACATCATGGACAGTGAGATGCTTCGCAGAGCATCTCACTCAGAGTGAACCACTTCCTCCATATTGCCTCAATTCTTGAGGTTCCCATACCTTCCAAAATAGTGCTACCAGTTGGGGACCAAGCCTTGAACCAATGAGCCTGTGGGGATTATTTAAAATTCAAAGCCACAGCATATTCTATAGAATATAGATTCAATAAGGACAGAAACCATATTGGCTGGTTTGATATCATGTACTCCTGAAATAAAGAGAGAAGTTGACTTTGGAGACTGGAACTCTCTGTGAGGTTTTCATCTTATCTTCTGCTAGGCCTTCCACAGCAACTGGAGGCAGTTGAACTGGATTCTATTATCTAATGGTGCTGAATAAAGAATCCGAGTAGAGACTCATTTAGATCCATCCCTGGAGCATTCTAGGAACCTCCAACCTTGCTACATAGGCGTGGACTGTGGGATTGGAGAGTTCAGAAGAGTTACCTTTTCCTCCTGAGCAGAAACTACTCACTGATTTCTATTCCCTTCTCTTGGGCATATGATCAGAACACACATTCCATCATTAGAGGACTGGTACCCAACTCTCATGTGGAGGGTATCAGCACAGTAGAAGACGCTATGAGATTTTGAGCAACATAAAAACTCAATGGGAGACACCATCATTAAGCACAAATAAGTGCTGGTTGATTTTCTATTTTGTGGCTTCCTCAAATAACCATAGCCTATCTCTCTGTCTTATTGATAAACTCTAAGAGACCAATCTTCAACCATATCCTACCCTAACATTTATTTACTTGTTTGATCTTGGGCGAGCTACTTAAGTTCCCTGGGACTTGACCTCTTCCTGCTTAAAGCAGGGATAGTGATTGACTTACCCAAAATGGTTGTAAGGATGAAATGTGTATAAAACCACATGATCAGAACTTTCATGTAGCCAGAGCTTGCTAAGCCCTTTCTGTATCTCATGTGACAGACTGCTTGCCTAGAACATATGGGTCCCTGACCTTAATCCCTAGCACCCCAGAAAACCAGGTGTTGTGGAGCCTGGCAATGATCTCAGCACTTTAGAGATTAAGGCGGAAGGATCGGAAGTTCAAAGTCATCCTGAGCTACATATAAAGTTTGAGACTAGCCTAGGCTACATAAGACCCCTCCCCCCATCTCAACAAAACAAAACACCTCTCTTCCCAAGAAACCTCACAAGCCTTTTCTGTATTATAGCCCCGAGATGGGTGAACTCAGATTTCTGAGTTTGTGATCGGAAGGTTAGGAGTGTTCTCTTCTGGTCCTGGCATGTAAAGAGCTTGGCGGGCATCTGCTGGAGTAGATAGAATTCTTGAGAGCTCTGACAGTCACCCTAACACTGTTGCTTATAGTTCAGCGTTGCTGAGTGTCCAGCAGCTGCTGTTAGGGAAATGGTCCAGACATTTAAGACAGAAGGAGTCAATGTGTTTGCCATTTTGAGTTCTTTCTCCTTCCTCTCTTCTACTCTCTGCTTCAAGATGCTCAGGTATGTGGTTTACCTCAATTGCTCTTTATCCACTTACTGTTTGAGTCTGTTCTAGGTTAGGTCTTGAATGTCCCCCAAAGATCCAAGTGTTAAAGCTCAAGCTGACACTGATGGGAGAAAGTGGAGTCGTTAAGAAGAGAGCCATAGTTGATGACTACTAGATCATTGGGAGGAGGTTATTAAAGGGGATTGTAGGATCCTGATGCCTTTCTCTACTGTCTTATGCTCTCAGGCCATGGTGAGGTCTCCTGCGGGCTTCCTCATTGAGGAAGGCTCAAATCAACAGAGACAACTAATGAACCAAACTTCCAAAATTGTGAGCAAAACAAGCAATTGAGCTTTCCAAATTGGTTTTCTCAGGCATTTGATAAAGTAACTGGCTAAGAGAAGGAGCCAGGTGACTGGTACACTTGTTTCCCCAGGTCACTGTCTGCCATGAAAGATTGTCACAGAACTCAAGTGCTCCTTTCTTACATTTTGTTCCTGCCATGTTCTGGCATCTATTTAGAATAAAATGCAACTGTAGCATTGATAATTCCAGGGTACCAATGTGTCACTTATGTCCTTTCTAAATCTGTCTCTCACTTTTAGAAATAGCAACTCTTAAGGTTTGGAGATGTAGCTTATTGAAAGAGGGCTTGTGTAGCATCCACAGGATTCTATTTTAAATCCTTATTACCAAATGCACCACCACCAGCAGCAGCAGCACCATAAATAGCATCCTTCCTCCTCCTACCATCCCTTTGCATCCCCAATCGCCATCACCATCACCACCTCCATCCCTCTGCCACCACTAGCATTGGCACCCCCCNCCCCCACCATCCCTACCAGCAGCACCATTTCCCTGCTACCCTTTCCCCCATCTCTACCCCCCACCATCCCGCTATCCCAACTACCCCCCCAGCTACCTTCTCCTCTACCCTCACCCCAACAACCCCCTCCAGTATGACCTCTTTACTTAAAATAATTCTATTCTAAATTTTCTGAGTTTCTGCTCAGATCCCCATCGTGGTCACTTGTGAATACAGCCATGTATTTAGCCATCTTCACATGCATGACTGACTATCTTTCCTAATGAGGTTCTATAAGCTTGTTGAATGAGTGGGGTCCTTAGTTGTATTACCTTTATAGTGATGCTAATGATAATACACAAGAAACAGGTTTGCTGGGAGGATAAAGATGGTGCTATATGATCATTCTTCATAACCCATAAATTTCTGTACACATATAGGGCACAGGTTATTATAGCTCTCCACTTGAGTGGAGGGAACCTCCAGCAGCTCTCATTTCATGCCAAGATGAAATTTTATGTCTACCTCTGAAATGTCTGGAAAGCCCAGAGGTAGCTGTAGCCAACAGGTTCCCTCTTATTAGAGTCCTTGCATTATTGATGCCACTGCTGTGACAAGAGGCGACCCTCAGAAGCCTCGTGCTGTCCATATATCTGCAACATTATTCCTTCATGAGACTTAACCAAGAGATGAGGGTTATGGAGTCTCTTGGGTGGCAAATGCTAACAAATGGCTTGACAGACCCAAATAAAAATTTTAAGCTAAAATGAACATACTTTTCGACTTCTCTGGTTGCTTTAGTCCATTGTATTCTAAAAGATCTGGTTTTGGGGGGTATAGAATCCATTCAAATATATAAGGTAAAAATTGCTTTATTGGCTTATTGTCTGAAATCTTGGCAGAGCATAGACATGTTTCAGCATTTATGACCCTTTGAGTGATTTCCAGCTTTGTTCCAGGAAAAATACAATTACTCTTGTGGAAGCCACAATGCCAGTCTGCATGAGGCCGGCTGCTTCTGAGGTCACGTGGGGTCTCTAGGTCCTTGGCTCATCTTTTTTGGCTGAGGGTGAGTGTAACCATTTGTGAAACTGTCTGAGAAGCACAGGACTTGCACGGGGAGGGAGTGAGGGCATGATACATCCAGCTGTGCGCTATCAGCCCCAGGAACACATCTGGAAAAGTAGGTATTCGAGGCCTGCCTGAGTGGTTAGAGAGGGAGCATGGCTTGCTTTTGTCTTAGATGTGATGCTGTTGGGCTGTGTGGGGGCCCACAAGGAGGACTGCCATCCTCATAGTCTGAGTCAATGCCGTTAGATCTCATCCTTACACCATGTTAATTTCTCCATGACAGCACAGGAACGTGAAACTTTATCAGATCCAGGATAGCTGAGGGAACCAGGAACAACTGTCCACCTCCCCTACTTCTTTCTGAGTGTCTTGCAGAGTTGGAGAGGCAACTTAGTCATTAAAGGGTAAGTCACGCGTCTAAACATCAAAAGTTCAGTTCCCTAGAGCGTTGTAGGGCACAGCTTCAGCCCAACTCTGTAACTGCCCTCAGCTGGTTTGATTTCGCTGTCCTAATTTTTGCCTGGATGGATCCTATGCAACAGGGACTGGTTGATTTTGGCCTTCGCTCTGTGACTGAAGTGGTGGCTAGCATCACTGGGTCAGGATTCCCTGTGTTAAGAAGGTATGTCTGACTTTATGTCTCACTTTATCAAACCTTATTTTGTATGGTCATCTCTCCTTAGTCTCAACCAACACTTCCTCCTACTAAATGAACTAGACTTTGATTATTTTGTTCACTATCTTCAGTAAAAATGCTAATTCATCCTTGTTAATATTGCCCACCATGGCAGCCCTGTCTCCAGTGTTCACTGCTGTGGCCATGACTGTCCTGCCCTTAAGCTGAGGGCTCCTGCCTGCTACTCTCTCTTCAGTGCGTTCCACCCTTTAATGCTTTCTTTTCACTCATGTGATAAAGTCTGACGAACAGAACTGATTACTCACAAGACATTGATTTGCCTCTTTGGTGATACTTCATGGGACCAACTCTTTCTTCATTGTCTGGGATGCCCCTGTGGGCCTTGGTATATACTAGGATATCAATGTAGACGCTTTTCTCTGCCTGAATTATTTTGGCAGCTAACTAACTTTGCCCTCACCCCCCAACCCCTAGTCCTTGCTTAGATTTGTCTCTCTGGTCTTGTCCTCCTTCTCAGATTTTCCTGGAAAGGGTTCTGTAGCTGAGTACCCATCTAGATACATAGGACCATCTTAAAGATAGGAAGGCTGTTATCACTGGTTTTTGTCCTACCAGACTGTGGGTGTTATGAGCCCAGCAGGTAACCTGAGTTTAGCACAGGGCCTGGCATGTGATAGATGCATAACAGACTAATGTTACAGGAAAAGAAAACAATAAAGAAACAGGGAATGAGGAACAGAGGAAAGATATAGTTGAAGGGCTTTAGCAGGCTCAAGGCTGGCAAATATGATGGTGGCAGGCCTTGCCTTTCCCCTGTCCATCTCCCTCGTAAACCATAGATTATGTCCCTAAATCTAGCCATCAAGGACTATTCCCCTATTTGGCCACTTCCTCCTCCTGAGGAAGGTCTATCCAAGGTCTATCAAAATACTGAAGTCTAGTAATCAAAATCCCCCTTTGGTTCACTTAATTAACATGGCCAATCAAAACATCCCACTGTATTCTAGCCCATTCTAACACAGACCTCCTTCTTTTTCCTCTTGTGGGAGGGGACCTTCAAAGTCATTTGGCCTAGGATTTGCCTGATCTCCCCATTTGTTAGAATGTCCTGGAAGGTTTTCTGAAATTGATTTCCAGGTCCACCATAACATTGGTCAATAGGTCTATGGAGACTCTGACTTGGTAAGCTTATGATGGTAGGAACAGCTTGATTTTATCAAGTAGGTATTTGGGGATTCAGATACTCAGAATTAGCAACCACCAACCTAAGAGTTCAAACCCCAGTTATACTTACTTTCTCATTACAGTAGCTCTGAATACTGTGTAAACATGAGCTGTCCATATAATATGTTTTCCCTTTTAAAAAGGTTACACTTTTTAGTTTCATGTCACATTTATTTGTCTTTTGCTTGTTTATTTGAGAGAGAGTTTTTTACTTTATAGCCCAGACTAGACTACATTCACCATGATTTTCTCAGACTTTCTAGCTTCCTCAGAGTACAGGAATTTTAATGCTCTTTTTACATGGCTGCTCTGCTAAGGGATCACATCCAAAGATTCTAACCAGTCAGAACAAAGACACACCCTGAATTACAGTATAATCTTGCTAGAATATAGACACACCCTTAGCACATACCTTAAATCCCTAACAATAAAGGTAAGGTTGGTTTGTGGAAGGAAACAGTCATGTTTGAAAGTGACATCTAATTGAGGGGCAGACAAAGTGAAGAATCAAAGAGAGATTTAACAGAATGAGTCAGAGAGAGGACACACCCAACTCACATGAGAACAGCAGAGGAAGGAGGGGCTACTTAAGGGCAGCAAAAGATACAGAAGTAGTGGTGGTATGTGTTGTGTGTTGTGTGTTGTGTGGAGTGTGGTGTGTGGTGTTAGTGTATGGCAGTTTTACCAAGACAGTTTTACAGAGATGGGTAACTGAGAGAACAAACTAGACACAGGTGAAGACAGAACTAGCCAGAGAATGAGAATGAGCCAGAAGTTAGAACATATTGCCAAAGTTAGTATGAGGCCAAGCAGACTAATTCAAATAGAAGTCGAGAAAAACCAGACTAAATCAATCAGCTTGGAAGATTAGATTGTATAGAAGGTAGAAGCGTCCAGAGATAGTTAGAGCAGAGAAGGAAATAATCGGGGCTCAGCCTAAGCTGTGTGTTTGCACTGTTTGGATATGACTCTCATTTCATCACTTCATCTAAGGAAATAAAAGCAAGATTTACACTCAGTCTGCCACATGCTGGGATCACAGACATGTGCCACCACACTTGGCTTCCATGCCACACTTAACTTTTACTTTTCTATTACATCTGTATTTATTTGTTTTAGGTGTGTGTATGTGTGTGCGTGTGCACCATGGCACATGTAGGTCAGAGGACATCTCGGAGTCAATTCTCTCTTTTCACTAAATGGGTCCTGAGGCTCTAACTCCGGCCATAAAGCTTGGTGGCAATTGCCTTTACCTATCACGCCCACATTTTGGTTTTTCAAAGGGCTCACATATCTTCAATCTCATTTCCGGTTATGAAGAACCCTTTAAGGCAGTGGACTGTGTAAAATAACTAGCTGTGTTATTTGAGGAGATGTGGGGGATAAGGGGCAAGATGGCCAACAAGGATTCACTAAAGTTCCCACAGAAATACCACGAATTCCTGATGCTTCTTGTGGTCTCCTCTGGGAGATGCACATATTTAATTCTAGAATGCCACACACCTTATTTCAAATCTTATAATATTTAATATCTGCATTAAACATTTGCAATTAGCCTTAAAAATGATTGATGGTCTCTTCTCATTTTTAAAAAGGCTGCTATACAGATACATAAAGGTAAGAAGCTGTTAGGAGAAATTTTATGGTAGGTGGTTCTTGGCAGCAATCGGTTTTCTTTTATGGCAGTCTGGAAATTTTCCTGGGTAATAACTTTCTTTTCTTTTAACGGGCATAAAATAAAGAGGTTCTAGATAGTTGGATCATTATCAAATGATTTTCCAAAGACAACCATAAATTGTCAATACCATTCAGGCAAAACTGAGACGTGCTCAACATCTGGAAATCCAATGGATAAATAAAGCTTCGACTTTTCCCTTTCTTGTTGGTCATGATAGCTGGCTCCCTGAAATGTAATTCCTTAAAGAGGCACTTAGCATGGCGAGCTGGGAGGAAGAAACGTTGAGAAAGGTAGTCATGCAACTTCTCCATGTAGTAAGAATTCTCTTGTGAATAGAGACAGTTATATTTGGTTTCATTCACCACAGCTTAAGCTGAAGAGGCAGAATGTTGCCATTCTGAAAATAATCATAAGGAAAAATCTGACTGAAAACTAAGCCTTGCACTCATGTCCATAAATTAGCTCAACCAAAAGTTTGTACCTTTTGCTGTGTGAATAACTGCTAGGCTTATCATTGTAAGAATGTCACTATCAAAATCATATATATATTTATACACACATACATATATACATATGCACACATATATGACATATTATATATACAATGCATTATATACAACATATTAATCCATGCCCTCATCCCCTAGTCTAATACATGGCACCTTTCAAATTCCTTCTGGTTTCAAATCTCCTGCTGCCTTCCTGACCTCCACCTCCATTCTGACAAGTTCTACCATTCCCGTCCATGGTTGCACTCTCAGACTCACATCAATGTGTGTGTGTGTGTGTGTGTGTGTGTGTGAGAGAGAGAGAGAGAGAGAGAGAGAGAGAGAGAGAGAGAGAGAGAGAGAGAGAGAGATGGGTGGAGGGAGAGAAGGAGGAGAGAGACAGACTTTAAGGCCAATGTGAGCTGTACAGTGAGTTCTGGAATATCCTGGACCCTATAGTAAGAGTATATTAGGAAGTAAAAAAAACAAAAAAAGACAAATAAAAATAAAAATAAACTATAATTACTGCTTTACTGATTTTCCTTTATTGCATTGCTTAGTCCACTCTCTGTGCTTTACAAACTATTAGCTCAGTCAATTCTTTATGTTTGAGTTGAAAATCTTTATTTTTAAGTTATGTGCATGCATACATATCTATGTGAGGATATGTGCCCATGAATGAGGGTGCCCATGGAAGTCAGAAGAGAGCATCAGATCTGCAGATGCAGTTAAAGTTACATGTAGGTGTGAGCTGCCTGTAGTCAGCGTGGAGAACTAGATTCAGTCCTCTGCAAGGACAGCAAGGGCTCTTGACAACTGATGCCCACATGATTATTCCTTTCATTTCCTCAAACGGAGGTAAAGTAACTTCTCCAAGGCTATGAAGGCAGGAAGCAATGGTCCTGGAATTTAAACCTGTCAGCCTGCTTCCAAATCCTTGCTGCATGATTTAATGAGCTCTGATACAGCAACTGTCCACGAACCTCTGAGGACCTCTCTGAGAAGGAAGCACTGATGTTGTGCCTGAGAGTGGAGCCATGGATGGGAGTGGGAGAACTTGCCAGAATGTGGAGGTAGAGGTCAGGAAGGCAGCAGGAGATCTGGAATCAGAAGGAACTTGAAAGGCCTCCATGTATAGAGTTCATAGGCAAGAGGAGGAGGGCACAGATGTTGGTGTAGGAAGCTGGACTGGATAACCAGACCTGGCTGCAGGAAAGGATGAAAGTGGCATCTTGTGGTGAAAAAGGAGATTCTTTTGTGGTACTGGGGATGAGACCTGAAGCCTTTTGCATGATAGGCATGTGGCCTATCACTGAGGCTGAGATTCTGTGTGTGTGTGTGTGTTTGTGTGTGTGTGTGTGTGTGTGTGTGTGTGTGTATGTGTGCATATATGTAGAAGACAAATGTCGATGTCTGGTGTACTCCTCAATCCATTCCTCAACCATATTCTACCTTATTTTTTGAGACAGGGTCTTCCGATGAACCCAGGGCTATACTCTCTGGCCAGTGAACTCTAGGGGTCTGTTTGTGCCTACCCAGTGTCAAGATTGCACATCTGCACCAGAGCACCTATCTTTTATGTTAGTGCTAGGGATCTAAGCTCATGTTCTCATGCTTGTGAGGCAAGTACTTTAGTCACTGAGCCTGTCCCCAGATTTCATGTCCTTTTACTGTCACGTTCAGTCCAAAGTACAATGAGACTATTTTCCCATCATGGCTCACATAACAGTTGACAATTCAGAGGCTAAGTGTAGGTTGCATGCAGGCAGCTGCTTGCGGCTAGTGGTGACCACAGGCACCACCCAGAGGGCTGGACCCCAGTATCCATTCCCAGTACTTGTTACCTGGGCTCTAACACCCATGAGTGCGCTGTGATCGGATTCCCTCTTAGAACTCTCCACTCCACGTTTAGTTCCCAGGCTTCGCTATTTTCTTTTATTCCTGCTTCTGTCCCCTGTACTTTTCAGGGTACAGGAACACATGGACCCTTCTAGAAGCTGAATCAACATGGAAGAGCTCCCTCTAACCAGGTTTTATAGTGTTCCAAGTAGATCTTTATTTACATGCCAGCCACATAGCCATCCCCTTGACTGTCAACCTCTTTCTGTTGGACAAGATTACGCTCTTATTAAGTTGCAAGGGGCTGATAGGCTATTTGCTCTCCTAAGACGGTAAGAGGATTTACCTTGTGAAAGAAGAGTTACTTAACTAAAGGGACACAGTGACATTGTCAGGTAAGTGAGGTGACCTCCCTCTACCAGTCATGGGGGACACCTGGGGTGTCATTTTGCCATCTATTGCCTCTCATTTCAGCTCTGATGGGTGATATAGTAATAAGTCCAGACTGCAAAGACGTTTTAGTATCGTGACTTATGCTCTTCTGTCTGGGAGTCTCGGAGTCCTGGCTGCAATTAGGTTCTTACAATTGCTGAATTGCTGCATAGAGAATGATTAGTGGGGCATATGGGAAAGATGGTGATATAAAGTAGATCTGATACCCTGGCTCTGTTTGCATATGGATGAGAGCCTGGCTTAAGGTGTAGTCCATTTGAACAAATCAGTTCCAGGATGGCCAGAATATCAGCGGTCACCCTTTGTATGGAAGGAAGAGAACTGAAAGGATATGAGAGCCAAGAAAGTCAAATTTAAGGACTCCTGTAGTCTACCAGGGTTGAGCAGTTAGACATTGCTCACCTGGCTTAGGAGCTGTACTCTGTGTATGTCTGAATGCATGTGTTTCAGAGTTTTCTAGTGTCTCCTGGCCACTCCACCTCCAATATCTAACCCCTCTGTTACTACTTTGATGCATTTGTGCCCGTTTGTGACTGATAAGGGCACAGTTGGCCATAATTCTTTCTGTAATGGGGCATGTCAGATACAGCACCACAGCTCTCCTTGGTAGAGCTCTCGAAGGTCAGTTAAATACACAGTTGAGAGAGGCTTAGCAGAAGGGTGTTTCCATCCCAGCATGGACTCAGCCAATAGCTTTCCTGTGGGAAGTTTGATCTCAAGTGGAGGGCAAGGCGACAGTTATTACTACCTCTACCTTACTTGCGCGGTGGCAAAATGCCTCACACTTTACCTGCTGCCATGCCTAACCCATCCTTGGTAAACACTATCAACCAAAAAACCCTCTTCCTTCTTTAAACTGATTTTTTGTCTGGGTAGATTGTGATTTTGTCACAATAAGAGAAGTAACCAATACAGTAATAACCCTTAGAGAAGAGGATTTTGTTCCCTTCCCCTCTCCCTTCCTCTTCTCTTTATCTTCCATCTCCGTATCGTCTCCTCCCTTCCTCCTTTCCACTCAGAACATGACCTTTTCTGTTGAGCAGTGTGAATTTTCTAGTGGGCATTTAGCCTGCATTGTTGGAAGGTACAGCTAGCATTTGTTCTGTAACAAGTAGAGACATTATTCCATGGACAAGGAAGCATCTCCTCCATCACTTGGGGTGAGATCTTATTTGTTAGGTTTCTGAACACCTCTAGTACAACTGCCAATCCTTACTGGGTACTAAGACACCCTAAAACAGGAGCCCAATCCTAAAGCTATCATGCAATTGGTACATAATTATTATTGCCCTTAGGTTATGGAATGTCACATTTACATTGATTAGTTTTGTTTTTTTTTTCACCACTGGGGTCAAAATTTGTGACGAGGACAAAACCTGAGAGGGTTTTGCTCCTGGTTTCCAAGGTGTCGATAATCACAGCAAGCAAGTGGGCAGTGAGGAGCCGAGCAGTTCACACCATGGAAGACAAGGAAACAGGAAAGAGCGATGCAGTTGCGCAGACCTTTTTCTTCTGTTACAGCCTGTGTTGGTTCCTCTTATGTTGCCATGATAAAAACACTGTGACCACAATCAACTTACAGAGCAAAGAGTTTATTAGGGCTCATGGTCCCAGTGGGATAAGAGTTCAGCATGGCAGAAACCCACAGCAGCAAGGAGTAGGTATGGAGGTGGGAACAGTAAGCTGGTATCTCATATCTTCAACCACAAGCATGAACTGGAGGGGAGGTAAAAGTAGCTATACTCAAAGTCCACCTCCCTTCAGCAAGGACACACCTCTTCATAAACCTCTCCCAACAGGACCTCCATCTGGGTACCAATTTTTCAATCGTCTGAACCTATGGGGGACATGCTAATTCAAACCACTAGCCCCTCTCCCCTTTTCTGCATGTAAGCCCTCAGTTCAGAAATGATGCCATCCACATGCAGGGCAGGTCTGAGCTGCACACATACAGAGAGAGAGAGAGAGAGAGAGAGAGAGAGAGAGAGAGAGGGAGAGAGAGAGAGAGAAAGGGAGCCTTCAATCTCCTAGGTAATTATGAATTCAGTCAGATTGACCATCAAACAAACCATCACAACATGGTCATTTTTATATCATTATTTTAGCTCAGGACCCTGTGGGCTGCAGCGAGGTACCTTTCCTTAGCTGGTATAGCCATGGGGCTTTGCTGGTTTGGTTATTCTAAGATAGATTAGCCAAGTTCTTCTCCTTTTTGTATCTCTTGTATTCCTCACTTTCCAGTAGGTTAGCATGGGCAAACCTTTGCATGAAGATAGCAGAGAGAGCAGCTGGGAACTAAGATATCTAAAAACTCAGTTTTGGAAATGGCACACTGTCACTTCTTACTCTACTGGTCAAAGTAAGTGCCACAGCTGAATGTCACTTGAGTGCAAAGACAGGTGAAGAATTTGAGCCAATAATGCCACCCCCCATACTATGGTTCATACTATAAGGAACGTACGGCACATTCATTAACTCCATTAACTTCAGTACGTTGCTTTCTTCTTGGATGGAGTGGTAAGGAGTGGAAATATAGACTATAGATGTCCAAGTCAAAGAGCAGTGACCCACAAGGTCAATGTTAGTTGGTTTTGTTATGTGCTTGTGTGTGTGTGTGTGTGTGTATATATATATATATATATATATATATATATATATATATATATATATATGCAGCATTAAATGCAAAGGAGACACAGGCACTTTAAAATCCAGTGAAATAAATCTTCCCTTTGTTTCCCTGGATCATCGCCTTCCTCCACTCCCCTACAGATTGTGTGTATGCTCACACTTTAATTTATGCTTTAATTCTTACCTTAGCTTATTTACTCAATTAAAAAAGAGATTCAAGCGTAGAAAACTCCATCGCTCATCATCCACTAAAGATTTACTCTAGAAAGGGATGCATATGATTTTGCAGGCTCATTAACTATTCGTTTTTTAATTGCATATTCTGGATGCTGTTGGTTTATGTAAATGCTTCTTTCGTGTTCAAAGTGACCTTGTTTATCACCCCTGAGTCAAAAAAGAAAACTATTGCTTATTAAAGAACGAGGCGACAGGTCACCTCTTGAGGTTTCCTGAAAGGGCTGTCACCAGATAAACTGGAAAAGTTTGATTTAATACCAACTGGTCCTTTTGGGTCATGGAAAGAACATTTATTTTAATAACTGTTTGCAGGCACAGGCCTTTGCCCTAAATAAAATGATGTAAGTATTAGTTTACAGGCAAATTTGAAAGAAAAAAAATGTCAGGAGAGGAGAGGATTAAGTGAAATTCCTTAACAGATTTTTTTTTTTTTCAAGACTGCATGGACTCTTTGTGTCTGTCTTGAGTGTGTTACACTTTAATGAGATTATTTTGACATTTTCAATAGGTTTGAGCACCATGCATAACAAAGATTTCTTTCTATTGCCCTTTCCTCCCAAGGAAATGTCTTTCTATTGGGCTAGGAGTTGATAGTTGAGTTATTATGCCCTTTTGTTTTGATTTATATATTCTAGTCTGTCCGTAGCATTTTATACATTTTGCCTGCCCTGGGCTTTGTCTACACACACAAGCAAGTCAAGCACCCTTCTTCTCTCTCCGCTTAGTCTGTTTGTGGCATGGATTCCACATCTGTGTGTGACTGGGATGCTGTAGGTGCTCACTGAGTCTCCAGAAAGGGTTGCCAGATGTAGCTCTTTCAGGAGTAGACTATTATGCTGGAAGAAATACTTTATGGCCATGACCTCAGTTGTCCTATTGCCAAACTGAAGATCTGGGTAAATAGTGTCTTCCAGTGCTTAGCATCGCCAGATTCTAGGTGATCACAAAGCTCTGCTCGCTAACGCTGCCTGAGAGTTTCAGAGCCGATAGACTACCAAGCATCCAAACCTTCCTCAGATCAGTATAGAGACAGACTCTGCAGTCAAGGCCTTTCCAGCCCTCCCCTGCCTCCCTTTCCCATGGACCCTTCCTTCTTCTAGATCCTTAGTATACTAAATGTCTGTTCTTTGGTACAGGTGTATACAGTGTCATTTGGTAGACTGAATGGAGATTTTTTTTTTTTTAAATCATCGAGTTAACATAATCTTTATCTTTGATTGTAACCATCTCAGTGGCGCGAGATTCTTGGGACATCTGATGAAATGATGTTCATGAAGGAAGCATCATTGAGTAATGAATGATGGAAGGGCATAGAAAGATGGATAAGGCTAGACCTCTCATCCCTAAGCTGCCTGGCGTTTTCATTGCCACACTCTGAGTCTCAGAAATTGGAGATGAAAATACTCAAGCCAAGCCTTGAACCCTTCAGCTCTTTGACTCTTTAGCCCTTTGTGGCTTAATTTCCTCCTTCACAGAGTTAATACTACTTACCTCAGAAGGACTGTGAGGACTGCTAATTTATATTAAACATTCAGAGGAGAACTAGCATGCCCTGGGCACGAATGCCTTCTCTCTTTCTTATGGCTCCAAAGGTCTCTTGTCTGTCACTATGAAATTGTCTTTTTAGTGTCTTCGCAAATTTTGTACTTTGCTATTTTAATTTAAGCATGTTTGCACAGAAATTTAGTTTTCACAAATTGTAATGGTTTAGGAGACTCTTTCAACCTATAGACTGTCCTTGGACATTTAGGCTCTTCCTTATTTAGAAAAACTGATCGTAGATATATGCACAATGAGCAGATTAAATTATTTTTCTTTCTAACAGTGACACAAAAGAATTGCACATTTGTGGATAGAGTGTGTGACACTCACTTCATGCTTATGATAATGTGTAGTGACAATAAAGTTTAGTCACAAGCTTTCATTTCTAAATGGCCAAATCTTCACCACTAGTTATTTTGAAGTACACAATGAATTGTGGTCTGTCGCAGCTATTTTTCTATACTGTCAGGTATTAGAAATGATCTCATATCTGAGCGCACCACTGGTTTCCTTTCCTTTTTCTCTCTTGAATGATTGCTCTACAGTCATCCTCAAACACGGTCTCTGCATTTATGGGTGTATTGTCTTGGCTGTGGCTACGCTGCCTCCTGATGGAGCAGACCAGGAGACATGGATGTTTCAAAGTTCAGAGAGCATGGAGATGGGGTTTTGGCAACTTAGCCATAGGGTCTGGTGTTTTAAACAGCCATTTTGGAGAGGTAGTGATCCAGGAAGGAGGAATGACATCAGCCCATCCCTTCTCCACACTGGCTGCTTCTTCCTCAGCAACGCAGTATAAAGCCCAGTCAAGGTAGCCACTGAAGGTAAGCTCTTGTGGACTCAGGATTCACCCCAGGTTCCTTCTCACTGTCTGCTCTAATTCTTTTATAATGGCTCACTCCTGGTTTTTATTTTTGCAACTCATGGTGTATTTATAAGACCACTATTAAAATGAAAATTTCACTGGGAAGAAAATTAAAACAAACAAACAAACAAACAGATTGTGGGTCTAGTCCAAGTAAACATATATTTTGGTAAGTTCACTGCAGGTCAGTCCATAGCAGTCATGTATACCCATGATTATTAACCCCAAAGAGTTTCAGCTGCCAAGGTAAGAATTTAACATTAATTTTCACTGATATTGTATTATGCTGACATCTGGCTCATTTCACATCTTAGGTCAAACTTTGAGCACGTATAGCTCTCTGATGGTTGGAAGCTTGATTAGAGGCATCTGGAACTCGGGTGCTGGAAGAATCTGCTACAATGCATGAAACAGCTTCTGAGACGGTCCACATGCAGTGACTGCATTGGTCAGGTGGCATTCCCTGCGGTCCCCTTGCACTAACAACTTTCACCACGCTGTTTCTTCGAGGAAGAATTTCTGAATAGCTTCTGCAGCCCTAAGGTCAGGTGACTTGAACAGCTTGCCCTTGGCAAGCTTCTGATTCTTTCTTTGTTCTTGAAGCCTGATCTTAAAGTACATGCAGTCCAAGTAGATGCAGTATCGGATGAAGAGGATGTCACACACACACACCTGCCCAGGCGGTCTATTCCTGCCAATCACCTTTGCTGCTCTGGGGCATGTGCTGGGTACAGCATTGGCCGAGCAGTGGTTAGCTCCCTCGTGCTGGGAGTGTGTGAGTTGCTCACAGCCACGCATTAGGTCTGGAAAGCCTAGTTCACTTCCTTCTCATGTCTTCCCAGGCTGTCCTTGGAGGCCTGTTTTTGGATTCTCCATCTGGTTTTCTGACCTTACTCCACCCCTCTGATTGCCTCTCTGGCTGTATTCATACTCACTCACCATCAGGAGGCTCCTAAACCAGGGACTGCATGTGAAGAACCATACTCTCTGCCCCGAGGAAGCCCCATCAGGCATAAATTCTTGATTAATGATACATCTGCCCAGCAGGTAATAAAAAAAAACTTCTCCCGGGTGCAAAGAGCAAACACAAGGAAGGGGCTGAGCTCAGAGCACTGCACAGTCAACATCTTAGGTACCACAGGGTCAGGCCTCCCTGCAGAACTGACATTTCTCTAGAATAGCAGAAACACCTTCTTAAAAACACATGCAGAGGAAGAGAACCATTCAGAAATATTTTCTAAAGTAGGCCATATCCATATATTATGACCCTACAATTCTACTTACAGGTATAAACTCCATAGAAAACAGCTTATGGCTCACCCAAAAGCATGTGCGAGCATGCTTATGGCAATCTTATTCAACAACCATAAACTAGAAACAGAATGTGCATCTTGGGAATACAGGCAAATAAAGTGTTAAGTATGCATACAAAGGGGCATTATTCAGAAACAAGAATGAGCTGCCTTCAACTACTTGCTTCCGTATGAGTCTACAGCTCTAATGATGAGGAAAGGCTGCCAATCACAAGGGAGTGATTGAGTCTGCTCATTGTCAGCTTGGTGCAGAGCTGGCTGCTGGAGTTTGGCTAAGGCTCTGGTGCCTGATCTGCACACTGGATGTGAACAAGCAAATCTCTAAGTTATGTCTGGTATGTTTCTCTGCAGATATAACAGCTGTAGTGGTGTCTCTGTTCTCTAGTCTTCAGATTTTTTTTTGAGCTGCTTTTGGCTGACATCGCTACTCACCAGTTAATATGGAAGATGGTAGCTATCGATGGCATCCACGTTTATGCACATTTGCCTTCTCACTTTCTTTAGCAGGATGCAGCATCATGCCCTAGGTACCTTGCTACAGCTACTGCTTGCTTCAGTGCCTGACATATTAAAGGTGATCAATATATTTAGAGACATTATTTGCTGAGGAGGGGAGAAAGTATTTCTGGGATTTAGGCAACTAAAGATTCATCCAAAACACTATAGGGGAAAAAAAATCACAACGTAGTTAGGAATCCGGGGAGTACTGAGTGGCTACAGGAAAATTGGTTTTCTGGGAGGTAGCTTGGCTGTTTTCCCAATATCCCTAATAGTTAGGAGTGAGTCAGAAAAGCCAAGCCTCCTGCTTGTGGCTATCAGGCTACCGGGAGGAGAAGCCTGAGAAAGTAGACACTTGGCTTGGCTAAATTGTAGCCATGGGCAGTTGGCTTGAAGGAACTGGGGATGCAGTGCTAAAGACATGGCCAGAGACAGGGAGTCTGGACCTGGGCTTGTTAGAGCCGGTCTATGATGTGGGAAAGAGAGAGTTAAAGCACAGGAACAGACAAGACTTTGTGGTTGATGGAAGCAGGGGCTTGACATTCAGCCAACTACACAACAGAAAAGGGATAGCATACTATAAATGTCAGTAGAGGTGAGTAGTGAAATTCTAAAATATGTTTTAAGAAGGAACCAAGGCTTAGTTAATAAACATTTTATTATCTGTAGAAACTATGCTAAATACTTATAAAATAATCTCATTTAATCTCCTCTTCCTAATGAGGTATATGGTATTTAATATAATTAATATTAATATATAATCAAACCCATTTTACAGATTAGTAGTTGAAGTAGGAGTCTTGGCCCTTCTGACTCATTCCTGTCTATTAGGGATATTGGGAAAACAGCCAAGTCTGCTCTCAGAAAGCCAGTTCTCCTTTGGCCACTCAGTATTCACCTGCTTCCTAACTACATTGTGATCCCCACCCCTCCCTATAATTATAGTTGAAGGAAGGGAAGGTATAGTTCATCCAAGATCATATTGCTTTTTCTGCATCAGGAGTGTTACTCTTTAACTACCCAGTTGCAAAGCTTAGATTCAAAAGCAGAATGATAGCTCCCAGCAGAAGTCAGAAGGGGAGACAGAGGCAAAGTTTGGTAGAGGCTAGACAGTATGTGGATGTTCAGAGCAATGCAGAGAAAGAGTTAGGACCTGTCATTGGACATGCGACATGTATCAACACTGGTAGGTTTTCAATTCTTCTGCAGAAGAATTGAAATTGCTTGGCTCCTGAGGTACCAGGTGATGGATACATGGTTTGTAGGACTTGGGTCCTAGGTAACAATGCAGAATCCAGCTCTTGGTGTCTAGAGCAAGAACAAAATGAGTCTTGAGGCAAGAATGAATAAGGGATGATTTTCTGAGCCATCTACTCCTTTTTCTTTCTCTCAAATCCTAGGGTGAGATTACCTGTGTGGGGAAGATCAAGTGACTCTACCAGGGGAACATATGGTATGGGGAATGAGAAGAATGCTTTCCCACGACACCCTACATTAAGCTATTGCTTCTGTTCCTTTTAATGCCAATCTTGATGAGTCTTTCAGGCAAGGTACCCCATGCTTATGCCATGAAGGGATCATTGCATGGTACAATATAAACTAATTATAATGCTAAGCAGCATGGGATGATCAGAAAGGGGCTGGAGGACACTCATTTTCAGAGCAGACACCGAAAGCTGGTTAGATTTATTCTACTACTTCAAAACCTATGAGGGATCCAGCTTCTTTCCTCTTGTTAAGGAACAACAACCTGGCCAGCTGCTTCTCATTTTTTTTTTAAACAAAGATTTCCACATTTTAAAGCTAGATAAAGTTTCTGTTGCTTATAGGCGGTGGGTACAATGGCCATGTATTTAGGACAGTAAAGGGAATAGATTATGAGTTTGTGCAAGAAGGGACTCTGGTCTTTATTGTTGTAACCCAATGTCTAATTTGAATGTTTTACTGATGCTAAATCCTCAGTGAATGTTATCTGGATTAAAAAAATATAAGCAAGCAAATGAGCACACACATCATCTCCCATCATTTGGCCACCGTGGTCATGTAGACATGGTTTAGCACCAGTGACAAATCCGCTAAGGCAGTGTCTCTTAAGCCGTCATGCCAATCACTTTAATCCAACCAAGAATACTTCCTGTTTTGCGAGTAAAACAAAGCACATCTTCATTTTTATAGCAGCCACCATTTCTCCTGAGAGAAACAGAGTTATTGTAATTCCAGCTTAGCTGAAATATGTAAGGCTTACTCATCCTGTGCATAAAATTGATAACTTGTGCATCTGGGACTGTCTATCTCTTTCCTATTAATCCATTTTAGACTTTATAAGTCAACTGAGCATTCAGCTTTTGAAAAATGATTCTGGAAAATCATTTTGCATAAGTACTAGTAAATACTGGCATGTGTTCCTGGCAGGGGATGGAAATAGTCCATTTGGTCTCTGGTGGCCTTAGGAGCAGAAATAGTGGCTGGAGACTTGGCAGAGTTTGGATGGCAACAAGCATGCGCTGGTCAGTTTTACTTTCCATTTAATGAAGATGATTCATTTTTGAATTGCACAAAGGAGGACCACAAGGCAGATGAGAGAAATGCACACATGCATATCAACAGCCAGAATGACTGGTAGCAGGAAAAATGGTTAACTTTCTTCTTTGGATTCATGAATGTGGCCAGTTGGAAGGTTCTAATGAGGTTATTAAGTTTATGTTTGTAGACTGTAAGCACAGCCAAGCTGTTAATCTTTTTGTAAATTGTAAGCTACGGGATATTTTGCAGCTATAAGATGACAAGGATATTGGCAACTTCAGCCTGTTTAATTCCACCACTGACCATTTCTCTGTGCTGAAGGAATGGAAATTACGGTTCCTTAAAAAAAAAAAAAAACTGTTTATAGACCCCAAAGACCTCAAAGTCTATATGAGCTGACCAAGCACCATTGTTTAGAAAGAGGGCGATGTGATACTGGTTTGTTTCTGGGTATGTTAGCATGTAGATCTGAGTGCAAATGAGGTCTGTGGAAACGTAAATGGAAGATGAACGTCATTAACTAGAGTAAAAATAAAAGAGAGATTTCCATCAAATATTTTGTGGCAAAGACTTATGATTTAAAAAAAGAGTTTATGATGCAAAATTAAAATAGAAACTGCTCCAGCTTTCCATTTATAGGTATAATTAGTGGAAGGCATGACCCTGTTTGATTTTGAAGAAACTAATTTTTTATAATTGATCCATCCACTGGTATACATTGTTTTATTAATGATGATACTTAAGGTTAATTTTTTTTCTTCTCCAAGTAAGAGCAGATGCTACTTAAAGCTATATGCCAGCTATGTGAGGTAAAATGGTCTATGGATTATCTCTTTGATCTCACAAAGACCACCCTGGTTGTGAAATGCATAAAAACAAAAACAAATGAGAACAATTTATTTTTGGAAAGTGAGTGTTCTCATTGGATTACATCAGGCCTCACAAATGATGCAGACCAATTTTGGATTCAATAGATGGAGGGCTAAGAAAGGCTCCAGGGATGTTGGTCCAGATGGTAGACCAGAGGTAGGCATGGCAGAAGAGGACTTAAAGGATAGGGACTAGTCCAAGTTATTCTCTGAAATCACAAGTCGTCGTCGTCTTCTTCTTCTTCTTCTTCTTCTTCTTCTTCTTCTTCTTCTTCTTCTTCTTCTTCTTCTTCTTCTT
>NC_034594.1:54601812-54633304 GCF_900095145.1 Mus pahari
TGCAGGGAAGCTTTCCTTTAGCAGGGAAGGTGCAGAGAGGCCTGGTGTTCAGATCTGCCTCCTTGTTGAAGATGTAGGCCCAAAACAGGGCCTGTCCCAGAAGATGTGTTGCCTCTTCAGTTTATTCACTCACCTGCACAGACTAGCCACTGAGGGACCCTGAACACAATATGACTCTCTCACCTGCTCTGGCAGACAGCCCTCAAAGGTGGCCACCTTTCCTCTGGCAGGGAAGGTGCCTGGATGTCTGGAGCCCGAAACAGGGTTTGTCCCAGAAGCTATGTTGCTTCTGTCTGTCCCAGAAGCTGTGTAACTTCTGCAGCCCACACTCTCACCAGTGTAGACTGGAGCCTGGGTGTCCCGGAGTAAAGATGGCTCCCTTACCAGCTCAGGCAGTGAGAGCTCTCCTAGGTGGACACCTCTCCTCTGGCAGGGAAGGTGCCGGGATGGATGATCTGGAGCCAGAAATGGGGTCTGTCCCAGAAGCTGTGTAGCTTCTGCAGTCTGCCCTCTCACAGGCACTGACTGGAGCCTGGACGACCTGAGCAAAGATCGAAATTGCAAGTCTTTACCTCAATATCTCATCAGTTAGAGTAACATTAAAGGATTGGGAAGATCCCCAGCTTTGGGTCAGTATGTAGAAGTCTGGTTCATCTGACCAGAATAACAAAAACACACAAAAAGTATTGAATAACTGAGTTAGAGTCTTGGCAAATGGCATCAAAATCAGCCATCCAGAATCTAGGTAAGGAGGCTGGGCAAGAGTTTGAATTTAGAGTTTTGTTAATGGACTCATGTCCCACAGAGAGGTATGTTCAAGTCCTAACCTTGGTAACTGTGAACGTGACAATATTTGGGAACAGGATCTTTGTGACATAATCAAGTTAAGATTTAGACATCAAGTTAAGAAGGAGCATAATCTGATATGACTGGTATATTGTATAAGAGGACAATACCTTACGGTAGAGACATGGGGAGGAAGTACCTGGAGATGGTAGACACACTAGTTAGAATAATGTAGAAGAATGCAGACAAGCAGTAGACTCTTTAAGAAGCCAGGAAGAAGCAAGGGAGACAGTCCCAAAAGTCTCCTATTGTGTGTGACCCACTGATACCTTGGCTGCATACACTCAGACTCTAGAACCACCAGGAAATATGGTTCTGTTGTTTTAACCCAATGAGGTTTTGGTGCTTTCTTATGACCACCCTGGGACACCACAATTCTTTTGGGGGTTTTGTATTGAGCCAGGCTCATAGACCTGGCAGAGCTAATTTCATAGATAGTATCAAATTGACATCTCTGATAGGAGTCAGGATCAGAAAGATGGGGGGAACGGGAGGGTAAGGAGGAATCTTTGGAATTGGGGATTGACTAAGTTCTCCTTGATCCATGGGGTGCTCATCTTGGGTGAACAAAAAACCACTTCTTCCACAACTATAGGTTCAGGCCCAGCATAGTGTGCTGACCAATGCTATAAATCAGCAATGTTTCTCCCAGTTTTGTCACTGCGTTCTCTCCCTCCCCCACTTAGGCTACTCATGTGTTAATACAGGGGCAGGGAGATCAATGTCTGAGAAGAAAAGTACAAATTCTTAGATAGCAACAGGGAGACTGTGTGTGCATCATGGTACCAGTACAGTCCACAGGTTCCGTCCTTGAGTCTCTACACTGGGAAGATGATGTAGGATGGAATCTGAGGGGGTGTCAGGTAGTTCAAAGTGGAACTGGAAACAAAGCATTTAAGTACAGTAATTTTCTTGAAATGTGCGTCTTTTATCTTCCCCTTCTCTCACACATGCGCAGGTATACGTGCAAGCACATACACAGCCACACGCATGCACCCCTCCAGGTTGAAGTCTATGATACTGCCAGTTTCCCGATTCAGATATTCTGGGAGGATATCTGGGATGAGGACCAATTTTGGGTTTTCATCTGGCATCCAGACTCCTCCCATAGGCTTCTGCTGTAGCCATTCTGATCACAGAGAGGCTTCTGTGCTGTCTAGGGGAATGTAACCACATGCTAGCTCCCTAAAGGTGTTCAGACTAGGGCATGTACATCACTGGGTACCACCATTTGCATCTCTTGGGTTTTCCCCAGATAGGGTGCAGAGTGGCCAGGGAATATCTCCTCCCAACTCTTCTTCAGCTCCATTTCTAGGGAGTTTCTTTTCTTTTCCATACGCACGCGCGCGCACGCACGCACGCATACACGCACGCATCCCCGCCTCCCAGTCGCCACGCTGGTAACCAGTCCAAGGAAAACAAAACAGAATTCACAAAGTTACTGAAGGTTACCAAAGACTGTGAGAATTGCCTTCTCACATGATGATTCCTTTGGGTCTCCTCTCATGCCAGCTGTCTGTGGCTACGGTTCCTGAAACTGTAGGCAATCCTCTCACGTGGTTTGTGGCCACTCTCACCCTCTGTCCTTGACAGCGATGCTTATAGTTCCCAGATTTTTTTCTTTCATTTTTTAAATTATGGGAAGTCCAAAAGATATACTCCATAATTTAATAAAATGTTATTGACTTATTATCACTATTAGTATGAAACATATAAGCTCCTTCACAGTAGCAGGACTGCAGTTCAACGCACTATTTCCTTTGAAGGAAATAAAGAGAATTATGGAGTAACATTTCAGAAAATGTAGAGTGGGGAAAGGACAAATACTATATTATTTCACTTATATAAGGTATCAAAATAATCACATTCATACAGATAGAATCTAATATTGTACTTACTGGGGCCAAGGGAAGAGATGTGAGCTGTTCCACGTGCTGATTGGTGACAGAGCCTCTGCTGGGAAGCTGAGAACGCTGTAGAGATGAATGGTGGATGGTTATAGGCCAGCACTTGATGCTGCTGAAACATGCCTTGAAGAACGGTGAAAACAGAAAATTGTGGTTTGTATATTTTACATCCCTTAATATGGCTAACATAGCAGAAGGCAAAACAAAGGCAGAGCAGAGACTCACAGGGAATGTTAGCAGAGACACACAGGGCGCGTTAGCAAAGCCACATTCCCTGTGATCACCTCCCTTTCCCATCAAGGTCGTCTCTAGGACAGTTCCTGCTGAACCAGGCCTGTTAAAGGCCAGACTCCTATAGGCTTCTTACCAACCCTGTCTAGCTGTGAATCTGCACTGTGACATCCATGTTAAACAGCAACATGGTAAAACAATAGAGCTTACCGAAGAATACAAAAGGAACCCTTGGCTTCTCAGACTTCTCACAGCCAGACCCTACTTCCCTGGTTCCCCTTTATTTGTTATACAACTACAAGAAAACAGTATTTTTGAATACCTTTTGAAATGCTTGTTTGAAACCAGGAGAGATTTATTAAATTCTTAGATACTGCCAGCAACTATGTTTCATATAACAAAATCGGCTTCAATGAAGGTTATTTTAAATACTTTGGCTTTTAAGAATTATCTGTAAAAAGTGTGAATATAGTTTCTCCTATTACAATTGAGGCCCATATCACCTGAGAGTACTTTCTGAGAATATTAACATTATAATATCATACTGAAATTTTTCATTAAGAAAAAAGTCATTCTTCATATATCTAAAGCAATTAATTATTAAGTACTACAATAAGCTATTCCAATCTTATTCAAATATGCTCCGAAAATACCAACCTGATGGGACCTTGTTCTGGAAGGCGTTCTTTGGCTTTCAGTGGATGTTAAATGTTTTTGGAATCCCAGTTTGAAGAGGGCTCTAGACTTAGAATTGGTTTGTAACCTTCTCCTAGCTTTTATTAACTTCTATGGCCTTGACTGGTCCCTTAATTGTCTTGAATCCCATTTTCTACTCTGCAAAATGAGACTGATGCTGGTTCATATCCAGCAGCATTGTTAGGAGAATTGGAGATACTAAGGGGACTCTCAAAAGGGTCAGGGGCTATACTCTACCACTGGCTTCTTGTTTGTTTGTTTGTTTGCTTGCTTGCTTGTTTGTTATGTGTGTGTGTATGTGTGTGTGTGCACGCGTGTGAACAAAATCAGTAGATGAGTAGACATCCTCTAAATATGGTGTCTGTTCCCTTGGTTTGGGTGCAGAGGCTGCTAGTTCAGTTCCTATTTAGAACTACTGTCTGTGTGGAAAGGCTGAGGCTCTGTGGAGTCAGATTCTGAGTCATCTCTAACCAAGAGGATGGGTGTGTGAGAACTCTCAGGATAGTCTGAGGTATTTAGATAGTAGTAATTTGATGCATACTATTTGACCCAGGTAGTGCTGGGTATTATAGGGACACATTGTGGGGTGCTGTAAGGAAGTAGTAGAATCCCATAATTTCAGAGATTTAATAAGCTGTGTGGTCAAACTAGCACTTTGGCATTCCTTTCTAGAAGGATTCTAGGCTAAGTTTCACCACTCACTGTATAAGCCACAGTGACTCAAAAATGAGTTCTTTCTCTGGAGGATGGATAATGCCAGTTTTCTAATGCCTGTGGAGACATCTTATACACAACCCTATCAAAAGATTTGTAAATGTCAAGACTGTCATTTGGAGAGGAGAATAAAAGATGCTGTGGAGAGATGGGGTGTGGATGCTGAGACATGAATGCTGCCTCCAGGGAGGGGTCTGTCCCAGTAGCAGGACACTGGTGAGGCTGCATCCACTTTATTTGGAGGTTGAAATCAGTCGCAAGTCCTCAATTTGACTTTCGCTCATGAGTTCAGAATGGTTAAGGCCTGTTGGATGGATCAAAGCTGTACAAATGCAAGAGACTGATGTAATAAGCCGGACCATCAGTGGCTTACTTGAATGCCCTTCTAAAATTCATGTTCTAAGTTCTTTGCTTCTGCGACTGTCTATATTCTGCCAGATCATGCATTCTACCTACCGCTTAGTTTCAGATTACAGCCTATAACTCACCCTTTGAGTCTTCTAGACTTGTAAAGTTAAGCTCAGTCCTTTTTTTAATTGTGGATTAAAGAGACAGAAATAGTTCAACTAAATCCTAGCAGGTTATGTAAGGTTTCAGAAGAGCGCCTTAGCCAGCAAGGTGGAGACCGCCTGCATGCCTGCTTTTACCACACTGTTAAGAGGCCTGGTTTAAGAAACTTATTTCGGATCTCTTTAACTAGTCACTCTTCTCCCATTAAGTAGATTCAAAAGATGCCCTAACACAGCTGCAATTCAGACTTTTACAAGGTGTTGGTGCATTTTTCTTTCCAGTCATACAATTGGAGGAATAAATTTGGCTTGCCTATTAATACTATTAACACTAATGTTGGATTCTTAGTCTTCTGATTTGTATAAACTATCCCCCTCTACCTAGCAACCATTTGAATGCCTACATGCCTATCACATTCCCATTTGTCCATGGTCAAGAGGGGAAAATAAAAATCTAAAATATTTACCAGTTACTTGTTTTATTATAGAAATGTACATATTCTCTAAAGGCAAAAGAAATGAACTACTAAAATGTTAAAAACATGAAGCTAAGCTTTCCTTAATTTGCCCCAAGATATATAAGGGAGTTCTTCACACACTACATTAATAATATGGCACAGGCTAGCTTATATGAGCATTCAAATACTCAGTATACACTCAGAGAGAATCTGCCTGCTGAATGGTGTTTGATAAGAAACTGTAAGGCCACGTTAGGGCCAGGAGAGTGACCCTGAGCACTCTGATTAAACTGAGAATGTTATTCTCTGGGACATTTGAAGGATTGGGTGGTGATTTTAATCTCCTTGTGGTTTCTTTGATGACCACACACACAGTACTACCCTCTTTTATACCATAAGCATAATTATGAATGCTATCTACAATGGATAGCATTAAGACACTAGCAGAGTGTATAAAAACTCATGGAGGCAGGGACACAATAGTGAACCTTTTTGGTTGATTTTTAAGTTGTTAAATAAGACATTCTAAGAATTCGAATGGGACAGCTCATGTCCAGGGAGAATCAGGACTAAAACTTAGGTTCCTTGGCTATGCATCTTGCTTTGCTGATTATGTTGGGAACAAGATAAAAGTGTATATTTTCAGAGCATTTACTTAAAAAACTCACAGTAAAAAGTCATTATTTTATAAAAAATATTCATAAAAATATTCATAACTAAGTTCTAACCTATAGGATCTCTGTGTACCTGAAATGCTCTCCTTCTCTCTCTGTCCCTCTCTCTCCCCTCCCTTCCTTTCTCCCTCTCTTCTTCTCCCTCTATCCCTCCCTCCCTCTGTCCTTCCTTCCTTCCTTCCTTCCTTCCTTCCTTCCTTCCTTCCTTCCTTCCTTCCTTCCTTCCTTCCTTCCTTCCTCATGTAGCTCAAACTACATGAGAACTAACCTCCAGTGAGACTTGGCCTTGAATCCTGATCTTCTTGCCTCTATCTCCCAAGTACTGATATTGGAGGTTTGTCTATCACAGTCCAAAATAATGTAACTTTCAAGCCACTAGTAGCATTATTTAGGAATACAACTTTACTAGGAATACTCAGTCATATAAGAGGATTCAAAGAAAGGAGTTATTTTTGTTTTCTTTAATGGGAGAAGAGGGCTCAGACCCTGAGATAACCTTAGGGTAGTGCCATTCGACCAATCCTCCTCTTGTAAGGGTGTGGTTTAAGAGAAAGAAAAATGTGTTATTATCCAGATGCTGAGAGTTTGAATATACCTTGGACTTGTCTATCTTGTTTTAGAAATGATGGGGAAGAAAAATCAGTAGGGATTTGAGTTCTCTTGATGACTGTTGCTAATGTTGCCTTTTGAATGCTGATGAAAGAGACCATTTGGTTGCTTAAGTTGGATAGGAACAGAGGAGGTACTTAAAGCATCAAGCAAGATCTGTCTACTAACAGGATTAGTGCAGAAGGCGGTGACTAGAGAGAACAGAGAAAGATGAAGAAAAAGACCAAAGAGTTTGGAACAAAGTAAGCCCATCCTATTAAGAGCTCAGCCCTGTGGTCTTGCTGACACTCTTGCATCACCAAGAATAGCTGCTTGCAGGGTGTGATCAAAGGTAAACCCAGAGAACAGAGAAATGCCAGCTTGGAACGCAGAGGGTGCAGTTCATAAACTGTTTTTTTTTTTTTTTTTTTGTCTTAAAGGATGTTGAGAAACAAGTTTTGTGGCATTTTCCTCTTCCACTGATTTGACAGAACTAACCTGTTGAGTTTGGTTCCACTGTGGTCCATGAAGGGTCCTGAAAACATTTTCTCTTTGTTTTTCAATGTCCAAGTGTAATTTTTTTTTTTTTTTTTTTAGTCTCTGTCTGGACACAATAATTTCAGAACTTTGGAAGCCCCATTCTGAGATTTTCATGGACCTCAGGGTAGTAGAATTGAACATACCCAGGTGTCTGGAATGAATATCTTTATTCACTGATTATCACTATTTCTTCAGGTCTCAACATTTTTGCTTAAACTGATCCCATCTGTACATTCATGGATCAATGTGGGTGGGAAATCCAATTACATCAATATTTTATTTCCAGAAAAATAGCAGGCAAGAGGGTCCACTGAGACCCATTACATTTTCAGGGCTTGGTCGAATTGAGTGCTGTTAAACAAACCATTGGCACGTAATCAACGGCCATTTATTTTAATACAGAATGATCTGCTAACAGTAGATAGAAACCATTCAATACCATCGACAAACAGATAGCTCATAGCCTTAAATTAGTTAGCCTATTTTTGTAATGAATAGAGACTTAATTTGAGTTTCCTCATCCTGGGAACACGAAACAGAATTATATCATACAGTGAATAACGGTTTGAAAGATTTTAATTTAGTTTGGCACCGTGGGTTCTTCTAATTATTCCTGACTCTTCACGTGGCAGAGACAGTGACCCTGAGCCCAGGGGCAAAACAGATGCTTCTCACCTGCAGACTCATTATCGAACTAATTATTCTTCAAATGATTTTATAATGTTCACAGGGAACCCAATCCTGGGACTATAAATAAAGGTTTAAGTCATTTATAGTATGCTTGCCTGCTTAGCATCCGAACCCACGTTGGAGAACTTGCATGTCCTCATCTACCCTGAGGTAAATTCTTTACATTGTCAGTCCTTAGTGTGAATTTGGAACCTGAAATTCTTGAGTAAGTATCTTGGTCTCTACATTTGTCAGTGACTGGCCACGCTGGACACCTTCGCTTAGGATGTGACAATGACCTAGTGCTGAGAGACAAGTGTGCTTTTCTCAGGAGCAGGCATACACTGCTTCTTTACAACTACAGCAGGGGCTGGTGTCAGTTGCTGGCCATTATTTTTATACCTTTCCCTAGTCATTTTATTTGTCCTCTGGTTCTCAGGTTTTAAAGCATTCCATGGGCTTAAGGAATTCTTAATTTAAGAAGTCCCATTTCTCATCACCTCCAAAATATCTGACCCATGTTTCATATTAAATATGGAATTGAAGGGCTATAAAGAATCTAATGTAAATTCTTATAATTTTACTTTTAAGAAAGAATTTTAATTTTCCTTTTTTTAGTATCTTGGACTATTTGATTATAAGGTAGTAGCTCTGTGTGTGTGCACATGCATGCGTGTGATCCCCTGTTCTCCACATCCACTGGTTCTGCAATGCTCTCAGTCAAATTGTTTGGAAGGTTCACTCAAAGGGAAGGATTTTAGCTCCACTTACTGGAGCTTTAAACCAGGGCAGATTCAATGATCCTTTTAACTTGATGATGAGACAAATACGGAAAACAAAAATCACAATCTCCAAGCCCCTTCATTTTCTCTGATCGCTAATCTAGATATAGAGGTTCTGTTCAATTGTGCATGTAGACAGCAGACTGTGGCAGCTGTGATGATATTGTAATGTCACTAGTAGAAAATTCTCAAGAGATTTCACAGTCCAGATGCCTTAAAATGTCTTTTCTACTCCTTGTTGCCTTAAGGTTATGTTAGCTATGAGATCAACAGCTAGAATCCACAAACACAATAGTAAAGAAGATCAAATATTATTAATTGGATGTATTTTATGAACAATTTTATACTTGCATTCTAGTATTGGCTTTCTATATAATTTTGTGCCTTTTGTTTTAGATTGCTAAAATCATTATTCTGAGATGTCCATGGACTCCTACAAGGGTGGTTGCCACAGCATGATTAGGAAGCCTATCCGGGAGATGAGATCTGGTTACATGACACCTCACTCTTCCTTCACTGGCTGGGAGGAAGAAGGGGAAGTACTGAGTGAAGAGGCAGAAACAAAGACACCGTTAGCAATGGGCCCAAGGAATAGAGAGAAACTGGTAAGACTGATCAGATGGATGGGAAGTGGCAGTAGAGAGTTAGAGAGTGGAAAAGTAAATTCTACTCAGCTAGCATGGATAGAAGCATAGATGGGATACAGTTGGGAAGCAGTAGCATTAGAGCTGTGGAATGGAAAGCAGATTTGAAGGAAGCTGTTTTTAATGCAACATTCCTTCAAAATTCTACAGGGAATGGAAGTGTGAAAGATAATGATAGCAGGATATAGTTGTTAAGATAGTTTTCCCAATTTGTTGTCCAAATATATGTACTTTATTAACACATTAACAAGATTTAGTGATATAGGTTCCTTTCTTTGTGTATCTGTTTATTAATGTCCATATAATATTATTTATCTGGAGTACAATGAAGTTGGAAGTCTTACTTCATAACCATTACAAGGCTACTGTCCCCAAGGCAATCTGGCACTGGGATAAGAAGAGGTATAGGGATTCGTGAATAGAATTCAGATAACAGGTTAGTGTTTACATTTATCATTGCTGACTTGCAACAAGAGTGTCCACATTGTTCACCAGGCAAAAGAATCAAGAAGAGTCATTTCAACAAATAATGCTGGTATAACTGGGTACCCATCTGCAACGAATTAAACTACACCAAACTAAAAGTTGATCACCTCATGGAAGAGCTAGCATAGTCCTCAGAAAAAGAAATTATAAGAATATATTCATGGTGTTTAGTTAGGGAACAGTTTCCTAAATATGACAGTAAAAGCACAAGCAACAACAATCGTTCCTTTATTGAATTTGGACTTTAACAAAATTAAAATGTTTACACTGTAGCCGGTAAATTGACTCAGCAGGTAAAGACGTTTGCTTCCAAGGCTAAGGACTAGAGTTTGATCCTTAAGGCTCACATGGAGGAAGGAGAGAGCTGACTCCTGCAAGTTGACCTCCATTTGCTTGCTGTGGTATGCATCCATCATCCCATACACACAACCTGAGTAAATAAATGTAAAACAATAACATTTATTTGCTAGTGTTGCCTCTGAGAATATGAACTGGAAACCGTGCAACAGAAGATATTTGCAAACCATGAGTCTGCTAAGAAGTGAGCATTAGGAATGTAGAAAATCTTCTTGCAACTCCGAATTTAAAAAGACCAAGAACCAAGATTAAAAGAAAAATATATCTCATCAGATGTTTCTACAAAGAAGATATGGAAATGACCAATAAACAGATAGATGCCCTGGATAGTTAGCATTTGGAAAATGCAAGTCAGAAATCACAATTAACATTTCACACCCACAATGCAGCTATATGAAAATGACAGGCATTAGCGGGTGTCAGAGAGGATGTAGAGACACTGCAACCACAATACTTGTCTGAATGGGCATGTAAAATGGTGCAATCACTCTGGGAAGACAGCTTGAAAGGGCCTCAGAATGTTAAACACGGCATTGCTATGTGACCCAGCAATTCCTTCCTAGGGTATCACTTGCCCAAGTGATGTGAAAACATCTGTACAGAGAAACCCATGTTCAGATGTTCATGACAACGTTATCCATGCTTGTCAGAAACAGGAAGCAGTCCAAATGTCTATCATATTGGGATCAATTGAGCAGAACGAGGCACACCCAGAGAGTAGGACATCACTGGACAATGAGAAGAAACGGTGGTGACACATGCTATAACTAGGGTTATACCTCAAGAACAATATACTGCTTGTCATCACTGAAAGAAGAGCACTCAGTGCATGATTCCATGTACAGACAAAGGCTTCCTTGACTTTGGACTTGGAGAAGTTGTAGGGAAAGGCAAGTAGATGGATTTATGGTTCTGTGTCCAGGCCTTATGGCTGTAAGGCCTGCTGAGGGAGTGGATAAAGACACCAGAAGCAAAAGATCTTAGTGGTTGAACAGATGTGTTCCTTCTATACTCTTCTTGCATACCCAGGTTTATGCATCTACCACCATACAAGAATGGTGGTCTCTGGAAGTTTCTAGCTGGGTTATTTGGGTTCTTCCTGGCTGATTCTCCCAAGGAGAATTTACAAGATCAAACTGAGATTATTAGCATGATGCTTGCTATAGTGTGAAAACAAAGGGGAATGTCTGAGATTCAGGAAGCATAGTGTCTCTGAATTTTCTCTTCAATTCTAGAAATGTTATCTATTTTAAAGGCTATTGCAGTGCAGTAACCACTTTAATCCAACATGATCCTATATAGGTCAAAAATCATCTTTCTTCCTTTCCTCATAAGCATTTCTGCTGAACTCCGGGTATTGCTTTCAAGTTTAAAGCTGCCTTTTAGCAGTATCAACTCTTTTAAATCTGGATCAGAAGGCAAGTGTTCTGGAGAGGCTAAAATCACCTGGGTAACCATGCCAAGACACACTCATACATTTAAAGACCGCAGGGTTTCCAATATAGGAGACCCACTGCGTAAAACTTAGCCCAAGCTGAGAACAATTAGCTTCCCACACTCTGGTTGACCTGAGGAGAACTAAGAACAGATATTTCAAGAGGACGAAGTTTCGTGAGATTTCTTTTCCATCTGAATCCTCCTTGTGCCTGATTACTTGGGAGGCTTGTGAAATGTATGCCCACCTTCAAAGACAATGCTGGCTTTGCTGAAGGTAACAAATTACTGTAGCAACCTTGTTCTATTCCAGAAAATGTGTAGGCACTGTGCACAGCCAGGGGAGCTGGAGACAGAGCATACTGCAGGTTCAGACAAGAAAAAGTAAAGCTGCCCCAGCAACCGAAAGCTCTTTACTCCCATAGTGAGAGCTGCAGAGAAAGTTAGAGAGCAAAATCCCTTTGAAGATGGGCTGGTACCTGGACAGAATGCAGTATTGAATCTGTATCCTTAACCTCTTCAGATTCAACACTAGGGAGCAACAGAAATCAGGAAGATACGCACCATCTTCACACAAGACCAGACCAAGCATGTAATCAACTAAAGGTGGTATATAGCCCAATGCAGATGAGCACCAATTTTTAAAGAAACTTTTTAGTAATTTTTTGTAAGTTTCACATCATGTACCCCAATCCCACTCATCTCCTTATCCTTTCATATATGTTCCCCAATCTCGCAACCCCTGCAAAGGAAAATAAAAAAACAAAAATAAAAAATAGACAAAATATAAAAAGCCATCTTGTTGTGGAAGCTGTAGTGAGTCACAATGTGTCCCACGGTCTTTGGTCCACACATCCTTACTGGTAAATGTTCATTGCAGTGAGTCTTGGGTCTGATTCAAGGCCTCTGGTTTCTGCTACACTATTAATACTGGATCAGGACCAGGACTCCTCTGGGACATCGGTGCTGCTGCCCTGTGTCATGGAGATGCTGTAGCTCTGGACCTGCAGGACAGGACATCCACACCGTGTTACCAGAGCCAGCTCTACCGTGCTGCCTAGTCGAGCTGTTCTCTGCAAAGGGCCGGGCCAGCTCTCCTGATGCTCTCCTGACCTTGGGGCCGGCTCTTCCAGGTGCCCAAAGTGACAGGTTTGACAGGAAGGAGGAGGGGGAGGAGGAGGGGGAGGGTATAACTCTCACACCAGCACAGGACAGTGAGTGATAAAGCTAGCTCTCCTATGTTCCCACCCTCAGGCCAGCTCATACTACATCTGTGCTGCCCAGGCAAGCTAGAACTGACTTTTTAGACTGCCTTCAGATCCCAAATTCTTTTTTTTGTGTGTTCTATGTGTCATAAGACAGTTTATATAAAAAACTGTATATTACCACACATTATTAGTTTTTAAATTAATAATTAGCTATTAGTATTTGTACAGTCAGTACTGACAGGGCTGGAACTAAATCTTGTATTTTGTAATGAATATGATCACATAGGGTTGCTTTGAGGATGAAATGAATTTGTGCATGTGTTGCCCATAATTTATATACATAGCATGATATACTATGTGTTCAATAAATATTAACTACTACCATTTATTGCGTTCCAATTACATTCAGAGAATGTGCCATATGTTAGAGAGAAAATGTACTGGGCATAATGGCACATGTCTTTAATCTAAGTATTCAGAAAGCAAAGGCAAGCAGATCTCTATGAGTCTGAGACCAACCTGGTCTACATGTGAATGTCCAGGTCAGCCAGGATTACATGGTGAGATGCTGGAGATAGAGATAGAGATAGAGATAGAGATAGAGATAGAGATAGAGATAGAGATAGAGATAGAGAGAGAGAGAGAGAGAGAGAGAGAGAGAGAGAGAGAGAGAAGAGGCAGAGAAACAGAGAGATAAGACAAAGAGACAGACAGACAGTCAGACAGACAGACAGATACACACACACACACACACACACACACACACACACACGGAGAGGGGGGATGAGAACAGTAAGAAAAGGCTGCTGCAGTTGATTGCAATCGTGCTATGTCATAGCATGTGTGGTCCAGAGTCAAGTGATATCATTCTGAAACCATCTCAAGATCTATTTCCTCTACAATGATAGTAAGTTTATTGATTTATAACAAAGATGTGAAGTCTGACTGTATACCCAGAAAAGTCAAAGAACAATCCTAAAATGTGGGCAGCAATCTGGCTGCCTAAAGGAATTACTCTTACTAAGAGAAGCAGATGGGAGTGGGGTGGGGGATAAGCCTGCCAGTCACTGGCTCTCACTGGCTCTCACTGGCTCTCACTGGCTCTCTCTGGCTCTCACTGGCTCTCACTGGCTCTCTCTGGCTCTCACTGGCTCTCACTGGCTCTTTGGCTCTCTTGCTCTCACTAGCTCTCTCTGGCTCCCACTGGCTCTCACTGCCTCTCACTGGCTCTCACCTGGGAGGTGATGGATATGACAATGGCTTTGCTCCTGGCTTGGAGGTAGCTGTCTTAGGAGACATACGGAGGCAGTGGGCAAGGGGCTTCCCAAGGGAATTGCCACTGTGACACAATGGGATTTTTCTGTCTCATCTCAGTGCTTTCAACCTTTACTTGGAACAAGGATGTAGCTTCAGCATGCATTCTTCGTATTTTGTTGAGAGAGAGGGTGGTACTCCAGGAGTCAAGTCTAGTCTGGAAAGCAGGAAAAAACTAAGGCTGGTCTTCTGATGAGTTGCAGTATTGATCTATATACCTTCCTGGATGGAGTTTGAAGGGACAGTTTCCCCAACTTGATCAATTCTTATTAATTGAGAAGGACTTCCCCTAGGGACTCCCAGGACATTATATAGAAAACAAATTATTTTCTGTACAATTTTTTAGACTTCCTGAGTATCCTTTTTTAAATTATTTTTTTATTACTATGTGTGATGTTTATCTGAGAGTGCCATGGTGGTATGTGGAGGTTAGAAGACAACATATGGGAGAGAGTGCTTCTCTTCTACCCTGGATTTTGGAAACCAAACTTAGGCTGTTGGGCTTGTACAGCAAGCGCTTTTACCAATCTTGCTGGTCTGACTTCCTGTATATTCTTCTTCTGGTATGGTGACTTTCCTTGGGGCACTAGCCTCTATCCTTACACCCCTGCTAGATAGAGGGACTTGCAAAGGGCACGCTGTCATTAATGTATACATTGAAACTCTGTTCTCTGTAGCCTGTGGTCTTCAGAGAATTAATCCTGAGAATGTGAAGCAATTGCCTGTGATATTTTTTATTAGACATTTTCTTTATTTACATTCCAAATGTTATCCACTTTCCTAGTTTCCCCTCCAAAAACCCCCTATAGCTCCCTTCCCCTGCTAACCAACCTACCCACTCCTTCTTCCAGTCCCTGGCAGTCCCCTATACTGGGGCATATAATCTTCATAGGACCAATGGCTTCTCCTCCCATTGATGACTAAGTAGGCCATCCTCTGCTACATATGCAGTTAGAGCCATGAGTCCCACAATTTTTTTTTTTTGATTGGTGGTTTAGTCCCAGGGAGCTTTGAGGGTACTGGTCAGTTCATATTGTTGTTACTCCTATGGGGCTGCAACTTTTTAAGGACCTAGAATCTGTCTTTGAAGGGGAATTAAACTATAAACCAAAAAAAACATGTAAATTAACCTCCCATCAAGCATATGCAAAACACACATGAATTCTGAAGGAGCCTAATGTATATATTGAACTTTTCCCATTGTTCCTTTATCTACGAAATATTTAACTTTCAAGGACTTTAAATTATCCTATTATATATGAGAGGCAGACAATCACCTTCAATTTAGCAATGAGGAGGCTGAATGGACTCAAGTCTTTACATATGACCTTGGATATGTCCTAACATCTTCCGGAACTCAGTTTTGCATTCAGAAAACATGGGGATACTAACGTCCATTAACTGAGTTTTAATGAGACTCATATGGTACATGCTGAAGGCATATAGCAATATGTAGAATGGTTATGGTGTACTCCTCAAAACTTCACACTTCTCTCCCCATAAGGAGAGCAGGTGGCTGAACACCAAGAGCTCAATGCTGGTAGGCTGGTTGAGTTATTGGTATGATCTGTTACAAGTGATTTTTTTGTCCCTTTCTCCTGTCTTGTCTTTTGTAGAGTTACCATTTACTCTGGTCTGGCTCAAGAGATTTATCTAAATTACAGATTGAGTGTGTGGCCATGTTATTCCACCAATTTAAAAGGCATTAATTACTCCTAATTGCACACTGAAGAGGTTTAACCCCTCACTGGCTCATGTGTCCAACCTGCTTTGCCATCCTTGGCCTTACAAACCATGGTCCTGAATAGTGCCCTGCTTTCCCGTGTCCTGTCTCACCATTTCCCACCTTGGCACCAAGCCCAGAACACCAGGTATCTGGGCCAGTGCTTCCGTTCAGTCACCTGTGCTGCCCACTGTATCTGCAGGCTCTTCTAGCATCCTTTCACCTGGGTCATTCAGCTGTACTGCTGGGTCTGCAACCCTCCCTGACATCCAGGTCCAGGGAAACGGGCATATACTGTGTAGTACAGAGCTCTCTGGCTTCATCTTTGTCACACCCTTGCTGCAGTTCACGTGATCTGCTCACTAGAATGAGAGCTATTTGAAAGCAGATACAATACCTTGGTGTATCTGTCTCCCAGGTCCAGAATAAGGTACTTGGTATTTAATGGCTCTTTGAAAGAAAAAGTAGAAGGTACTCAGTAATGAAAATAGAAGATTAGATGATGTGATTTTATTGTGAAGGTGATTTGGAGAATAGAAAATCCAACCGTGGGACAACGAAGGAACCTGGGAACAGGAAGAGTGGGATGTTGGATGATAGCACCCTAGGAAGATGATGGAATCATCAAAATCATAGGGCTAGGTCATCCAGAGAGAAGCGGGACTCAAGCAGGGTCAAAGTGCAGAGGGATGGAACGTCCATTGCCACATATGATGCCCGAAGCAGAAAAACAAGGCTAAACATGCCATGGTTTCCCCTGGCTCTCTACCCTGTATCCATCTTCCAGCTGGGGGCGTCCACTGAATGTAGTTGCTTATGACAGTTTACTTGAGTGTGGCAAGCATAGCAGATGATGGTGACTTGTAGATCATTATCCTCATGGATGCCACAGTGTGTCCACTGCCAACGAATGTGGACATTCTTTGTACCAGATGGACTCACAGGTGTCATAGTGGCACTATGGGAGTATGGAAAGAGCTAGTCACTGCAGATATATTACCCAAGCTTTCATAATGAAGATAACTATGCCACTTGAGAAGCTCAGAGCAGCTGAGAACAGAAGAATATCTCTGGAAGATTCATTGTGTGAAAGTGGGTAATGGTGATGTCTACAACTATTGAAAAATCGGAGGAAGATTCCAGACACCTCAGGTGAAAAAGACTTTCAAGCATTTAGGTATTTTACCTTAAAGGATTCTTTCATGGAATTAAATTATTTGAATAGTGCTTTAACTAGAAATTTAAATGTCTTTCAATAGAGATCATTATCCATGTCATACTACAAGGATAAAGATGACACAAGAATAAAATATTAAGCAGATATCACAACTCCTGAAGAGTTTATTCTATCCATATACACAGTGCTACTTATGTGCTTCTCAAGTGTACCGGTGTTGTTTTTACACCGTAATTGCTTTTAACACATTTAGAATATTCCTACATGTTTGTAAACACAGAGAATAGACATGAACAAATTTCATGTGTGTTTTTAGCACCAAGCAAAGTGCCCTTTTTATATTATTTTGAGCTTTACAAGTTACATAATAATTATGTTAAGAGTTACCTTTTTAAAAATGATTCAATCGAATAAATAATAACTAGCTACATCCAGAATTTGCATGTATATTTTAAAATTGGGGGAGTTATGTGTGGTGACACAGGCTCTTATTTCAGCCTGAGGAGGCAAGGAAGGAAGGAGGATGACACATTTGAGGCTATCACAGGCTACACGGTGAGACTCTGTCGTCAGCGACAGCAGCTAAGAGGTGTATCTAAAAGTATGGAAGTAACAAGCCTTGTTTACACTGGCGATTACTTAATCATGTGGGTGTTGAGTACAGATTCTTCTTATTGTTAACATCTATATTTGGCATGTAAAAATATGTAGATTCAAGAGCACTTAATTTGCCTTCAGTATGCCACTTATGAGCACTTAAAGGCATGTCCTGACCTCAGCACACAGCCATTATTATTCTCTCTCCTTCTTCTGCTCACTCCCTACTGCCCCCCATAGCACCTGACCCAGAGAAAGCTCTTACTACACACTTGCTGACTCACTCACTGAGCTCCTTTCTGCACAACTCTGGGATGAAACATGGGGCAGATGAATTGAGCAGTCCTACTGGCAAACCCTTCCCAGGAAGAGCCTGTCTGGTCTGCTTCCATGCCATCCAGCTCAGCTAACCTTTGAACATCAATAACGCATCGGTTCTCAACCTGTGGGTTGCGACCCCTGGGGTATGGAATGACCCCTTCCCATGGGGTCACATATCGGATATTCTGACTATCACATGTTTAACTTGCCATTTATAACTGTAGCAGAATTACAGTTATGAAGTTGCAATGAAATAATTGTGTGGTGTGGTCACCACTAAATGAGCAACTATCTAAAAGGGCAGCAGCAGCTTTTAGAAGGTTGAGGACCACTGCTCTGATGTGTGCATGTACTCAAGGAAGAGGGAGCCTATTAATTGCAAGCTGTTTTTCAGTGCTGCTGAAAGGTTACCACTATCAATTATGACACGTAGCCGAGGAGAAGGAAGTCCTGTCTATATGGTCATATATTCTAAGATGTCTAATTTGTTTGCTATAATAAGGCCAGGCTTTGTTATTGATGAACCAGTCACCCATGTCTTGTATACTAGAGGGTACCACCTAGGTCTCTCTCTCTCTCTCTGCATAATGGTGTTGCCCACAGAGATGGGTGCTGGGCTGTATATTATTAAACTCCATAAACATGTTGAACATTAATTGCTACTGCTGTGCAAGGAAGCATTTTTTTCCTCTTTGTGATAGAGTTAAGTAATTTATACAGGATGACTCAAGCCTTGTCTCTCTGCAGCTGGCAAAATGCTGCTAAATCAATCCATATGGCTGGCCTCCGCACGAGAATCAATTGTTTGTCCTGCATGGGTGAATGGTATGGGTCATCTGAGCCTTGCCGAGTTGTTTCTTGCTGTAAATGGACTAGCCCTGAAGGTTCTGTCTCCTCATACCTCAGGAGGATAGGAGTAGAAATAATTACAGGGTCAATTTAAATACAAAATAAATGCTTATCTCGATTAATTCAAGTGAATTGAACTTTCCCTAGGTTTTTCCTGTCTGCGTGTGTTCTGCCTCCAGGATCTGAATAATGGCCTTAATGCTCCATTTCACTTTTGTGGCACAAACAGCTTGGGTCAGAGAAAACATATCTTCTAATAAAGGCAGGAGGTGAAGCCTGAGGCCAGGCCAGACACGTGGGGCTAGAACTCTTAGTTAGTTCTCTGGAGAGCAAGCTCGCAGGAGCTGTGTGGCCTTCTAGTCTTCTTGGTTCTGCTTCCCACCTTGCTTTAACTCTTTTTACTTCTGTCACAGGTTTCCAACAAATTCATTACTTTAAAGATAGTCATAAAAGACAACTTTAGAAGACTGTAGGTTTGAAAAACAGCCGCTCCCCCATTCTTTCTCTGTCCCAGCTTTGCTCTGTCTGATTATAATATCTGGGGGACTAATAACATAACTACTAAATTTTTAAAGTTTATTTTTTGATGCCCTTTTTTCTGAAACAGGGTTTAGTGGCTCTTTCTTTCTTTCTTTCTTTCTTTCTTTCTTTCTTTCTTTCTTTCTTTCTTTCTTTCTTTCTTTCTTTCCAGCCCTGGGTGTCCTGAAACTCACTCTGTAGACCAAACTGTCCTTGAATTCAGAGATTCACCTGCCTCAGCTTCCCAAGTGCTGAGATTAAAGGTGTAAGGTGTCTGCCACCACCACCTAGCCATTTTAATTCTAAACGTTCGTATCTATTTTCCAAACAAAAAGATACATCTTAATAGTGGCCTCAGAGATGAGCTTCCTTCTTGCTTCCACGAGGGATACTTGTGTTGTAGAGTTGTACTTTAACATAGAATTCGATTCGCATAGACTTATCAGAATCTGAAGCTTAATTGGGTAATACCTTGAATTTTCTTTAGTGAGCAGTAGGGAAAATGGATGGCTTCAGCATGCCACACTAAGACCACATGCAATTGTTTTCTAGTTCTCCATTTTCCATAGGCAAGAATGAATTGGGACATCAGGATGACCCAAGTTTTCACTGTGCCTTGAAGAGAAGACTTGGTTTTGGATAATTCCAAACCTTATTCTGACATCATTGCTCTCTCCTTTAGTAGAAGAGGAGGAGCAGAAAGGTGCATGCCTCCCATTGTTTTAGCTGATATATGGTAGAGACTGTAGGAGGCACCATGTAGAGAGGTAGTCATATTACCAAGGCATCATTTACCGGATCCTTTGGCCAGGACAACTGGCCATTGGTACTCTAGAAACTCAAGTCTGCTGAATGAGGATGTTCTCATACCATCTTTAACCATACCCTCATTCCTCTCTGTGCTTTTCTTAAGACCCTCTAGTCCACCTTCTCTCATAGAGTCCATGCTGTCTAGAAGCCACAGAGGGAGGCAGCAGGCTGTATGGGGAGAGGAAGTGAAAGGAAGCCGAACAGACTCTCCAAGAACCCTTATACTTTTGCTCACAGAGGCAGCTCCTTCCCTGGATATTCCAGCTGAGAGTGCCTAGGGCATAACTTATGGCTTTGAGTAGATTTTTTTAATCACTCATAACTAGACAGGTTCTGCCTAATAACCACACAGGATATTAAGCATCAAGCACTGCTTCATTAGACTATGGAGTGCCCTAAACTCTCAGCTTCTTGGGAGATTCAGGACTTTGGAAAAGATCGAACCGCACTAGAGTATAACCTGCTGGAAGGAGAAGGATGGGGGTACCGTTACCCAGAAGCCTCAGAGCCCGTTCATCTTTTCATCTTAAATAACACCACCATCTTTCCAGCTTTTTAAGATATGACTTTTTTTTTTTTTTTCACTCGGCTCCTTTTTTTCTTCTTTCTCGGGCAGCTTTTAACAGTTGCTTCTTTAATTTCTTGTTCACATCATTTTCCCCTTTGTACCCATCTTTTTAGATATCTGTGCATGAATGGCATTTCTCACTAAGCCATGCTGACTGCCGTCTTTCATCCTGGTCACTGGGCTGAGGACAAGCAGCAGTATGTCCCCCCTCTCTCTCTAGGAGCACAGAGAAACACTCAGCCCATGCTCATTTGATGGTTAGGTGACAGAATCTTTGATCCACTCCTTTATTCCCTGACTTTTACAGACTTAGGAGCATGCTTTGGGGGGGGGGGTGGTTCTTCTTCTTTGAGGAAGGCCTAAGGCTTGGCATTAGCTTTTAAAATTAAAAATAAAAAACTTTTGAGAATTCCATGTATGATCACTGTGTTGTCATCATTTCTTCCCCTCTCATGCCTCTAACTCTTCCCATGTTCTCCGCACTCTTTAAATTCATGGTCTTTTATTCTTTAATTATTGTTTCACACACATATATATGTATTATGTATACATATACTTAAATTATATATGCACATATATATTTTTAAAATGCTGCTTGCTGAGTTCCCTTAATGTTCTTCGTATGTATTTAGGGTTGACAGTTTGGAATTAGACCACCTACTAGGGGTGATGTCCCTGAAGCAGACTGACCATCAGCCTCTTCACAGTTATTAATTGCCTGTAGCTCTTCATCCAGCTATGGGGGTCTTATGACATTTCTCAAATCCACGTTGCGGTGTTAATGGATACCATAGTTTTTCAGATCTCGCTTAGGCAACCATACTGTTGAAATGTTATAGGTGAAATACAGAAGACACTGTCTTGCAGCAGATGACCATGTTCTCTGGTTCTTACAATATTTTCACATCCTCTTATGCAATGTTTCCCAAATCTTAGATATAAAGGTTGCATTGTAGACCTATCAGTTGGTGTTGGGCACCCTATGACCTGTATTTTGACCAGTTGTGGCTTTCTGTAATGGCCTCTATCTGCTACAAAAAGAAGCTTGTTCACTTTTAATGAGAATTGAGAGCTATACCTATCTGTGGATATAATGATACATATTTAGAATGTAGTTATACTGGTTAAGGATACATATTTAGAATGTATTTACTTGTTTTAGAAAGTGACAATAGTAGGTTTTTCTCTAGAGTTGTGGCCTTAATGGTCAAGGAGTAGGGTAGGTTAGGTTTACTATGTCAGACATAAATTCTTTCCTATTGAGCAGGCCTTGAGTCCAATTAGACAGTTGTTGATTACCCCCAGGATTTGAATGCCACTATTGGATTTTTCAGAATATCTGTGGTCCTGGTCACTGCTGTGGTCTGCAGGCATTATAGCTGTGTAAGTGAGAGTATTGGTTTTTTTTTTCTCCATTGTATAGCACTTTTGGTTACTATGAGAGGTAATGCTTAGGGAAAACCTTTCAGGTCAGTTATAGCTTGATTTCTCCAGACCTTCTGCCCAAAGTGTCTTGAGCATTACATTCTTATCTTCGATTTCTGGTAGGCAACTAAAAGCCATGGCAATACATTATTATATTTTTAGGGTTGTCTCTTGGATTCTCCTGAAAAAAATTAAAAGAACTTTCATACGCCTGACATTAGGGGTTTTGTTGTATAATTATATACAGACACATAACACACAACACAAACACACACATAAACACACACACCTATGTATGCATGCGTACACAATACCTGCATACATGCACATTTGCAAGCACGAGGAGTACACATGCATACATGTATGTGTATGTGTGTATAGTTGTAAGTTAAAATAAAATAGTATAATTTCCTATGACTTTCCCAAACATCCTTAGGGTTATTTATTCCTTCTCCATTTTTCTCCCTTTGTGTTGCCATTCCTCCCACCTCCCCAGGGAGATCTTCTTGTCCAGTTTTCAAATTTCCCCCTTCTAAGCACCTGTGACTTTGCAATATGGCCTTGGAGATGTGTGTTACAGCTGTGGGGACTTAGTGTCAAGGAGAGCATGTGTAGGCTTAGATTTTTCAAAACCTACTTTAGTAAGGACTCTCAAGTACTTTGACTCCCCTTTCTAGCCCACCATCCAAAGGTAGGGGAGAAAAGATGGTAAATAGGACAAGGGGATGTGGACCTCTTTAGAAGTAGTTCTTTGGGTTGATTCTAATCTCTGTTGTCAGGATACCAACAGTCCAGTTCAAAGAGTGTCACCAAACAGATATCAGCACGGTGGCACAGTCCAGCAGAAACAGCCAAGCCTTTGTCGAATTGGCATGAGTCCGTGGGAACAAGCAGAACCAGCTGAAAAGCTAGGAGAAATTCTCTACCATGCCTCTTTCATGTGATGATCAGCAAGGACATGAGACCAACAAAGCATTGTATGGCTAGCTATGCAAGAGCTCCATCACTGTGTGTTGGGTCCTACTTATAGTCTCTCCAAACATCACATGTTCTCTCACGGGTCTTGCTTCAACAAAACATCACATGAGTCTGCATCACATGACACAGTCAGAAATTTCTACTTCAAGGGTAGCCTCTGTTTACCCTTCTGTTACCTCTCCTATTATCCTTCAAATGTCTCAAACTTCTGTGTGGTAATGTGCTGGCCCTTTTGTGGGGGATGTAACAAGTTTTGATAGCTACCAAGAAGCAAGGTAGCTGGGGAAGTCTTTTGAGGTGACTTGAAGCCTGAAGTCTATAGTTTCTCGATAACACTTACAGGGGATGAAGAGTGATCTAAGTTCTGACCTTCCAAGCTGGCAAGCCTGGGCTGGGAGGTTCAGCTTTGCTCTTCTAGACATGCTACTTTATGTTTTCTAACCCTCAGGCCAAAGTTCATGAAATGGAGGACATGCCAGTACTTGCTTCATAGGCTCACTGTGTGAACTCAATAGAAATGAGATATTAAATATTAAAATGTTAGTAGATGGAAGGAAGTGGTTCAAATACAAGGCATTACTCTCAAGTTGCTATGATTGGGAAACAGTACCTTCTGAGAGTATAACATGAGACAGAAGTCAACTCTGCCTGGTGAGAGATGATTTGGGCTCCCTGCCCCCCTGTTTTCAAAGAAAGAATTTAGGAACCAGAAGTTGGAGGAGGTAGAAGATGCTGTTCATAATTGTCTATAATTTTTATCCATTTTTAAAAATGAAACATTTATGTCTATACTATTGGGACACATAACATCTGTGGCTGAGCCAGTCTGTGCATTCATTGTGAATAATTGTAAGCAGAGAAGGTAATTGTTATTCTCCATAAAAATTGTTAATAAGCACTTACTGGTGTGACTCATTCAGAATTGTCGGTTGAGGTTGTATGGTTTCAAGAAACTGTGTGGGTGTGGAAACAGTTGTGGTGGTCATTGCAACCATGCCTGACGCTTTCCCTGGCTTGTTACTGGGGAATCAGTTTTTGTCTTTGAGAAAGGTAGGTCCTAATACCAAACACACACACACACACACACACACACACACACACACTTTCCCACACAAATGGTTAGGTCATTGGGGCATTGTGGCTTCTTTGGTATTAATTAGGGCCATTAGGAATCACTTCAGAATTTGCATACTTTGTGGGTTGACATTGGCTGCACCATGAAGAGTGTCACTCTCCTTGGCCAAGAGCTTAATCACACTGGTTTCGCAGCTATGCAGAATTATCCCTCTCTAGCCACAAGGGGACAGTGAGGCTAAGAAAGGTTTAGATTCAAAGTTTCACAGAGAACTGTGAACAGCTAGTCCTGGATATTACAGGCATGTGATGGAATACCCATGGTGATCCACGAGGAATCTTGGACTTTTGTCATGGATGATTGGGTAAAGTAGTACCAGAATGGCTAATTAAAAACTGGAAGACTTCTGAAAGCAAAAATAACATCTTTCTTACACAGTTTGCTTTCCAGATAAGCCCCGAAGGCAGGTTATAAAGGGAAGTCTGAATTCACTTCAGAAACGTGTTCCTACTTTATTTGCATATGCAAAGGACGCATCTAACTAGTTGGGGTAGCCTGGACTTTTATTACAAGGAAAAGAATGCAGAAGGATTTTAACAAGCCAATTACAGAAAAATCATAGAAGTATTTGGCAAAAATAAGTAGATAAATAGCAGGAAGGGCAACAGTGAATAACTAAAGTCCACAGCACAAGTCTTTCTTAAGCACTTCAGTAAGAAAGAAAAATAGTGAAACCTATGCATAATCCTCTAGCTGAGTCTGGTTAAGAAGGAATAAATAAGCGAATCCCATGGATAGCAAATTATTCTTTTGCAAATTATTTTGTTTTCTAAGTATCTAATCCTCATTAATGCCACAAAGGCTTAACACACAGCCTTACCAGCTCCTTAGGGGAGAAGGGAAAGGAGGTAATTGAGAGAATCTAGTGAGAAGGGAAATGGAAGAAGGGGTAGGGGAAGTAAAAGCATGTTAGGAAGGAGGTGGAAGAGAGATCCTAATGGGTCGGTGTGGGGGAGGATGGTCCCAGGAAGGACAAGAGTCCAGGGGGAGCCTATTTCCCAACTCAAGGTTAATTATGAATTCTGCTGTTGGGTGATTGGGTTTGGTTGTGAATTTAATGTCTAACTGGGTTTAGCGTGTTGCCTTGCTTTTAGGTTACCTCCAGGCAACAATATTTCCATTTCCCTTAAGGTCTATCTATCCTATGATCTCATGGCATGCCTCTTCAAGGATAACCTTCAATCTGACAGATAGAGTTGTGGCTACTCTGCCAGGCAGGACGTGTTGAGCGTTGAGTCCCACCCATCTTTAAGGGATCGCTTACAACATTTTCTATGTACAAGAAATGAAAGAGAAGATTAAAGGCCTGAAGTCTAGTGACAAAGCAGTTTTGATGGTGAATATCTTACCATGTCTAGAACACTAGAAATGGCGGAGCATAAAGGTTGATGTCTGTTTCTGTGGGCTGTGGGTTTAGGGGAAAGAGGGGGGGAAGAGAGTGCCCATGTCCCACCAGAGTTCTGGTGCTCTGGGCCGGCAGACATGGGAAGACTGCCAGATGCTTTCCATGCAGCCCTAGGTGGGCATCTGGCTGTGTGAAGCCACTGACCCCACATGGCGGGGGGTGGACTAAGGGCAGCCCCTGGTACCAAGTTCTCAGTCTCTGGCATCACACGCTGGATACTGCGGAGGAGCTGAGAGTAGAATAAGGGCCCTGTGGTGGCACTAGGACCCGGAGATATGAGAAGAGAGGGCAGGGGGAAAGAGGAGGGGGGTGCTGGGTGGTTCCCATAAAGGTGAGAGTCTTTAGTCTGTGGCTGGAGCACAGGAAGGCCTTCTGACTGGAGGTTAGAAGCAGCTTGTTAGTAGACAGCCTATCACATCGTCCAAGCACAGTAGGCCTTGATGAACAGGGACAGTCTATGGTTTTAGAGCTTTATTGCAGAAAGGCAGGGGGAAAAAGAGAAAGTAGAAAGTGAGAGAGAGAGAGACCGGCCATGGCCAAAAAGGAAAGAAGGGGGAAAGAGAGAGAGGAGAGAAAGAGAATAAGGAAAGTAAAAGCTTAAGAGAGTAAGAGAGCGAGGAGGAGCCAAACAGCCCCTTTTAAAGTGGGCTTGTTGTCTTGCTGTTGCTAGGTAACTGTGAGGAGGAGTCTAGCCAGAAGGCCAGAAGCTTGGGACATTGTCTACATGACTGCTAGCAACATGCTTTTCCTGTGGGGACTGTGGAGATGGTAACTTTGACAGGATTCATGTAAGTGGAAACTACCACCACCGGGTACGGGGGTCCAAGAACTCAGCTCTACCGGAGGCCAGGTTGTCTGTGCATAGCCCATTGCCCCACATGTTTCCAACTCCATCTATCATGGAGTGGAAGAGACCAAGGGAGAGATATCTATTCAAGATGCTTTAAAAGGGTAGCAGGCTCAGAAGGGCATGTTGCTCTTAGAACAGTTTTGAATGAAGGATGTGATACCTCTATTTCTATCTGCTTTCCCCAGCCAAGGCTGCCAGGGCCTTCTGACTCAGCTAAGTGGTTCCCACAGGGCACTGTTGGGCTGCTCCACAGTGCTGTGCAGGGGTGTGTGACTCTGCACTCTGCAGGTTAATTCCCTTTAACAACCACGGAGCTATCCTATGGTCAAGGATATGAGACAAGCAAGTTAGCCCTTATGAGCTATGTAGCCCTTATAAACTCCTCCCTTGGAGGAGATATGATAAAGAACAGTTTTCTAAGGGATTTGGGGAAAATGAGTTGAGCCAAATTCTACATGACCTAAAAGCTGGGTTTTAGGCAGGATTTACCATCACCTGAGAGGGAGAGATAGGAGGATCAGGAATCCAAAGAGCGCCTTACCTATCTGGCCAGTTGAGGGCCAGCCTAGGGTATATAAAATCTTGTTTCAATAGAACAGCAAATAAATTAGATGGATAGTAGACAAAATAAAAGTCTAGGTTTGAGGGTCTTTTCAGTGACTCAAGAGAGTCCCAAAGTGTTTTGAACTAGTGTTTTCTGCTTGCCTGAGATGGGAAATTCCTAAAAGTTGTACAACCAAGAATCTGGAGGGATATGGTCCTTGAGCAGATAGGGAAAAAGCCTAATCCAGGGCTAGAAATGGAGCCTGGACCAGAGTGGTGGGCAGGACTCTTGAGGAGTCATGCTATCTAGACTGCGGCTCAGGCTGAAAGGCAGACTCCATGGAAATCCAGCTCCTCTTTGATCTTTCTTCCTTTGTGGGTTCCCCAGATGCTCCTCTACAGCAATAAAGCTTATGGACTGGTTCAAGGGACACACAGTGGCTGACTAGACAAACAACAGACATTCATTTAGTTGGTTGAGTAAAGGCACAACCTGCCATTCACATTCAGAACTTCCCAAGAAATCAGAGATAACGATATGTTATGGACACTATGACTTGGCCAATTTTATATTGAAGCCAGAGATCCTTACACAATCTTAATCTTTTGGGCATTAATTAATCAGTATCACTGATGAAAGGGGATCTTAGCCTCTTGAGGACTCCTGTATACTGCATTCTTGTTCCTATGGAACAAGACACTATGGAAGACACAGCCATTGCCACCTTGGTCTTGATCTATGAACTCTTATATGGCTACCTAAAATTATTAGATTTATTTCTTTGGACCACAGATTCTAGACCCATGGTAGTTCTGACTATAGATTAGGTTTTTAACCGTTATTCTGCATGGTGCTATCTCTAGCTGTTGTGTCTGTGTTGCTTGCTCTCCAGTAGGCACTGGCTCCCAGGGATGAGCCTGCTTGTCACTGTGTACTACTATTCTTGGCTTTCTCTTATATGCTCAGCTTCTTTTTTGGAAAGAACGTTAAAGTCATCCATTGCCTCCCCAAAACAAATTCTCAGACTTCTTCTGGGGATCCCACTTGTCCATGTGACTTTATATCTAGCTGAAGGTCCAAAACATAAGAAAAACACATCCTAGCAGTCTTAAGGACTTTCCACAACAGGTAAAGAACTTGCAGGGCAGGATAGAACAGATGCTTTTATTTGGTTTCAACCTGGCCATAAGTGTTCTTTCCCTTTCCTAATGGTACTTTGGAAAAGTACTTTTCCTAAAAGCACTCCTAATGGTTCTTTGCTTGGAATTCGGCCTTGGGGTTGTCTTGGCCTCATTTCTTTATAACCAGGTGAAGCCCTTCTCTATTTATTCCTTTCCACAAGTTGGCTCCAGAGGTGGCCCAGACACATTCCAAGGGCTCTTTCATTTCCAAGTTTATAGTTCTCTGTAGTCTGAGGGGTTTGAGGTCAAGAAGAGCCAGGGGGGCTGAAGATGGTTTAATTGATGGATTACAGAGGCTGCTGCAGGTCCTTTCAACAAAGGGGCATTTTATAGAGGGACTAGAGTGCTTATAAAATCCATTGAACAAAAACTACCAGGCTTGACTCTTAAGAATACTTACTACTTCTAGCTAACATTTCGTCCAACCTGTGATTCAGAACTCAGGATGCTCGGAACCAGGAAGTTACTCCCACTGCCATTATGCTGTGCAGCCCAAGAAAGAGGAGGGGGGCTTGGAATCAGGCTGAAGGAAAGCATCATGATGTCTGAATTGTGTTATCAGGAGTAAGTGGCAAGAGGAACAGTAAATTACTCTTGAATTTGAACCCTTAGGGGATGCAGCTATGCTTCAGGATATATACATATATTATTGAGTGGACCAAGTGAGATCCAGCTAAGGGACCCGACTCTTCTCTGCACACAGATCATTCTTAGTGGAGTCAGGACAATGCTGGTCTTGGGGCTATAAGTCAATTCTAAGTTGGTGTCTTGTAGCAGTTTAGGAGCCAGGAAGGCACAGCTCATTGTGTTGAGGCTACTGGGAATCACAGAAAAATGTGACTCACTCACTACTAACTTTACTTGTAATATTAATCAAAGAGGAATGGGTATTTTGTATATTAAAACAAACTACCACCACCACCACCAAAACCCCATGAGTGTGCATCTATGTACTGTGAGATTTACTGTGAAGGTGAGATGGGGCATGGAGAGCAATTTCAGCATTTTCTTCTAGTGCCGGCTCACTTCTCTGTTCTTTAGAAACTCCTTTGAAAGAGAGATACAGCCCCCTCCTGATCCCAATGTTTTTCTTTTCTTAGATATTGTCCTAATGTATTTTGGGTGACTGACACATGAAAATTACTGTAATTGCCACTCAAATGCTACTTGTTCTGGGAAATCTTTTCTTTCACTCCATTGTAATTAATTGCTGCTTTCTCTGTACTCCCAATGCTTCATATTTACTGCTGGATTAGAGAACAAATCACTGTGTTTTATGATAAACTCTGGATATGCCTGTCTCCTCTGTATCATAGGGCTCCTTCCTTGGCAGACACTGACTCTAATTTATCTTTGAGTGCCTAGAAGAATGCCCTTCATAGGGAATGAAGAGACAGTTGGAAGAGAGGACGCTCTCACAGACTCTTGCCTCCTCTCTGGGTAATATAACCTAGGACTTCTTGTCCACTGCATGTAGCAGGACCAGATGATGATGCACAGATAATGAAAGGAGCAATAGTAGCACATGATATTTAAAGGCTGAAGCAGTTTAAAGGGTATGCATGAACCTCCAGCTTTTCCTTATCTACTTTGATGACTTCAGGAGTCCCACATTGAAATGGCAGAGCCATAGAATCAATAAGAATGGCTTGGAGTATTGTTCCAAACTTAGAAAACAGGCACTATACCTTTGGTAGACTTTTCTATTGAGGGTTTGGGGGGTTTATTACCCCATAACAGCCTGTGTTTATTAATACTGGAGATCAAGAATTCACAAAATTTCACACTCAGCTCCTAGGATAACATGATTTATTTGTACTTCCTACTTGCTTCCTAGCTGTAAGCTTACATAGACATTGAGACCCTGTAAGGGGGTATATAATGAGTTATTTAAATTCCCAGGAGCCATGAAAATAAGTGGGCACAAACCATCACAAACCTCAGTTGTTTCCTTACCTGGTCCCCAAAGGACAAAGGCCATTTGGAAAACAATGGCTATCCCAACAGATGAGAAGACATATTTTAGAAGAAGTCACTGTACCTTTGATACCATAAGGGAATTTACAACCTGACCAGTTCACCCTCTTCACCTTTGCACATGGTATTTTTTCCTTAATTGGGCTCCAGGGAGTCCAGAGAGATACCAGTTGACTCAATGAGTTTTTACACTTTGTGTATAAATTTTACTTTATTAAGGTATGTTGGGATCCTAATGTATTTACTACAGGGGTGCATTTACTATTTATTTACATACTGTGACACACACACATGCACACACACACACACACACACACCATTTGCAGATTATTTATTTCTAGAAACATTAAAAAAAAAATTCAGAATCCAGTGGATGTCTCAAAGCAGATTCCATGTCAGCAAAACTCCTGTGAATCCTTTGTTGTAATCTGCTTGATGGAATTTTTATTCTAGCTGACCTTTAGGTTTGTCCTCTCTGTGCACCCACTTATCTTCTAGAGGGTGGGGTAATACTTTACTTCTCAACTGTGCAGCGATCAGAAAGGACCTCCGTAAATGACCTGGTACCGCACTAATCAATCTCTAAGTATCTAATAAAAAGTATTTGGTAATAATTGTCTATTACAAATTGAGAGGACTTTGTTTAAAAATACTTTATATAATTTTATTTTAGTTGGCCCTCACAATGACTATTTTATGTAGGTTTTATTTCTCTGCCCACCTATTTGTTTTTTAAGCAGAAGTGTGTGTGTGTGGTTGGGTAGTAAAGGCTCCCACAGATTCTTGTGTTTGAATGCTTGTCTCATGGGGAGTGGCACTATTAGGAAGTGTGACCTTGTGTGAGTAGCTGTGGCCTTGTTGAGGAGGTGTGGGCATGGGCTTTGAGGTTTACTAGAGCTCAAGAACTGCACCGTCTAGAAAGACAGATTCCTCCGAGCTATTTTCTAATCAAGATGTAGAACTCTTGGCTCCTTCAGCGCTACGTCTGCTTGGACACTGCCATGTGATTATGGACTGAACCTTTAAAACTGTAAGCCAACACCAAGTAAATACTTTCCTTTATAAGAGTTGTTGTAGTCATGGTGTCTCTTTATAGCAATGAAAACCTAAGACAGAAGAAAAATGAAGTGCAGAGAGGACACAGTGATTTGCCCAAGGCCACAGAATAGGAAGGGGTAAAGTTGAGGTCAATGACCATCATTCTGATGTCATAGCTAGGAGGTACTTTGAGGTGGTATTTAAGAACAGAGCTGGGAGGAATACAGAATCTAGGGTCAACAGAGATCACCAGATGGCGAAAGGCAAACGTAGGAATCTTACTAACAGAAACCAAGAATACTCACCATCACCAGAACCTAGCACTCCCACCTCAGTCA
>NC_034594.1:54633315-54640491 GCF_900095145.1 Mus pahari
AAAAAAAAAAAAAAAAAGAATCTAGGGTCAAGAGTACCGTACCAGCAAAAAATAGGATTTGAGCAAATGATTGCTATTACCTATTTCAAGGTGGTGCATGGCCATCACCAGTCAGCTTCATTCACTGAACGTCTACAAAGGAAGGCATGTTCAGGGGACATGCCATACATGTTCAATGGATAATCAGAGCATCTGAAAATAAAAGAAACACAAATTTCTACAAAGGCTTTGTTATATACTCATGGTCTGGTTATAGTCACTTGCTAGACAGGAAAACCATTCCTTCTATATTAAACTGGTCGAATGAAATATGGCCCTTCTCTAGGGTACAGTAAAACAACCAGTGGGTTGCACCTGAAAGCAAACATGTCTCACATCTCATATGCCTCTTCTTCTAGGAAGCCAGAGAGCCAAGATGCTGGCTTAGCTCAGGATAGAAAATCATTGTTCATGTCAATATGTATCATATCCCAGCTCTCAAATTAGCTCCTTTAATAATCAAGCTGGAAAACACCCCCCTTGTTACCTGCCCTCCTGCACACTGCATTCTGATATAGTTATTCATTTCAATTAATGGGAAAGCGGAGGAGGTGAGCTGCCCATCCATTTTGCCAGGGATTTGGGGATAGGATCAAAGTTGGTTTTACTTCAATAGAGTCCCTAGTGAGCTGTTAATTACTTGAGTTTCAAATCTGATGGCATTTGAAATAGAATATTGAATTACACCTGTGTTTGGGGGTCAGTTTATCTTCTGATATGAAGGTAGATTTGTGGCAGGAAGGAACAGGAGGAAATGAAGTTAGTTTTCTTCCTGTGTTTGATGGGGGGGAAAGTCTTTGTTGCTGAACTATTCCTCAGGGTTTCACATACTGAGCTAAACCAAGGGGGAAAATTATGTTTCAGGAACTTCAAGCAAGAGCAGACCTTCAATTATCCCTCAAGCAGATTCAAATATGTAATCTTAGATTTGTTAATATGAAAAATGACTTGCGTGCTCACAGTGGTGGGAGTTTGAGTATGGATGGCGATCAGAAAGCCAATTTGGTAGAGAAGAAAGTAAAACCAATGTTTCTGATTTAAGTTCTTTATTTTTCTTTAACAACAAGATTTAGCATTTCATGAAAGAGAACATAATGTTTGTTTAGGAATTTACACTCATAGGAGGGGAAATAACTTATTTGGAAATATTTCACTTGCTCACTTATTTTTGAAACCCACCCACTTTCCTCCTGTTCATTGAGCTGGCCAACCTTTTTCTCACCCCAGTGTTTTTGCTGTCTGCTTACCTGTTACTTCCTGCCTCTCAATGTCCCATCTTTTCAGGTCCAGCTCCCACCATACTGCCCCAGAAGTTATCCCTCCTATTGCCTCTGTGGTTCCACTTAGTTATCCCTTCAAAACTTGTTCACAGTGTATGTACTAGCCTGTTACATTTCTTGGTCTCTTTTGCCCATGGGAACAGTCAGAGACTGGGTGATTATATCCCTTTACTGTCAGCCCTTAGCACTGAACTTTCTGACCATCTCCTAAGTTTAGTGCACGATTAAACCCATGGATGACAAAACCTGACTGGACTGTCCCCTTTCCCTTCCTTCCTTCCTTCCTTCCTTCCTTCCTTCCTTCCTTCCTTCCTTCCTTCCTTCCTTCCTTCCTTCCTTCCTTCCTTTCTTCCTTCCTTCCTTCCTTCCTTCCTTCTCTCCTTCCTTTTTTTCCTTTTGAGACAGGGTCTTACTAGGTCATTATGAAGACAATGCTGGCTTCTGTCTGCTTCCCAAATACTAGGGTTCAGGAAACCTACCACTCCACTATATCAAATTTTCTCTTTCCCTAGAGCACTGCTCGAGCCATTTGGAAGACATAACTTTCAGATTCATTTCCCATGTTCCCACATTGACACTGTGTATGAAATTCTGCCATTCTGGATGGAGAACACTTTTGAGTGCACCATGGTTTTGCCTGCAGAACTGTCAATACAATAAGGCTGTCATAGCTTTGTTTTTTGGTTGGTGTGGTTATTTCAACATCATTTGTGGTCTCTTCTCTCATCACCCCCTTTATATTCTGCTTATTTTGTCTTTATTTCTGCCCCATAAAAACTGCTGACATATTTCTGATGGGTTAGCTAGGAAATGAACATAAGCTACCTTTTCTTTTATCAAATTCACAGTGGCCATTACTGGTAGAACCGACAGCAACAAAATGAAACTGACAGTGACTAAGACGGCCCTTGATGGGATGTGTTATTGGTTATAAAATGGATGGCCAAATTAAATCTTCTTGACAAAATTCAGACATAAAAAATTTGATCTGAGAAAAATGTGGACTCTGTGGAAATAAAGGAAACCCATGGTGGGGGAAGCTCTAACTCCAAATCTGATAGGACTGAAAACTTAATTTAAAAATATTTTTATCAAGTTTCTGAGGAAAAGTATGGATGCTGATGAAATGATGTCAGCAAAATGAAAGTAATGACAAGATAAAAGTGCTTCTTATATCATTTAATCAAGAGAAAGAAAAGTTGTGAGAAACTCAGCCGGTACAGAAAAGCCAATTCCTAACAATGAAGAGTCAACTGCTGAAGGGAAATGAAAGGAAATGTCTGAGCTTAGTGAGAACTTCTGGTCCATAGGAGGCTGGGAAGTCCTACAAGGAGTTACTGTGAGTTGGAGTTTGAAGATGGGACATTAGGGGACCATCTTAGTTTTTAGAAGAAAGTATAGATAAATCAGGAGTCACTGCCATTATAAGAATTCCTTTTGATCTGTGTCTCCCTGATTCTGTGACTTTTGAATTCTTGCGAAATGAAGTCCTGCTATTTGGAAAATAGAACAATAAAGTCTTGTTGAGAAACCTCTTTTCATTTCAGTATTAAAACTTGTGTTTGTATTCAAGTTCCTTATAAATTGTTGTATGCCTGGGATTTAGTTTTGGAAGCGACAGGAACTGGGTTTTCTAGCAATTATGTTTTTGTATATGGAATGCTTTGAATAAAATGGTCTTTGTGGTCATTGCTGATGATTATTGATTTAACTTTGGAATAATAGAAGTTTTATTTTAAGGAGGAAGAATGCAACGCCCAAAGAGGTAGAAATGAGATGCTAAGATAGCAAAAGTGTAAATACTGGTTTCATAAGAGAAAAAAGTATTAATAGGTTGACCTAGGGGATTACACGGGGTGGGGGTGAGGCGTCAGGTATTGCTTGGGCTGTCAATCTTAGTGAAAAAATAGTGAGACCCTTTGTGGAATGGGAGTTCTCCCAGGAGGATTTTAGTGGACCAGAAATGGCTCTAAGATAGGACAAGGTCAGCTGGAGTGGGAGCAAGTGAGCATCAGCAGTAGATACACAGTCTACTTCTGATGACTGGGGAGGCAGTTCTGCCTTCTCTGCCCCATGGAATGGAAGCATCAGGTGAGAAGCAGTAGCCCTGACGAAGAGACACAAGGGGAAAGAAGGAAGGGCATCTAGTAAGAAGGAGACTGAACAAAAGAGAACCTGGAAGAAAATTTTATGTGGTTTTCAAGCCATGCCTTCCTTGAAATCTTGGGAAACACTAGGAGACTTAACAGATCAGTGAGTGTAAACCATGCTAACTTATGAGAAAGTAGTAACAACCCTCTCATAGTCGTGGGTGAGGTTAATGGACTTTTCAGATGCGAGTATTAGGAATTCTAAGCAACCGATATCCATCTCTTGGGCTAATGTTAAGGGCAGATGGATGGTATAGCAGTTTTTGCTAATCAAAGTTTATGGTAAGAATATTTGTCTTATATTTCAATTAGAGAACAGGAGGATGGAATATATACCACCAGTCTATGCACCATGAAACACACTACCTGGGGACATCATGAAGCTTTTACACATGCATGATCTCACACCAGGAAGGCAATGGATATTTCCCTCTTGGCTTAGCTTTGAAAATACTTATAAATTCCATTTAAATTTTGAAAGGTGATGATGTTAGACAAGGGAAACCAATTAGAACTAGGAAAAGCTATTATTGCCCTTTACTTAGGATTATTCTAGAGATCACCAAAGTGGCCATGTGACGATTTTTAGCCTTAGTGTTTCACATCTGAGGATTCAACCAACCTCAAATCAAAAGTGTTACAAACAAAATTGTCTGTATGGAACATGGGCAGATTCTTTTGTGATCATTGTTCTGTTACTAACATGCTATAAGACCACTTACCTGGCACGTACACTACAGCATGTATTTTAAATAATCCACAGATGATTTAATGATCATAGGGAGAAGTACATGTTATATGCAAATGCTATTATGTTTCATGCAAGAGACTTGAATATAATACGTTGGTCCTAGAACCATTCTCTATAGATTCTGAGGGGGCTGTATGGGCACATACATGTTCATGCACATACACTTGTTTTTTTCTCCTTTTCTATGGTTCTGTTAAATTTCCTATAGAGTTGGGTAATAGATTTAAGTGCTCATTTTTAAGAAATAATGTGTGTTTATTATTACTTTTATTTTTGACGCCAAAGTTGAGTAGACTCTATCTTTCTTTTAATAGAACTATTCAGACTTTAAGGATCTAACAGTAATTCTTATTTATTTGGTAGAAAATGCCTTTATTTCAGAGAAAGTATCTAGGCAGCATAGTCTTGAAAATTTAAATTTCTAAATTGGTAGCGTATCACTATTTTTTTTTGCCTTGGAATTAATATTTCATTTGGAAGAAAAACATTTAAAATGACCTTAAACATGATACTTTAGCACTATGTATTCTTACAGTAATTACTTGTTCTCACAGAAGCCTGAATTATCAAAGGAGTTTTGCATACCATTTGGAAAGTGGGCTGCAGAAAAGTCAGCCTGCTGTAAGACTCCTAAAGATGAGACTCTAAGCTGTTTATATTGATCTGATGACATTGTCTTATCAGCACTAAGGTTTAAAAAATCTCCATATCTACATTGTTTAAGGCTTTTTTGCATATGAAAAATAGTGTTGACAAGTAAATCTAATATGGGTAGGATTATAGCCCATGAATATGCATGATGTCTATGTTCCCTCCTATGGATTTCCTGTTGACTTCTGCAGGCTTCACTCTCTGGGAAATTTCAGCACGGAGGGAAAGAAAGTTTTACCGCCAATTTGAGTCTCAAACGCAAGATGAACAGACGTCTGCTGCATTAAAAAAGGACATAGGCATGCATTAAATCCCTTATGTCTTACTTTTTAATGATGCAATTGTGAATTATGTTCTTGTTGCATTTGTAATTAGAGGCTGCGGCAGATGGTGAAGACTTATTTTAAAGCGACGTGTCTATTAAAATAAGCCACACTGCCAAGTGATTGTTCACTGTAACGGCATCTTTACACCCCTGAAACACTCGGATGCTTTGTTGATGTGTGGTTGATTACCACAGCTGATTACATATGTGCACATATTTGCTCGGAAATGTATCAAGGATATTGGATATGTGCAATACTTTGTTTTAAAGTGTGTGTTATCACTATTATAGATAATGAAGCTCTCAATGAATTATTCAGTCACACTATCTACAAAGGGAATGCACCCAGCTCCCGTTTCAATAAAATTAGGCATGAATCTTTCTAAACTGTTGAGCCTCGTTCTCCCCACACAGTGGGAGAAGCACTGAATGGAGTGTGGGGAGGTGCTGAGGATTGAAAATCTCTCTTGTCCACATCTGCAAGGAGGGGAGAGTTTGAGGATGAACTCAGTCGATGGATCATGGTGGTATTTCTAGCTGAAAGTGAGACTGAAGACAGATAGGCACCGAGAACCTGAAAAATGGGAACATATGGTATGTGGTAGAATAGGTTCAGCGGCAGTAACAAACAGCACCTAAGTCTCACAGACTCAGAGTCATATGGATTCACGTCCTCTTCGTCAACATGTCTAGTGTGGATCATAAAATGTATCTGTTTATCATAATATACATGGAAAGATACACAGGAGATAGAAATGGCATCACAATATGCTTCTCCAGCCATCTCCCCAACAGAAAAATGTGTAGACTTCTATGCTAGCTTTTTCTCTAAGAGTCATATAGCACACTCATGTGTCATTGGCTAAAAAAACTCATGTGATAAAGCCTGATATTAAAAGAGAAAATAGATGCACTCCTACTATATGTTTGGGAAAAAAATATAATCCTGATGTAATGTGCTGTGAAGAAATATTTCTTCGTGACAGCTTTTGTATTATTTTCTATGGCTGATCCATCTCTAACATCTTGCCCAGAGAGATCAACAGATGGCTCTCATATGTTCAATAGTCCATTAAATACCTTTAGGCAAAGGTACATGTTATTTAATGGGGCAGAGGTGTCCAGTTTCATATTTTCTAACTGGTTTTCTCTTAAGATAACACTGCAACAATATGGATTCTATCATCAAGTTTAGAGTCAGCAGTGTTACAAGAATTTGTTTATCTGGAGTCTTTTAACAATGTCAGTGTGGCTACTTATGGAATCACAGCAGCATGTAGTATTTCTCAAGACCACAGAATCTGTTTTTCAGGAGGTAATATCCCATGGAAACACGCTAAGGAACCTGCTTGGATCTCTCCATTGGTGCCTACCTTAGTTTTGATTCCCCTGCCCCCGCCCCGTCACTATAACAGAATAGCAGAGAACTGGTTACTTTATAAAGAAAAGAAATTTATTTCTTAAAATTCTAGTGGTTAGAAAGGCCAAAGTCAAGGACCTTATATGAGTCAAGGGTGTCTTCCTGGCGAGGACTTAAGAGGAGTCCAGAGATGCAGAGCTTGGTGAGATGGTAAGACAGAATAAACACGCCAGAGAAAGCTTACTTCTGCAACAAAGCCGCTCCCTCAATAACCCATTAACCCACGTCTCTATTTAATCTATTAATCCATTAATCCATGGAGAACTCAATCTGCTCCTTAGGTGATTCATGACCTAATCACTTCCAAAGGCTCCACCTCCAAATGCTATTAACACATGACTTTGGGGATTGAATTTCCAGAAAATGAATTCTGAAGAACAAGCCTTCAAACTGTTGCAATGCCTAACAATGGACGTAGTCATCACTGAGCTTTGGGTTTGTGCACTCGGATGCTAGGAGAATGGTATAGGAGGATGGTATGCCTAGAGATGGCATGGCAGTTCCACACATTGCTCCACTGCTTGTGCCTTTGTTTATGCATTTCTTTTTTTTTTTTTTTT
>NC_034594.1:54640631-54653785 GCF_900095145.1 Mus pahari
TATAGCTCTGGCTGTCCTGGAACTCACTTGGTAGACCAGGCTGGCCTCGAACTCAGAAATCCGCCTGCCTCTGCCTCCTGAGTGCTGGGATTAAAGGCCTGCACCACCAGGCCCGGCTTGTTTATGCATTTCTTTAGCTCAGCCATTTCTAACTGGTATTTTTTGTAACATATGTGAGATCTTTTCCCTTATTTTTTATTAAATCTTTGAGAATATTATACAATGCATTTTGATGATATTCACTTTCTCTCTTGCTCCTCCAAATCCACCCCCTCTTCCCTACCCACCCACCTTTGTGTCCTTTTATTTTATTTTTTTAAACTCATTAAGTAGAGTTTGTATTTCCCATGTCTTCTTGGATGTGTGGGCTTTATGGGATGATAGTTACCCACCAGGAGCTGTACCCTTAATGAAAATTGACTCTACCTCTCCCAGAATCTATCAATTACTAATAGCTCCAAAGCTAGGGGTAGGATTTTGTCCCCATCTTGCTGCTCCATGCTGGGATTTTATGTGGCTTAAGCCTGAGCAGGTCTCGTGACTGCTATACAACTATCATGAGTTTCTATGTGCAACTTCTTTGCTATATCCCAAAAGCATACTTTCATTTTTGTCATGGATGCTTATAGCTCTTACACTTTTTCCTCCCCCTCTTCTGCCATGATCACTGAGCCGTGGAAAAGAGATATGATACAGATGTTCTCTTATGGCTGAACATACTGTCATCTCTTATTCACATTGCATCTTGATCAGATGGTTTTTCTGTGTTAATCACCCTCTACTGTAAAAAATAAGCCCCTCTCTCTGTTGAGGATTGACCAATGCAGTAATTTTTGGATATAAGGATACATCATTAGGAATCAGTTTAATACTATATCCACTTAGCAGAGTAGTAATAGTCGGTTCTACCCTACAGTCTAGCCATAGTTCTTGGCCATGATAATGGTGTCATGCAGGAGTTTCAACTTAGAGAATAGACCTTGAATCCAATCAGAAAGTGATTGGTTCCTCCCATAACATTTGTGCCATGATTGTATCAGAGGGCGTGTCTTGCTTCTAGGGTTTGCAGATGGGTAAGGTTGATGAGACCTTCTCTAGCTAGCTAGCACCTTTCAATACAACAAAACCTTCTAGGTAATTAGAAACTTGATTTCTCTGTATTCTGTGACTCAAGTCTATGATATCTTGCTTTGGACTTTTAGATATATGTTTGGAATATCATGGGGGTCAGAAAATTATAAGGGGTTGTGGGGTTGGATTTCAGAGGAGGGAATATAGAATAAAAAGGTTCAAAGAGAATAATGGTATAGGACAGTTTTCATGAGAAAGGGAATGGATGGTCAAGGTAGATAAGGGAATATGGAGAAGGATAACTAACACTAAACACATTAAAATCATATGGAATCCTAACTACTGTAGAAACATTCTAAAATATATATGTGCACATATATAAGGAGATTAAATGTGGTTACTCTAAAATGGGGCAGCATGCCTCTACTAGACAGGCATCATGAGCTAACAAATAAAACATACAATGCTAGGAATGGCCTAATTCCTCTAGAGTTCTTAGCAAGTGAGATCCCATAGCAGCACATTGCAGGCTATTACAAGCATTAGTTTTTTTTTGCTGGGTTGTTCTAGCAAATCAACTCAGGGGCAGAGTGAGACACATGAACCTCCAACTTACAGGAGTATATATGGGTGGGTCAGAGCTTGTGATTGACATCTGTGGGAAAGACAATCTTTATATCACCGAGTCTTTTAAACTTGTCAGATCTGATGCTAAGTCCAGGTAGGCAGTGTGACATCTGAATTTGATGCCTGGATATATATTTTGGGTATGAAGTATCAGAGAACTGGTGCTTCTAGAGAACCATGACCAATAGACACAGTGGTGGTCATCATCTGGAAGCCATGGAAGACTTCTGTAGTCAGGTACTCTCCTAGTTCCTACCCTCACATCTTCTCCTTTTCCAGAATGGTGAGAATATATTTTAAGGTTTAGTTTAGCTTTGTTTTGCTTTTTCTTGTTAAGATATTGTCTCATTATTTTTTCCTAGACTAGCCTCAGGCTCCTGAGATCAAGTGATCCCTTCCTTTCAGTATTCTGAGTAATTGGGACTTATAGGTGTGAATCATCATGATTTTGTTGGCTGTGGGGCCCAAATAGACATTTTGTGATAGTCAAAAGTGTATGTTACTCACTTGAATGTGTAAGGAAGTGATCTGAGGCCACAATTTCATAGAGGAATTTTCTATTACTATATATAAAATTCTTAGCCCAGGAATATGGTACGTACCACATATGCATCTGCTGTCCCTTTTATTACTTTTTTCTTTTATTTTGTTAGGCTACCAAAACAATAATAGTAATAACACCTAATAGTACAAAAATATTTTTGAGGTACTAAATACTGTGCTAGGTTTATATATTATATCATTTGGTCCTTAAATCCCTGGAAGGTGGCTACCACAGTGTTTCCCATTTTATAGCTGTGAATATTTAACCCCAGTAGTTTAATGTGTACATCTAAAGTTCTATTAAGGAGCACAGCCAAGATTAGAAGTACCCATGCAGCCTGACCACTCTGTCTGCCATCATAGTAATTCTCCCATGGTCTTTAAAACATTGTTTACAATCACACCATTTATCTTCCACCACAACAAGGTAGAAGATGTCTTCATTTTTAAGAATGAAATTGAGTCATTGATCTAGTTGAGGCTTTTATTATACACATGCATCTTACGTTCTGGTCTCTCCTCTTTCTATGATACAGCTCATTTTTTTCTCTTATTTTTTTTAATCCCTCTGAATTTTCTCCTCCCTACCTCTCCATCCCTAAATCTGAATTTGTAGCATGTGAACAAAACAATAAATAATTTATTGGGATAAAACAAAACAAAACAAAAATTCAAAGTAAAGAATTATTTTTGTACCTTACTATCTTAGTCTCAAATAAATGAATTCAAATGCTATTAAACATAAATTTAATAACCTCTATTTATTACTTCTATGTGCTAAATGTGCTTGAGGCAATTAAAATATGTACCCCACACAGAGAGACACAGACAGGAACAAAGAGACATAGAGTGAGAGTGAAATCGGGAACAAGAGAGCAAGAGAGAGAGAGAGAGAGAGAGAGAGAGAGAGAGAGAGAGAGAGAGAGGAGCAAAGAGGATGTAGACTGTACAAACCTCATCAGGTAAGCCACTTCTCTTCTGGCATTTGTTTGTTTGTTTTCCAAAACATCTCCTTTATCACCTGTGGTGGTCTGAATATGCTTGGCCCATGGGAAGTGGCACTATTAGGAGGTGTGGCCTTGCTGAAGTAGGTGTGGCTTGCTGGAAGAAGTTCATCATTGTAGAGGTGGGCTTTGAGAGTCTATGTTCAGGTTTCACCAGTGTGGAAGAATCTCTTCTCCTGGCTGCCTTTGAACAAAGATGTAAAACCCTCAGCTCTTCCAGCACCATGTTTTCCTGTATGACACTATATTTCCCAACATAGTGATGATAAAATGAACCTCTGAAACTGTAAGTCAGCCCCAGTTAAATGATTCCTTCATGTTTCTCCACAGCAATGAAACCTTAAGACATGACCCATTTAAAAGCATAGGACAAGGAAGATGAAGCTGTAGAGAAATTGGGCTAGGGGAAGAGACCCGGAGACCACAGAAAAGTATGCAAAGAAAGGTTTGACCTGCTTGACCATGGTTCACTGAATGGAATGATAGCTTTCTTTCACCTATGAAGGCCAAATGCTAGCACAAGCTGAAGGTTATCATATAAAGCCATTGGAAATGACTTCACCACATTCGGCATGTGCAGGAAGGTTGTCTTGAGAGGAAAATGTCTTATTGCCAGAAGTGACTCCATGAAAGGAAGGGAAAGGTCTGGGATTTTAGCATTTGCCATCAACAATTAAGGCAGGACTAAATGGCAGGCGTTTTTCATCCAGGGTTAGGAAATGTATGTGGGAGACAGGAGATCACAAGTACAAATTAAGAGTCTGAATACCTTAATGTCGTAGGTCTTCCACTTTCCATCCTGACTCAAATACTGTTATTATTTTATAATGGATAGGATTGCTTAAATGGTGGAGATTTTATTTTTAAAATGTTGTATACTTGGCCACAATATTCAGCTGACTTTGAAGATATGCTTTATTTGAACTGACTAATATTTGTTAAAAAAATTTTTTTTCAATGCTTACATAATCATTTACATTCAAGTAGTTTCTTATTCATGGAACACCCAGAGGGTATAAGTAGATGGCTCTCCAAAAGTTTGAGAGTACTTTAGGTGGAAAGATGGGTCCATAGGTAGGTTCTTTTAGAATATTAGTGTTTAGGACAATAATGAATCTGCCGTTGTTTTTAGTGGAAACACATAACTTCAGATATTAAAATATACCCACATTTTCTTGATACAAACAAACAGTCTAATTATTAATCCAGCTGAGAAGATCCAGGTTAGTGGGGCTTTAGTAAGATTTTAGCTTGCCTGTACTCTTCAAGTGAGTAGACATTTTGCTGTCCTTAGACAGTCTAAGGGACTTCTTAGGTGACAGGGAGAAGTTAACAGGCCAGAGCTGAGTGTCCACATCGAGTCTGGGACGTCCTTTTAATTCTGGTTTTGCCAGTGACATCATGCCAGCTTGTGAGTAATGCTGATTCTCTCCAATTTTGATAACTCATCTGGAAAATGTAGAATTTGGTGAGCTGATCTCCAAGGTCCTTTCTCGCTTTAAAACTCTATGAGGCTAGGAATATGGTTTGCCATCAGTGAAGAGTCACCAAGTCGACCTTGGAAATCACTTCATGCCAATTAATCTCTTTTTCTCCTTTAGTGGAAAGTGAGCAGAAAAGGATTTCATATTATAAGTCATAAATGCGTTGCCTTGAAACTGCTGCCCTATTCCCTGGTAAAAGCCAAATATTCTAAATCCATTTGTGTCCACTGCAAGTGAATGCACAAGCACACATACACACACACACACACACACACCACCACCACCACCACCACCACCACCACCACCACACCACACACACACACACACACCACCACCACCACNCCACCACCACCACCACCTCCACCACCACCACCACCACCAGTACTTGCTGAAAGTTAATTCTTGAGTTTGAGGTTGCTGGGTAAATCACCTGTTACTACAGAGATGCTGGGGACATAGGAAGGAGTTGTGTTTGAACACAGATTTCATACTTATGTGATGCTTTTCAAAGCAGCCCTGCTGGGAAATCACCTTGATCAGCACAGACAGGGATCATTTTTGGCTATGCTTACATTGCGAAGCCCTGGTGGTACCCTGACATCTGTGGGAATGCAAGGCACTGGCTGGGCAGGATCTTGTCTGAACTATCCTTCCTGTTGTTGCCTCCCTGTAACTCCCACTCCCAGTGACCTTGATCTTACTTCTCCATTCATGGAAGCTCAGAATATTTCGATGTTTGTCCCTTCAGCTGGCTCTGGTCCTCCCTGACAGCAGCAAATCTCTATGGAGTATGGATTGATTTGATAGGGTGCCAGGGAGGATTCATTCCAAAGGTGCACACACTTCTGCAACAGAGGAGTCATCAGGTCACACACACACAAAATAGACACACCTGTGAGCTCATCCCTCACTCGTCTCAGAATCCAGCTACCACTGATCACTCTTACGCTCTAAATAGTCATGGAAAAGAATGACAAAAGTCACCCGGGATTTCATTGCTTTGTCACAATCACGTTCTTGATTTTTACCAACCTTATGTTTCCAAAATCTCTAATTAAACTAGATGAATTCCTGTGCAGAAGACTGGTAGATGACTTAATAGAGTTAAAGACAAATAGGACTTAATTTTAACTCTCTCTTTCTCTCTCTCTCTCTCTCTCTCTCTCTCTCTCTCTCTCTCTCTCTCTCTCTTCCCTCCAACCCTCTCTCTAATTGAGGGAGGGTCTCATGCAGCTCAGGTTGGCCTGGAACTCTTAGTAAGGATGATTCTAAATTTTTAATCTTAAGAAAAAATATAATTTGATATATAATATAGTATTAAATTATATATACATATAATTTGAAAATACATGACTTTTCTTTTTTACCTTCCTCCTTCTGGGCTCTCTCAAGTTCCCTCCCTCCAACTCCTTCCATGTGCTCTCCAGTCTCAAATTGATAGCTTCTTTTTATTTGATAACTATTGTTAGGTAAATATAGAAATATAATCTTCCAAGACCATTTTGGTTGTTTGTGTATATATGAATTCAGAGCTCACCACTTTGTTTTGGATTATCAGTGAGAGGACTCATTCCTGGGAGAGGCTAATTCTGCCGCTCCATGCAGTCATTAGTTGCCTGTGGTTCTCTGTTATAGGGTTAGGACTCTGTGAGGTTCCACCTTTTGAGTTAGTCTGTCTGCTGATATCGTCATTGTTCCAGGCTCATGTATGAAGCCATTTATAGAAAAGATTGTTTGGCAGCAGACTTACTGGTTGATTACTCTTTCAACCTTTTCTGCCTTCTTTTTTTTTTTTTTTTTTAGATTTATTTATTTATTATATGTAAGTACACTGTAGCTGTCTTCAGACACTCCAGAAGAGGGCATCAGATCTTGTTATGGATGGTTGTGAGCCACCATGTAGTTGCTGGGATTTGAACTCTGGACCTTCGGAAGAGCAGTCGGGTGCTCTTACCCACTGAGCCATCTCACCAGCCCCTTTTCTACCTTCTTTTGGAATGGTTCCTGAAGCATATCTTCAGGAGCTGTGATGTCTAGGTATCCATCCGATTCAGGTTCCTGATCCAATGATCTCTGTATTGTGCCTGTTTGTGGGTTTTGTGTCAGTTTCTGTTAACAGCATAGTGAAACTGCTTCAGTGTGGAGTGGCAGCTAGACTTCTCTGTGGGTATAAGGATACGATTTAGAATGTAGTTAGGAATTATGCTGCCTTAGTGGAGTAGTACTAGTAACTTCTCTTCTAAGATACATGACCACATTAGCCCTGGGAAGCTGCCTAGATTTTCAGTAGCAGGCATGATTTTCCTCTTGCTTAGTAGGCCTTAAGTCTAATTAGACTGCTGTTGGTTGCCACTAACGTGTGAGTGCCACCTATTGTCCCTTTATCGGTATCTTGCCATGTTAATCATGGATGCGGTATATGGGTAGGACTGTGTAATTGCTCTGACCTTGGGCATCTTGAGTAGTATTTTTCTGTATCATTTCCTAAGCGTGTGGCATTTTCAGCAGTAGAGGCTCTTACCTACAACCTTTGAGAGGTAGCCAAGGGCAACAGCAATAGTCAATACTGTTTTGGGAGTCACTTGATCTATCCTGACCAATCATCGGGAAGGAGGCTTCTTGTGCCTGGTACTGGGGTTTCTATTAGTCTGTGGTTCTTATGAGAAGCACAGTTAGCCCAAGTGGCTGAACCTTCATACGTATGCATATGCATTTGTGTGTGTGTGTATATATATATATGTGTGTGTGTGTGTGTATATACATATGTATATATGTGTATGTATAAATATATATGTGAATATATGCTTATATGAATTGTATATAATTTTAACAAAGTATAAAATATTTTGATTCTTTGAGGTTTCTTCAAATAGTCTTGGTATTATTTGTCCCTTTTCCTTCATTCCCTTCTGTATTAACCTTAGCCCTCACCCCAGTTAGAGATCCCTCCTCACTTTTCTGCTTCCTCTTTCTTATCACACATGTTCCGTTATTCTCCTCTCAAGAAGTCCCTCACAATCTCCCATCCATGGTCCCTTTATACTTTCCTGGTTTCTATGGTTACCCCACATTTTATATTTACACCAAAGATTTAGAGCTAGGAGCTACAGATGAGAAAGAATATTTAGTGTTTGTCTTTTTACATCTGGGTTACTCCATATAATATTTTCCAATTCTATCCACTTATCTAAAAATTTCATGATTTCATTTTTCTTGACAGCTAAATAGTATTCCATTGTGTATATGAGTCAAATTTTCATTACCCATTTATCTGCTGAGGGACATTTAGGTTGTACCCATTTCCTCGTGACTGTGAATAGGATGTCAGTGAACATTGCTCATCATTTATTTGTGGAGGAAGATGACCAGGCTTCTGGGTCAGGAATGGGAGAGCTGGGCCATATAGTATATTTAGTTTTAGTTTCCTGAGAATTTTTCATACTGATTTCAAGAGTGGCTGTGTTGATTCATGTTCTCACCAACAGCGAATGAGGGTTCCTCTTTTCCTACAACATCAGCAGCATGTGAGAGTTACTATTGGTCTGTGTTTTAATAGAGTGAAGACTTAGGAAACAAATGAATAGAAATAAAGGAAGTGTTGTGTTATATCAAGGTAACTTTCACCAGACCTGAACCAAGAACTCACAACAAAACCTAAGCTGTTCATGGTGCTCACTACTTACATGTGGATTACTGGCTGGAATTAGAGGAAGCTCCTGCCTAGTGCTAATTGGATTAGCTCCTTTCAGTCTGTCCTTGATCTGCCCACTACATACAAGCCTGTCATTTATAGGTTTAATTTTGATGTAAACAGAGCAGGGCTTGGTGCTGTGAGCTTCGGAAGCTGAGATCACATAAAAGAGATGGGCCCTGCCTTGAGGGGGTGTGGAGGTCATATCCGCCACCCATATGAGAAACATGAAAACATTAATAACGATCCCACAGAATCACCCAGCCTAGCTGAGAAGAAGGGGAATGGGTTACCACTCAAGGGAGTTGCTAAGGTTCTTATATAGTAGAAATTTCTGGAACGATTTTTTTTCTTTTCTTTCTTTCTTTTTTTCCTTGATGGAGGCTTTAGGAGATGAAAGACTTCACTTCAGAGCCACGAGGACTCTAGAGAGATGGAGTTGACTCCAAGGGCAACATTTTGGAAGAATGTAGTAGAGGATGCAAACTTGCTTTCTGAAGGAGGGAGAACAAATAACAATACCAAAGGCAGAGGAAGAAGAGGGAACCATATTCCCGAGTGCTGAGACACAAGACAAGTCAAGGACTGGTTAAACTTTCTTCCTGTCTGAAAAGATAGAAGAAGACTATGGAGGATGGGCAAAGACTCTTTAGCCCTGAGGAAAGTCAGCATGCCTGACAAAATTCATATTTTCCATTTCCTTGCTCATAGAAGTCAGGTTTTCTTTCCGGGACTAAAATCTCAATTTCTTTCTTTCTTTTTCCCCGTGTCTAAATCTTGCCAACGATAGAAGTCAGTTCTCACAAGGTGGAATTTGGTGTTAGCTCAGAAATCTTGGTAGCTGTGGATTCTTTTCCTGCCCTTTGATCTCCCTGTGAGGACTGTCACATATCAAGAATCAGATTAGCCTGTGGTCCGCTGCCAGTTCCCAGGCGCACATCTGCCTGCAATGACTTGCTCACAGAGCCTTCCCTGCTAGCCAGTCATTCCATTCCCATACCTGAAGCCTGTCATCAGGTCTCCTCCCCAAATGGGTGTCTCACTTATACTAACACAGGGAATGTGATTCTAGGCTTGTTGAGTCAACAGTTCTGCACACTAGAGGTGGGGCCAGATTAAACAACAAAAACCCGGGATTCGGTTGTTTCTCTGGCACCCGCTTCCCTGAGGTGGACTCAGTTGCTCAAGGTGCTGCTCTTGTAGTCTGAGTTCTGGAATACAGGGTGGGTGGTGCTAACCAGCTTGTGGGCTTTGTTGCAATTGGGAATTCACCTCATTTGCATGCCGGTCACAATGAGATGGAGCCCTTTTAAAATTAATTATTAATTAATATTAATCTACACATTAATAGAATGTGTAGATAAGCCAGTTGTTAGCCTGCATTTCTCTGGATATATAATTTTCATTCTTAATTAGACCTGATGGCTTGAGAAGCAAGGGTAACATCAACATATATTCTTGTTGTTAGAGCAAGCAGCAAGGCAGATCCGATTTTCAACTCTACGGCTAGTTTTAAAGTTTGAACCGTGAATGTGAATTACCTTTCTGTCTGATGTCTCTGGTGTAGGTTATTGTTATGCTAATTCGGGTGTATGTCTTCCCGGACCTTATAAGTATATGAATCTTGTGTTCTTTTGAGCACATTGGATAGTTAATCCTTTAATCAGTTGTTGAGAGATTGCTGAAAGCGCAGAGGCAGACAAGACCTCTGAGCTCAGCAGTCTGAAGGTCATCATTTTTATTCATTCAGTGTTTCTCCTTAGTTTTCCTCCCATCTATTAAAGAGGGAAGTAAGCCTAATCCTTCAGCAAGGATAACCATGTCATGGGAAATTGAAAGGTGGGACCCTGGGATGAGAAAGGTCCTTTGGATGCACATGATCGGTGATGCTACTAGAGAGAACAGACCTTGACCCAGACTCCTCTTGTCCCCACCCACTGTACTATCTCTGATAGGTAGGCACCCATCCTTAGCAAATTGATGGTGTTACCAGTTAAGTTTTTCTAATTTTTAAAATGTGTGTGTGTGTGTGTGTGTGTGTGTGTGTGTATTATAAAGGAAACTTTTATCAGTATGTCCCTGAAAATCATAGTGGAGACTCCATCAGTTGCCCAGGAATAAATCTGGCAGAATTCAAACTCTCCATCACATCTCTTTCTGATGGCCATAGCAGGAAGATGTTGACATTCATGTGAATGGTTAATGCTGCGGGTGGAAGGCTATTAGGTTTTCTTCGTGTGGGGAAAGCCAGGCTTGGACTCCTCTCTTTTTGGGTTGATGATGCAACTGTGGCCAGGCCTCACCTGGACACCTGTCTATCAAGGTGTGTTCCAAATTGATGGATACCGCCATGGACCATGCTCACCCTTCCACAAGTCTAGCTGGCCAAATGCCTATCCTTTTCTAGTTCACTTTTCTCCAAGGTCTCATTTCATATAGTGAGGAAGGACCTTTAGAGAGCTGCTGGTCCATCCTGAGATCCATACAGGAACAATACGAAGCAGGTGTGGTTTCTAGGGTCTACCTAGACATGCAGAAATACAGTGATGGCAATCGAGAACCTCATGTGGAAAAATGACTGGTTTTTAATAAATCACCTCTTACAGAGTAAGATACAGATTCTAGTCTGAATCAGAAATGACTATGGTAACCATAGAAATAGGATGTTTAACTCTTTCTGACCTGAGCTTATGTTTTTCTTCTTTAAAAAAAAACTTGCTATCTGAAAATCCATGTGAAGTCTAGATAGAGTACTGGCCTGCTCTCACTCTGGCCCAAGTGGATTAACAACTACTTTACTTTGGGCTTCATGTCAAGTAGATTGAGATATTTATTGAGTTGTTATTGGTTTTCCTCAGAAAGGCAGACATCTCAGGGAAAAAAAAAAAAAAAAGGCCCTGTACTGAATAAGAGAGTGGAATTCTTCAGGAACACACAACAATAGTGATGCGATAACAATGGTTCTGACTCAGGAGGGCTTTACTGGTGTGCAGTACCATTACTTACCGTCTACACACTCCCACAGGTTGAGCAAAGATGTACTACTATCAGGAGAAGCCAGAGCAGGGAAGCCCAGGCAGCCGCTAGAGCTGGCCAAATCATATGAGTCAGACCAATGGGAGGAGATTTTAGGGGTGACTGGAAAGTGAGACTTTCTTCTGTTCATTCTGATAGGTGGTTGCCAGCCTAAAGTCACAGCTGAAACTCATTAAGATCACGTGTCTAAGAACCAAGCCAAAGCAGAGGAAAACACATGGAATAGAGATAGCTGCACCTCTGAAGACATGATTGAGTCTCTGAGCACAGCTGTTTCTTATGCCAACTATATACCTACAATATTAATTACATGAACAGTGTATTATGGGGAAGGTGGTTATCATTTCCATTCCTGATGCCAACTGTACTTACAATGTTTAGTTACATGAACCATGTATTATAGGGGAGGTGGTTATCATTTGTGAAAAGTCTTTTGTCCCCAAATTGACAATAGAGATGGTCTGCATTGCTGTTCTATTTTTACCAGATTTTCTGAGAAACCTCTGTAAAGTAAGGGATTTCTTCAATCATTCCCCCACACACTGTTGGGCCATCACAATCGGTGACAGTTAGTTGTCTTTCCTCCCTCCCTGCTATGCCTCTTTTCTTCCAATAAAAAATATACCTGTCCTTTGCTACATGGGAGACTGAAGAGTAAGAACAAAACTTTTGAGTGTTCATGTGCATGTACATGTGTATGCGTGCATGTGTATGCGTGTGTTTGTGTGCATTTGTGTGTGTGTGTGTGTGTGTGTGTTTGTTGACAGGAATAGGCTCAAATTAATTCCAGAAATGTAAAGCAAGAAATGCTTTTCTTTTTCTGTTCTGGGGGATCCAATTCAGGGCTTTGTGCGTGCTGGGTAAGTGCTTTCCCAATGTGCTATGTCCCAAGCCCTTAAGTGAGAAATCCTTTAGACAGCTTATACATCAAGTGAGGGTTACCCCTCTTCTGCAACGAAACAGGGCCTTGCCTTTCAAAACTTATTATGCTAACAAATCATCTGAGACTCTTGTCGAAATGTAGATTCTATTTCAGAGATCTTTGGAGGGGTCAGACAGTCTCCTTTCTTATTAGCCCCTTGACAATTTGAGCAGCAAATAAGAAAGTGTGTGTGTGTGTGTGTGTGTGTGTGTGTGTGTGTGTGTGTGGTATTAGATCGACCCAGGAAGATGTCAAGTCAGAGCACGTAGAAACATTCTGCTAAATCCCTGACTTGTTAGATGATGAAGATGTATTTTTCATGAGCAAATCTCAAACTGTATCTTTCTTCCAACAGAGATTAACTTAATAAAAGAGAATTTTAAGGGCACACAGCGCCCTGCCTTTCGTGGTCAATCAAACAAGGAGTACTTATGAGCCTTGGTATGATGTGCAAAAGGAATGGGGGACCAGTGCTGTTTCCAACCTGGAACTTAGCACAGGATGAGAGCTGGTTGCTTGGGAGAGCCACTAGGATGCTTCCCTCACTCCCAACAGTTTTGAGCTGACACTGAGGAACATGAGAGGAGGCAGGGCCGGCTGTGCCTTTGTGTGATGCCTACTTTACTCATCCACCAATCAGGGAATAGTGTTGATCCAGGCCCTAACTCTAGAGCAGGGCAGTGGGATCCCTTCAAAGCCAAGTTCTTGTTGCTAGGTTTCTCTTCTCCTCTCCTCTCCTCTCCTCTCCTCTCCTCTCCTCTCCTCTCCTCTCCTCT
>NC_034594.1:54654706-54706663 GCF_900095145.1 Mus pahari
ACAGGGTTTTTCTGAGTGGCCCTGGCTGCCCTACTAGAACTAGCACTGTAGGCCAGGCTGGTCTATAGCTAAGAGATCTTTCTGCCTTTGCCTCTCGAGTGCTTAGACTAAAGTGCACCACCACTGCCTGGCATTGCTAGATTTCTTTAAGAGGAGGTGACTAAGCCAAAAGGATGCTAAAAACCACAAATCTATTACCCTAGTCAGGGTGATTATTGCTGTGATGAAACACCACAGTCAAAAGCAAGCTAGGGAGGAAAGAATTTGTTAGGATTATACTTTTACATGATGATGCATCACTAAAAGGCATCAGGACAGAGATTCAAACTGGGCAGAAACCTGGGGGCAGGAGGGACCCTGCTTACTGGGCACTGCTGACTGGCTTGCTTCCTCCTCACTGGCTTGCTCAGTCTGTTTTCTTATAGAACCCAGGATCACTGGCTCAGGGATGGTTCCATACACAATCGGCTAGACCCTTCCCAATCACTCACTAAGGAAATCCTCTGCAGGCTTGTTGTACATCCCTGTCTTGTGAAGGCATTTTCTTAACTGGGGTCCTTACCTCTCAAATGACTCTAGCCCAGTGGTTCACAACTTGTGGGTTGAAACCCCTTTGGCAAACCTCTACCTCCAAAAATATTTGCACGAGACAATTCATAGCAGTAGTTATCCTTTGTTGTAGCAACAAACGTGTGGCTGGGGCCACCACATGAGGAACTTTAGTAAAGGGTCTCAGTGTGAGGAAGGTTGAGAGCCACTGCTCTAGCCTGTGTCCAGGTGACATAAAATTAGCCCGCACATCTTGTTTTTAAGTTTTATATCTGGGCCATAGGACTAGGCTTTGACTGTCCAGATGAAACATATTACATTGTGAAGTGGAAGACCACAACCATAGTGGCAATCGACTTCCCCCAAGTATACCGTGAGTATATTGTGATGTTTAGTCTTCCTAAGAGGAGCCCTTTCTACTGCATGTATGTGTGTCTGTGTGTGTGTCTGTGTGTGTCGGTCTGTGTGTGTGTGTGTGTGTGTGTGTGTGTGTGTGTGTGAGAGAGAGAGAGAGAGAGAGAGAGAGAGAGAGAGAGAGAGAGAGAGAGAAACAGTGGCTGAGACTTGATGCTTTCCTCTGTAGCAAGTCTGCATTTGACCCCTCTACATCATGTGCTAGCGGGCTTGAAGCTTTTAATTTTTTTTCTTTACACCTATTTTCCTCATTCATATGAGAAGCATTAACGACCACAAAGCCCTGTTATGGTAGGGAAATGAGTATGCAACTGGAAAACCTGTTAGACCAATTGTTCCACAGCACACACCCAGCAAACGGGAATGGCCTGGTCGGTTTGTACTGCTATGACAAAATACCGTAGTCTACATTGCCTATAAAGAATAAAAATTTATTCTTCATAGTTCTAGAGGCAGGAGAGGTCATTGATCAAGGCACTGAGAGTCTCCATCTGGTGACAGCTCATTCCCAGCTTTGTAGATGATGCATGTCCCCCATGTCCTCTCATGGTACAGGTGGCAGGTTGTTTCCAAGGCGTCTTTCTTAAAGGAGTTAATCCTATTCATGCGGGCTTCATTTTTATGACCTAGTCATCTCCCCTATGGTCCCAATTCTAAATCTCATTAACTTGAGGGTTAGGGTTTCAATAAGTGAATTTACAAGATGGCCCCCCTAATTCAGAGCACAGAAGTGTCTATTGTCCTTATTATTATGGAACTTACTATGATGTGGTTTTGAGGTTGGTGATAATGAATGCTGGACTGTCTTCCAGCTCCAAGCCTGAATCTCCTTTACCCGCCATCACCATGCACTCTGTCACATAAGTTAATCATGACCCTTCCCCTAAACATAATTTTCCCCCAGCCCTTCGAAGCAAAAGAGATTACATTTGACAGTGTGGCTTAAAACGTCAATATCCCTGAAAGAGTAATCATGGCAGTTTACTACCACACTACAGCATAAATGTCAACATTAAGTTCTTCACAGAACAGGTTTGCAAAGGAAGAAGGTCAGAAGGCTTTGGGGATTCTGGGTGGTAGGGGGAAGAGGACCAAAGGTACAGCATCATTTTATCCATGCCAACTCCACCACTGACTTCCACATTTGTGGTCCTTATTCTTCTCTTCCTCCTCAAATGTATTGTTTACTGTGGGGATGTGAGGTTACTGTTTGTTCAATTTTGGATCCCTCCAGCCTGCAAAACTAAGTTGCTCTCTATTTAAAACCTGCTCAAAAATATCTGAAGTTGCTTAAGCGCTGCTTAAATTCTAGACATCTTGCTAAGTGTTTTGGAACGGAATTATTGTTAACCCTAGGAGATAGGTTTGATTATATTTTACATGTTTACAGTAAAGGGTTTACAGAGCTCTGGAGATTGAACTAGCATCTCGTAACTGGTACTAGAAAAGGTTTTAACTTAGAAACTGGACTTACAAGGATTCACTTGCAAACACTTTATAGCCTAGCTCAACTGAAATCTTTTATTTTTTTCAGATAATATTTAATAGAAGTAGCAGGAGATGCAGATTCCCAAAGTCTCCGAGTCCTTAATCCACAGGAACTGAACAGCTTTCTTCCCTGAAACTTCCCTCTCACTTCTTTCTCAGCAGAGTCTCAGGCTCTTCTCCAAGTGTGTGTTTCTCAATTCTCCAGGGGGTTCTTGGCTCACAGTCCATGGCTGAGCCCTGATAAGCACACTGAGTACTGTGATTCAGTCAAGTGGCCCATGACATAAAGCCAGGCTCTCTTGAGCCAGCTCTTGATAGGCATCATCTCACAGAAACTCCATCAAGCACAGAAACTTATGAGGAGCTGTTCTCTTTTGGAAACTTCCAGAACTGAAGAGGCACACGAGATCACAAATCAGAATGCCACTGTGACATGTGAATGCTAATGGTCACCTCATCAGAACTGTGTTTTGCTGTGAAGTAGTCTGAACATACATTCACCAAAGTCTCTGACTCAGTGTCTCTGTCTCTGTCTCTCTCTGTGTCTCTCTCTCTCTCTTTCTGTCTCTCTCATTCTCTTCTTTGAAAGAGAAAGAATCTCAAGTGGACTAGGAGAACCCCAAACTCCCTTTGAAGCTTAGAGTGACCTTGAACCTCCAATCCTGCCTTCATCTCTTGAGTGCTTGTATTATAAGGGTGCACCACTATATTAGGTTTATGCAGTACTGGGGATCAAATTCAGGCCTTTGTTCCTGCTAGGTAAGTGTTATGCCATCTGAGCTACATCTGCAGCCCTCAAAGCAATACTTTTAAGAAACACCATCTAGAAAATTCGATCACAATATAAACACTAAATATATATTTAAGCATCTTCTTCTGCTGCTACCATTCCAGAAGCAACTCAGTCAAAGCGTCAGATATTTTCACATATACAAGCACTATAGGGACAGAGTATATATCAAGTATACCATGATGTATAAATAGTTAAACCCTAGTACTTAACTCTTATGGAAACCATTTTCCTTAGAACTGAGATGGCATCTCAGATTAGAAATAGTGATTCATGGCATTTAACTAATGTATCCAAAATCATATGGTGGAAAGCAAATGACTTTGGAATCAGATAAAACTCTGTATTAACTCTTAACCCTGACAGTAGTTGCAATAGTTTCAAGGTGTCAGTCAAGGATTTGGGATCTGGAATTTTGCCCCGTAATGTGGAGATACTGAGAAATGGTGAGATCCTTAAATTGTGGGGCCTAGTAAAAGATCCTGAGATCACAAAGGGAACTGCCTCCAGAGGAGAAGATGTTGGCTCTTCTGGGACTACAATCTGCTGAAAGCGAGTCCTGGTAAGCATAGGCTTGAACCCCAATTACCTTCTGACTTAGTGTTCTGTGATGCGACCTCTTCCGTACACACTTCCGTCATTGGGCCACTTGCCACCATGAGCTCCTCATCAGAGCCAAGCTGATGCTGACATTACGCTATCTAATGGTTAGAACTGGGAGTCAAAGAAATGTCTTTTCTTCATAAAGTTAACCAGGCTCAGGTATTTCACTTAAGTGTTGGAAAACAAGCAAATAACAAAATAGTTGGTTTTTTTGTTTGTTTGTTTGTCTGTTTTGTGCAACTTCTGCATGCTGCTTGATATGACTGAGTTTTGATATCTCTATAAAATGAGCTGATAAGATGAAACAGTAAGGATCATGCTCAGAGCATACTGTCTAGCATATTACATATGCCCAACATGTGGTACCTATACTATGATTCAGAGTTTGGATTTCTATAACTCACATAAAAAGGCAGGAATAGATACCTGTAATCCCTGCACTAGGAAGGTAGATCCTTGGTGCTCACAGGCCAGCTAGTCTAGCTGAATCAGTGAGCTCTGGGTTCAGTGAGGGCCTTGTCTGAAAAGTGTGGTGGAAAGCAATTGAGAAGCACACCCTACATTGACCTCTGGCCTCCCATACACATGCACATGTGCACAAGTCTTTAGTGTTTTACACCTGTTTTATAATTGTTCACTCATGATCGTTTTCCTACCTACTGGCAGCACTGAGCAGTAAGCTGTCCGAGTTTAGTCAGTGCTTAGCAGAACACTTGATCATTTGGATGTTTAATCAGTTGAGATATTTAATGAGATATTGATTAATGGAGTGAACGATGATAATATCATGAGACCATGGAGTTCACTGGTCAATGATTTTCTAAATTTAAATCGTGGGGAGCGTTGCTGAGTCATCTCAACAGTGGCTGCTCAGAATGGACAGGGAGGAGCTCCTCTGAAAAGGACCCGTGGGCAGGAATGTTTAAGTGAGTCTATGTGTAGATAGATGACTCTTCATTAATCCTTTGTTTGTACATGTGTGCATGAAGGTCTTTGTGTGGATGCCAGAGGACACCATGAGTGTTGTTCCTCAGGAGCTCTTCATGTTGTTTGTTGAGATAGGGACTCTTACTGGTCAGTATTCTCATCATTAGGCAGACCTGGTTGGTAATGATCTGATAAGTCTACTTGTTTCCATCTGTTGAGTATATGTGTATGGAGGCCAGAGGTCAATGTTGGGTGTGTTCCTCAGTTGCTTTCCACCATACTTCTCAGTTAAGGCCCTCACTGAACTTGGGGCTTGCTGATTCACCTAAACTAGCTGGCCTGTGAGCCCCAAGGATCTGTCTTTCTTGTACAGGGATTACAGGTGTCTATGCCTGCCTTTTTATGTGGGTTATAAGAATCCAGATGCTAGACCTCAAACTTAAGCACTGAGCACTGTATGGACTGAACTGTTCCTCCAGCTCTGTAGGTGACTTTTGGAAGCTCCTGATTTTCAGGGAGAAAGGAACTTTCTTGAACATTCCTAAATATCCCTCAAGCTGTCTTGAGTTTATGGCATTAGAAATGGCTTCCTTTGACTTAATTAATATTTAGGGTAGTATAATTGTAATTTCAAAACAAACACAAAATTAACAAAGAGGAAAAAAAATAAGCAGACTCCCAGATGTTCATTCCTTGCTTGTTTCCAACACTGAGTGAGAACATATGATGTAGTATGCCTGTGATCTGGGTCAATGGAGGTTTGCCAAATCAGCTTGGGATCTCTCCTCTTCAGGATGCAGAAGGGGAAAAACATTGAGAAGAACTAATGGAAATTTTTTATGGGCCAGATTTTAACAGCAGTGTTCATCACTTCTGTCTGTGTGTCTGTATTCCATAGCTAGAATTCAGTCACTGGCACACCAGACCACAAGGGATTCTGGGAAATGTAGTACCTGGCTAGGATATCACTTTATTTATTTGTCTTGGAGCTTGCTATGAGACTAGGTTGGCTTCACAGCACCCCTCCTGCCTCACTCTCCAAAGCACTGGGATTACAGACTTGCCCCACCACACCCAAGTTTGTAGGCTCCCATTTTTCTCATGATGACTGTGCATTAAAACAAGATGAACAGAAATATATTGTGACCCATGAGCTGCCTTTCTGTTATTTGAGAGGAGACAGTCCCTTGAAATAAAAGGTAGGTCAGTATAAACTATGATGCTCTTGACAGAGGAAGGAGATCCATAATCAGAAAGTGTTTTTAAATGTGTGTGTGTGTGTGTGTGTGTGTGTGTGTGTGTGTGTTTGTGTGTGTGGTTTTCCTGTGGAGGTTTGAGGATAACTTACAGGAGTTACTTCTCTTATACCATCATGTGGGTCCTGGAAATCAAACTCATGTCTTCAGGCTTGGTGACAAGCACCTTTATCCACTGAGCCATGTCTCTGGCCCCATCATGGCATTTTCATACATAACTTGGCTCTTGATTCTCCTACCCACTTCTCCTTGTCTGCTCCCCAACTCCCGTAGTTCCCACTCTATTTTTGTGTCCCATTTATTCTTCCCCCAATCTCTTCAGGGCCCCCTTTCCCCTCTCTTCCAAGTTTCGTGAACTGTACCCACACACATACATGAAATTCTAAGTCTAGGATCCACACATGAGAAAGAAATTCAGGTTTCATGTCAGAAAATATTGGAGTAAAAGGTTAAGGGCCTCCAGAACTGAGTGGGGCAGTGTGTGGGAAAGGTCCTAGTCAGACCTGTCTCTTATGGACTCTTATGGAAGAAGTGAGGCTTTGGGAAAGAGGACAGAGGAAATGGAAAACGGACAAAAATCACTGAAGTCTCACTTTGCCAAGCATAAGAGATGGCTGTCCTTCAGAGGAGACCCTTGTGGGAAGCTCTGCAACTGCCAAGCCATCTGGGGGCTGCGCTCATGTGGCAAGGGCTAAGGAGAGTGTAAGGACATGTCACCCCTTCATGCTTTCACTACTCCAGGAAGAAGAAAGGCAGGCTTATTATGTCTCTAGGTGGATTTTATAGTTCTGGATTGGGGCCTAAAAGTTGCATGTGGTTTTCAAATAGTCCTTTTTATCACACCCCACTATTGCCTCCATTATGTGTGGCTAACATCGAGTCTTTTCAGATTTAGTAGGGATAGAAAAGGTTTAAATCAGCCCAATATCAGATGTGTCTGGGATTCCGTTTCTTGCCTGCACAGTGTAAATAAGCACTGGTGAAAAATATTTCAGTTCCAAATTCTGCCACCCCAAATCCTACAAATATGCACATTAAAACCCCATAATTCCCCCAAAGCCCTTTTACTTGTAAATAGCACTATCTTGTTTTCCATCTCGGATTTCTTCTCCTGCAATTACACAATATTTGGTTTCCCCCTTTTAGGCAATTTAAATTAAAACTTATTTCATTTCATAATTACAAACATTCATTCTGAGTAAAAACTAATCTATTGGGAATTCGGTTCCAGTGATCTTGTGCTAGCATAGCCACCCATCTCCTGGCTAATGTCTTAGCTCTACTCCAGCTAAACATTCGCATTTGGAAAGTTTTATCCTTTTCCTTAAAATAATAATGCTTTATTAAGAGCACTGAGTGATTTGAATTTTTTTTTTTAAATAATGACTTAAATCAAAGACTTCAAGATATAAAGAATTTAAAGGGTGAGCCATTCCGCCCTCTTAGTTTGGGGTTATTTTATAACTCCCATGAGTTCTAGAGTGGAATGTTGCTTGGAAAATGTTCATTATTAAGTTAGTTTTCAACTGTTTCCTGGAAAAGGAGAAAGAAAATATTCTTTGTCTGGGTATCTTAATAGGTGATAATTTTGAAATATTAGATAAAGTATGTGTTATTGCTACTCTTGAGTATGGGCAGGGTGAAAATGAACACGGCTGACTGATCATTTAGGGACAGAAAGTTAACACCTAGGGACACACGGCATTTATTAAGTAGAAAATACATTGGAGAAATATGCCAAAGGGAGTGTTTGTAGGGCAATCAGCGTCTACCCATCATAACATAACAACCAGTCACAAACAAAACATTTTAAAACACTGGTTTATTCTAATGGCTCCAAGTTCTGGGACTACTGACCTTGGCTGGGTGGTTTCTGTTTGTTGAGGTCCTCCATGTGACAATAGTTACCTTGGTAGCTAGAAATGTTAGATAGCTTAAGAACTTAGAATTCATGCAGCCCCACTGAAGACTGAGGTACACAAGGGCTGGGGGCCACTTCACTCAGTGCTAAGCTTTGTCTTCTGCATGACACAGGGGTCTCGTGGTATGAGAAAGCCCTGACAATGGCCACTCTGTTCTCACAGTGGCTTGTTTTCTCTCAGGGAGAGAGCTCCAAGAGACTCATTCAACCTCCCACGGGGGCTTCTAACCTGGCTTTGAAAGACCTCAAGGTTCACTTCTGCTTTTTTTGTACTGGTTAAGTGCATCGAGGGGGCAGACAGCTCTGGTCTGATGGGAGGTACTCACAGTTCTGAAGAGAGAATGTACAGTTCATCAGAGGACCATCAATGGGTCAAGTGTCTACTGAATTCCTCTTGATTGGTAAGCTGCCACAAGGGTTTGTGTGAAAAGGAAGAGAGAAGAGAAGCATTCTCAGATGGGAGTAGCTCATACTGTTAGAGTTACTGCTCTATTTGCTTAGGATCTTCCATCACACTGATAACACTTGGAATTAGACTGAGGCTGGGGTAGAAGGACATAGATATGACAAGTTCTCTGTGTTCAATTTTGGGCTATCCACTTTAAGCATTTACTGCCAATGTTGGAAAGACATTACTTGTCATGGTCAAATCTTTGATGACGTCATCACTCACGAGACTGAATTACTTAACTTCACTGTCTCAGTCTATCACAAATAACATAATTGAGGGCCTTTGTTCATGGGCAGAAACACTCAGGTTTCATTGTGCTCTTACAGTGCATTATTAGTATTATATGTATAAGTCTTATGAATTAATTAATCAATGCATATTTTCAAAAGTATAAAAGCTTAGCCTTCTAATGCTTTGTATACTTTTTTTATTACAAATAAATTTAAAAGTTATGCATTTAACAAATTATATTTTCCCAAACATGTAAATAAGAGTTGCTGGTGAAATCTAAGATTGCTAAATATTTAATTAAAACTGCGAGCTTAACTTATCACATCCTTGTAAATGTTTAACGCACCCTACAAAGCAGACTGCTTATATGTGAGCACACATACAGCAGTAATAAACACTCTAACACTAATATCTGGGACAAAAGGGATAATGTCTCTTTTTCCATCTATTCACCATCTCCATTATCATTCTGTTTGGTACCTGGAAGATTAATTGATGGGCTTATCCATCTAGATAAGTGACCTTCCTGACTCGTTGAGGTTGTAGGTATGTGTGAGTGTCTTAGGGTTCTATGGCTGTGAAGAGACACCATGACCAATGAAACTCTTACAAAGGCAAACATATAATTAGGGGCTGGATACACTTTCAGAGGTTCAGTCCATTATCATCACGACAAGAAGCATGGCAGTGTCCAGGCAGACATGATGCTGGAAAAAGAGCCAAGAGTTGTACATCTTGATCCCAAGGCAGTCAGGAGAAGACTGGCATCCTCGGGCAGCTAGGAGGAAGCTCTTTTTGCCCACCCCTACAGTGACACACTTCCTACAACAAGGCCCCACCTACTCCAACAAGACCACACCTCCTAATAGTGCTACTCCCTGGGCTAAGAATATTCAAGCCACCATAGTGAGCGTCCTTTATTTCTTGTTCCCCAATCAGAGGTCCTCATCTCTGTTGTTTGATCTTTGAATGTGTGCTCCAACTGTTTATGTATTAGAACTGTATGGACAATGGGATACCATTATTACCCCCATATACATTTATTATATGTTCATGAAAAATAAATCAAAATAAATGGAGTGGGGTCTTTACAGCATGATTATAGCACGGATGAGATTAGGCCTGATAAATGGGTTTGAAGGGGTGGGTTTGCTCTCTTCACATCCAGATGGGAGTGCCTGTGAGGAGTGGTATTTCAGCAGGCATCGAATCTGCCGACAACTTACATTGGATTTCCCGTCATTCAGAATAGTGAGGAATAAGTTTCTGTTGATTATAAACAGCCTACTGCGTGTCATTTTGCTGTGAATCGACTAGGGCACCCACCCTGCTTTCTTTTCCTTCATAGCACTTTCAGCAGATGGTACTCACGTCTTGGTATTTGCTTGTGTGTTTCTATATCTCTGTGAGAAGATAAGCCCTTTGCAGAAAGGTGTTTTGTTCATTGCTTTATTCTCTGTTTCTCGAGGAGAAACTGGTACTCAGGAGTTCTTCACCAAATGTTGTAGAACGAACATTTGTTAAATTCTGCACCAGTATATTTGCCAGTCTATTAGACTCAGGTGCCTTTTTTTTTTTTTTTTTAAAGGGGGAAGCAGGGAGAAATTGTGAGTTAGGTATTCAGTCTAGCAGGCTGGGATCTAAGCCAGGTATTGTGTGGGACCTGGTGAATTGTTTGAATAATGGTTTTGATCAAGGTAATAGTTTTTATTCTTCTTGACCAAGCATTCCTTCTGAATCACCCTGATTTATACTCTGTCTTTATGGGACCTGGCGCACATCTATGTTCAAGCTGCTTGCTATGAACTGGGGTGTCCACTTTGCCATTTACAACTAAGGCTTTGGGTCAGGCTGTTAGCCTGAAATAGCAAGTTTCTTCCTCACTGGCAGTCAATATGTGCACAGTAATATAAACCTTATTCTACAGGGCTGAAAGGATTAGGCAGTTAGAACACAAAGGGTGAACAGGCCAGTGGCCCACACACATTGGGCTGAATATATTCTTACAAACAGTGCTAGTGTGCAGGAACAATTCTTTCTATGTCCAAGTGAAAGGATATGGTACCAGGCACTTTGAGATAGTTCCTCAATAACTTATCTATCACATTTTGTGCTCCAAGAACAGAGTGCCTGCCTCTCCAGCAAGGCAGGGAAACAGATGCAGGGCAAAAAGAACATGAATGGCTGTCTGAGTAGATTTACTGAAACTCAATGTCTTTCTGCATAGATCTTTGGTCTGTAGATTGTTTGAGCTAAGTTCATGGGGGACTAATGTATATTGATTACTGTGTATATGTCCTAACTTTTGCCTGTTTATTTACTCCAATAAGTAACTTGAACTTGCTCTTAAAAGATACAGCTTAGAAAAGTGAAGACATTGTCTAAAGGCTACGTGGGTAGCAAGCATCAGAATTAAGACCACGGCTGTCTCTGAATGGATGTGCCTTTCCCACTCACTTTGTTTCAAGAAGCAGGCTGCATGTCTGCTAAAGGTGACAATTAATACCTTCCCCAAATGTTCTCATGGCCTTAGCAGGACACTTATCTTTACAGTTTCATTTAAGTAACCATATTCTTTATCCTCTCCTTAATTCTTTTTTTAAAAAATTAAATTTATTTGTTCACTTTACAACCCAATATCAGCCCTTCTTCTCCCAAACCCTCTTATGTAAGTCCTCCCCCGATTTCCCTTAGAAGGAACACCCCTTCTGGGTATCAACTCCCCTATCCCACTCCCAACTCCCCTACCCAGCTTTCTCCTTAAATCTTATTGAGTAAAATTTCCCAGTAAAAACTTAGATTCAATCTGGCCAGACACCTGGTGGCAAATATAATAGATGCAAATGGTTTATATTTGTTGAATCAACTGTAAAATTATAACATATATTAATAGATATTATGTATTATGATTGTAATTATAATGAATAAATATTATATATATGATTAATTCACTCATATATAATTATATTCTTATGCCATGAAGACAGAATTACAGAGGTAGAAACAAAAGTAGAAGTACACATTGGATATTATAAAGTTACTTTAACTTATGGTTATAATTTGCCTTTCAATAACCTTTCAACTTTTAAAGATTTTTGGTTTCTTAAACCAATATTATAGACTAGAACTTCTTTGTATGTGTTGATTTGCTAGTGTTATTTTTTATCTTTTTGTTTGGTTAATAGCTCTGTGATATGTGGTCATGTTTTTAGCTCATTTTAATTATATTAATTTTTTATTTGTTTGTAGGAGATTTTTAAAAAACATAATAGGAATATTGACCTTAACCATTACATATGTTAGTATTTTTTTAAACGTATCCGGCCATCATCTTTCAACCTGCCTAATAAAAATCCATTTTCCTAGAAAAATTACTTCGTGAATATCATATCAAGAGAATATAATCTGTTGTGAATATTGGTCCAATCTTCTGGAAATAATACCTAATTTAGTAAATGAGAGGCCAACCCCAGAAGGCATAGTAATATAATTTTTCATTAAGCAAAAATATAAGACTATATTACAGACAACAAAGAGGTTCTAATAGAAATTCCATCCAAATTAGATTAAAATGAAAGGATTAGGGTGAAATATCAGAATACACACACATTTGCGATATGATACAGAAAAAGGAAAGTAGAATATATAGAAAAATTGGCCCTTTGTGTCTCAACACATTCCAAGAAAAGCCCCTTTTCTGCTACCAAACCAACCTATGGGAAAATATTTTTTTTTAAACTCATTTCTTCCAATGTCATACCTATAGATAATATTCTTTGATCAAAGCCTTCCTCGTAATACTTTCTCATCTATCTTTCCTCTCCCACTGAATTCACCGTGCTTCTAAAATCTCTCTCCTATGTCCATATCTTTTTGCACTGTTTTCTGATCCACTGTCTTCTGTTAGGATCGCCTGTATGAGCACAGCTTGGCGGGTTACTTACCTAAGGCCAATGCACCAGTGGCTATACCACTGAGAACTATGGCTCTGCTTCCTGCTGCAACCATTAACTGCCTGTAGCTCTTTGGGGAGAGGTGAGGCTTTATGAGTTCCTCCCCCATCCATGATGGTATATTGATGGGACCAGTCTTGTGGAGGTAGCCACTGTTGCTGGGAGAGCTGAAGGATGGGAAGAGGTGCTATAGGACAATGCCTTCTTTACATGTGTGCAGATCTCCTTAACCCTTGCCTTTCATTGATTCCCATGGCCCAGGAAAGGAAAGTGTTAAGTTATTTGATTGGCATAACCATTGTAGAACAGTTAGAGGAGACTTTTATTTTCTCTGTAGACTTGAATAATGCTTTTGACTCCTCAGCTTCCCCTTCCTCCTCTGTAAAATGGGGATAAAATGCCAACACTGCGACTGTTAAGATTAACACGAGCTAAGATGAATGAAAAGCACAACCAAAGTGATAAATCATAAGTTGTTCGCAATGACAGTTCATTCCTAATGTGGTTTGCAAAGAATGAATCCATTAATCAACTCAGTTACATTCTGAGGTAACAAGGCATGGGGAAGAAAGGAGACACAGGTTCTGTTTTAACCGGCCTGAAAAATCTCATGGTTATAATTAGCATTTGTGTAACACCATAGGGTGTGCACAGCATTCTTATTTTCTATATTATTTATCAATTTATCAGTCAACCATGGAACTGTCCTGCTGATAAATCAGACATAACCCTTGACTTCATAGGGAGGCAAGCAAGGCACTGGCTGAGATAGCTGTAAGTTTTAGCTCTTGCCAGGAATAAAAGTAGCCGGGGATAGGATGGAGAAAGGTATGGTAGAGTGTGGATGTCAGACTGGGAGGAGAATGACTCAGTGAGGGTGCTGAGATCCCAACGGCCAGTAGGAGTTGGCCATATGTAGAATTGGAAAGGGTAGCTCCTGGGGAGCAGTCTGTGTACGCAAAGATCCTGCAGCAAGCATCTGCAGAAAGCTCTGGGCAGGTACAGGTGAAAGGCAAGAAGCACCCTACACTCAGGGTGGCGAAGACTGTGGTGGACTAATGGCAATCATGGTGGGGCTGCCAATGATGTACAGAGGACCACAGATTTCATCCCAGCTACAATGCAAAGTCCATGAGGCTTTTAACCTGAGATTTGTACATGCTGAGAAGAGAGTACTGCTCAGAGAGTGGGTTAGTAGGAGTGGAAGTCAGGAAACCAGTCTGCAACAGTTGTCGGGTTGGCTGAGAATGAGGGATTTAATTACGACCAATGACATTCATTAAACCGAAGAGCAGACAAATCCACTCCTTTCCCGCTGGGCTAATTTCATTCCTGTGACCCCAGGCTGTGCAAGAGGAGGAGGTATTCTATGGGGTTCCAGAAGGCCTGTGCCCTATGCCAGTGGCCTTGAGGGCTGAATAGAAACAATCCTGGGAGGTCAGTAGCCATACTGTACCTTGGTTTCAGCTGCCACAGACGTATCCAGGTCAAACAGCTAGGGGTGTGGATTCAGGGTTTGTCTGTTCCAGTTATCGTTATCAAGTATGGAAAAAGAGGTGATTTTGTCTTATAATTAGTGCCATCTATAATGACTTTGGTATCTACTCAAAGGGCTGTTCAGCACTGTATAGTCTAAGCCTTTGTTAGACCACCAGGCTACCCCTTAATAGTCATGTGATTTATCCTGCCTTTCCTTAAGAGTAATAGTTTACCTTCTCTTCACCGAGGCAAATTTGGGGAGAATGCAATAAGAACAACCGTGAGCTACTGTTGATAGTCCGCATTTGCAACTACAGGTGCTTTTCTATGTTCCCACTTCCAGGTAAGGGAAGGCAGTGCTTTTCGGGCCTATCTTGGAGCCATGATGGCTGAAGGTGGTATTTCCTCTACTGAAGCAACAGGGAAGCGGTCACAGTTGTCGAAGAGGAATTAGTACCTCTCTCCCTGGATGCAGCTCATAAGCAGGAAAAGAAGACAGTGGTCAGTGAGGAAAGGCACTCAGGTCACCAAGGGCCAGGAGAGCCTCTGAATCTCCCCACGATCTCTGTCTGGATTCATGTCTCCAGTTACTCATGGGTTTAGCAGCTTGCCTTTCTCTTTCCATTGCTGGGAGAGAGTTCTCTCTCTCTCTCTCTCTCTCTCTCTCTCTCTCTCTCTCATTCTAGGCTAGTCTCTAACTGTGATATGACTGAAGATGCTCTTGAAGATGCTCTTGAACTTCTGGTCCTCCTGTCTCCATGTCCCAGGTGCTAGAGTTACAGGTCATGCCCTGTTTACATGTTGCTGGAGAGTGAACCCAGGGCTTTGCGAATGCTAGGCAAGCCGTCTCCCAACTGAGCTATGTTCCCAGCCCGATTGAAATTTAATAATAAGTGGAATTCAGTTGACCTTTGACATTGGCATGTCCCTGCAGATTTTGCATGAAGTGGTTGTTAAGACTTTGATGCTAACAAGGCCCACATGTATCTACCAACCCTGTTTAAAAAGTGGTGTCATTCCAATGAGCTATCGTTGCCATGAGGAAAGACTCTTGGCATCAGCTGCAATCACATTCTGTAGTGATGAAGTCTTTTTAGACACTGGGATCTGGCCACAGCCTGTGGTGTTAGTCTGATTCAAAGAGAAACAAGGCCTCCCTCATCCTTCAGACATCATCTTCCAACTATAGTTGAAGTTGCTGTCTTTGGCTTTTCCTAAGCAAGACAAACAGAAAGGGGCTACAGTGTTGGCTGGATTATGGTTCATTGTGTGGCTTCTCTAAGCTGCGGTTTCCACTGCTGAAGGGAGGACTAATATCTCTTTTGTGGTTTGGTAGCTCAGTGAGCACTTCTGATCCTACTGTCTCCACATCCTGACTATTTCCTTCCCTTACCTACCTTCAAGCTTTTTTTTTTTCAAGCTCGATATCGTGATCTGTCCTGAGTTAATCATTGATGTTATTAAAATATATAGTTAATCTTCATGTAAATTTAGCACACCATTTTCTGTTTTAGGTTTTCTTTTCAGCCTTGTCTATAACCATGGGGAAAAAGTTCTGTGTCTTCTTACAGAGTTTTCAAGTATATGATGACATTACAGAGGTTTTAGAGGACTAAATTAAAGGAATGTGTTTTGAGCTCTAAGCCCAGGGTTGGTGAGCTAGTTCAGGGAAGACGGTAACTCAGCACACAGTCTAGTGACCTGAGTTCCATTCTAGGATTCAGTGGTGGAAGGAGGGAACCCTCTAGTGAAAGTTGTTCTCTGACCTCCATGGCACATGTGCATGCGTGTATACCCACACACAAACACCAATAGTATTGAATAAAGATAATTCTTAGCACAGTTCTAAACATGTGTAAGTACTCAGAGACATTACTAATCTTAATATATACCACATAATAATATATTACTATTCTTGATATATGTAGATTATATAATCTATAATTTATGACATATAACATATAACATATAATATACAAAATATAAAATATAACATCTAACATATATCTTATATAATTATATCTATTATATAAAATTATATAAGTATAAATAAAATATAAATATATAAACTATATAAAATTACATAACCATATATGATATTGTATATAAATATATAGTACATATAATGGCATATAAGTATATAATACATAATATTTAATAGTATAATATATAATATATAATAAAATCTTTTAAATAATACATAGCATAGAGAAATAGCTCAGTGATTGTTATTAATATTTTTCCTTTTGTCATAAGACCCCTTTACAACTCAACTGTCTTCCAAACCATGTGCCTTTAAAGGAGCCTGCTGACCCAGCTCCAAGATGCAGACATTCAACAAAGATGGACCTTAAACCCACGATCCTGATTTCAGCATTCATATGACCTACTTATTTCTACTGTCTCCCTTGCTCCTTTACAGAGTGCTTTGTGCTTTGTTCCATACCTTATGGTTCTTAGCTTCTCAGGTTGGTTCTTATATCCTCAGATCTGTGCTAATCCCTAACACACATGGCTTATGGCCACCCTGCTCCTTCTGTATCAGTGTGGCCACTCTGCTGACCTCTTACTCCATCCCTGACTCCCATGGTCTTCCACCTGTTTCCTGGCTGCACTGGGCTTCCAAAAGTAGCTTTGGACAAAATCTAGCCATGATCTGGATTTGGTCATGGAAAAGTCCTTATCATGACAAGTTGCTTTCTTATTTATCCTCTCTAAAATTTCATTTAATTCCTTCTTGGGTTCCAACTTTATTTAACTCCTTAGGTGAAGGACCTTCACTCTGCCAATTTCTTTGACTAATAGGAGGATTGCATGATCAATTCACATTGTCTCCACAGCGAGAAGGCTGCTAGCTGCTACTTGCTCTTGTAGTGTTAGCAGTCGTGTCCACTCTGCCTCTCTAACTTTCTGGCAGCTATTTTTATGAAGATTGCTTCCCAGTGCCTGGCCTAGTGATTAGGCGGGGCATTAGCCCAATGGGTAGAGATCAGCTAGACACCTTTGGCAAAAGTCACTTGGGCCCATGCCAGAATGTCTAGAGAGGAGAGACTGTAACTCTTGCCAAGACCCTGAGTCCCAGTGCTGGCCTGTGAATACTGCTGGTTAAGGAGTTTAGGCAGTCCTAATTTTAATAAAAGTTTGATTGCATAGTTAGCTTGCTACTTACACTGAAACCTTCCCTTCCTCCCCCTCCCCACTCTTTTCTTCCCTTACCCTTTCTTCAGTCATCGTTATTTCACTATGTAGCCCAGGCTATCTTCAAACTCCTTCTCTTCCTAAATGCTAGGGTTACAGGTAAGCTTGGATTATGTTCAGTGATACATACACTGTTTCTTTTTTTTTTCTTAAATTATTTATTTAATTTATTTCATGTGTGTGAGTATTTGCATGCTAGTATGTCTGTGCACCACATGTGTACCCGATGCCCACTGGTTTGAATTCTATCATCTCTTATAGCCTGATATCAAGTGTTATTGGGCATATACACTTTAACTTCTTATCAAAATAAGCTTAGTAAATAAGCTGGAGTCCTTAGCTTTCTGGGACGGATCCACCATGTCTGTAGGAGCTTCCCACTGACAATGGATACAACTGTGGTTGCGCTATGTGGATATCTTGAGATCTGAATAGTTCTTTCATTTTTATTTATTTACTAATTTTTTTTTTTATTCCACACAGAGAAGTGGACAGGAAGCTTATAACACACACACACACACACACACACACACACACACACGCTTCAGTAAAAACAAGTCTGCATTATCTAACAAAAAGGCAGCCTTTTAGCTGCCTCAATGCTTTCTGAAAGCTTTCAAGCTACACGGGGAGTAATTTTGGTTTGTGCGGCTGAGATGCTGGAGAGCAGCGCTGCTTTCATTAGCCAGGGAGGACTGATAACTCACTGGAGCACTTCTCCGGTTATTGGGCACTTTGTGTTAATAACTCCTGATGGCGCGAGTGTTTAGGTGTATGTTTCAAACTCTGTGTAAAATACCATGCCATTAAGAATTTAAACACATTCTAATTTAATTATGGTGCAGGGCTGGGTCCAAGTGATCCTCTGTTTTCGTTGGCCAGTCTTAATATTACAAATTTTGAATAAGGAGAGATTTATTTTCTTTACTCTTTGCTCTTTTTATTCTAGATTGTTAAAAACCCTAATCATTTAAAAAGGTACACATTTGGAAAATGGAGTGCAATTGAAGTTGTGGAAAATTCTGGTTTTCTTCAATGCTATTTTGTTCTCTACTTTGAGATGTGCCAAGGTCCTCCTGTCCGTGGTGAACCGATTACTCACATTTTTTTTTTTTTACTTATTTTTTTTTTTTGTCCTTAAACAACTTTTCCATTCCTTGCATAGGGATATTGAGATCATACACTTTTTATACTATGATTTAAAATGGGGAAACCCATCAAAGAGATCATTGTATGATTTCCAACTTAACTTAGAATATACCACATAGGGATTATGACCTGGGTCTTGGCTTCTAGGTTCTTAATCAGGCAGCTGTAAGGAGAAGGACAATGGTAATAAACTGTATTTAGGTTCCTATCTTATCTATCTATCTATCTATCTATCTATCTACCTATCTATCTATCTACCTACCTACCTACCTCTGTATGGACAAAAGGTGATTGCCACCTTGAGCTGCATATCTAGAACTATTCCTTGCAGCCCTCTGCTAACTCCCATTGATGGCCTTTGATAAGTAGCCGTGGTTGTTTAATTTACAGACTCACCAACCCCTCCCATAGGCTCACATGTTTGAACACTTGGTCCCTGGTTGATAGTCCTGTTAGGGGAGGTCATGGAACTTTAGGATGAGAAAACTCATATATCACTGGGCACCCCCACATTCATAGCTGAGGTCCACTTCAACTTCATTCTCTCTGCTTCCTGTTTGAAATCGTCCAGATTGCTGTCCCTGCCACTGGCTGCCGTGGCTTTTTGCCATGATGTACTCTTCTTACATCTCCAGGACTATAAGCCCAAATAAACACTCCTGGCTGTAAATGACTTTTGGCTATAGTGTTTTATTATAACAACAGAAAGGTAGCCAATGCAGAAATATAACTTGATATAGCTTATGGCAAGACATCATAAAACCACATTGAGGAAGAGAGGAATTGATCATGAATGAACGTTACATTTGTTGACTCTGAGTGTTTAACTTCTGAGGGTGAGTTCAGCCATCAGTGGCCTCAGGAGAATTGGTAAAAGATTAGGTTATTGCCCATGTACAGCACAGATGTACACAGATAATGACCATTTTAGAGCCAATCTCATTCATTTTCTGCCTTGTACAGCTACTGAGAACACCTTGAATTCCCCTAAGATAGTGGGTGCCGTTAGTGTAGCTCTTGGGTCTTCGATTCATTTGTAACTTCTGATTGATAAAAAACAACAAAATGGTGGATCACCAGGCTAGGGTGGTTTTATCCCTATGATTTTTTTTTTTTTGTCTCATAACTATTTAGAAAACAAGCAGGGATACCAACATCAATTCCTCATACTGTGTAAATGATACAGAAAGGGGGAAACAGATGGGCTGAGGGAATCTCAAGATTCAGACAGGTTTGGAGAGGCCTGCCCTCTTGGAGCCATAGTCTCACAAATCTTTATGGGAAATCTCTCTTTTCCTTATGAATATTTTTATTAGATATTTTCTTCATTTACATTTCAAATGCTATCCCTAAAGTCCCCTACACCCTCCCCCACCCTAATCCCCAACCCACCCACTCCCACTTCCTGGACCTGGCATTCCCCTGTACTGGGGCATAAGATCTTTGCAAGACCAAGGGCCTCTCCTCCCATTGATGGACAACTAGGTCATCCTCTGCCACAAATGCAACTAGAGACACAGTGCTGGGGGTGGTGGTGGTACTGGTTAGTTGATATTGTTGGTCCTCCTATAGGGTTGTAAACCCCTTTAGCTCCTTGGGTACTTTCTCTAGCTTCTTCATTAGGGTCCCTGTGTTCCATCCAATAGATGACTGTGAGCATCCACTTCTGCATTTGCCTCATAAAAGACAGCTATATCAGGGTCCTGTCAGCAAAATCTTGCTGGCATATACAATAGTGTCTGGGTTTGATGGTTATATATGGGATGGATCCCCGGGAGGAACAGTCTCTGGATGGTCCTTTATCTATCTCAGCTCTGAACTTTGTCTCTGTAACTCCTTCCATGGGTATTTTGTTCCCCATTCTAAGAAGGAACAAGTATCCACTCATTGGTCTTCCTTCTTCTTGAGTTTTATGTGTTTTGCAAATTGTATCTTGTGTAGTCTAAGTTTCTGGGCTAATATCAGCTTATCAGTGAGTGCATACCATGTGTGTTCTTTTGTGATTGGGTTACCTCACTCAGGATGATATCCTCCAGATCCATCCATTTGCCATTTGTGGAGCATGTGTCTTTATTACCAGTTGGAACATCTTCTGGGTATATGCCCAGGAGAGGTATTGCTGGATCATCCAGTAGTATTATGTCCAGTTTTCTGAGGAACAGCCAGACTGATTTCCAGAGTGTTTGTTCAAGCTTGCAATTTCACCAGCAATGGAGGAGTGTTCCTCTTTCTCCACATCCTCACCAGCATCTGCTGTCACCTGAATTTTTGATCTTAGCCATTCTGACTGGTGTGAGGTGGAATCTCAGGGTTGTTTTGATTTGTATTTCCCTGATGATTAAGGATGTTGAACTTTTTTTTCAGGTGCTTCTCAGCCATTCGTTATTCCTCAGTTGAGAATTCTTTGTTTAGCTCTGTATCCCATTTTTAATGGGATTATTTGAATTCCTGGAGTCCAGCTTCTTGAGCTCTTTGTATATATTGGATATTAGTCCTCTATCAGATTTAGGATTGGTAAAAATCCTTTCCCACTCTGTTGGTGGTCTTTTTGTCTTATTGACAGTATCTTTTGCCTTACAGAAGCTTTGCAATTTTTTGAGGTGCCATTTGTCGATTCTTGATCTTATAGTACAAGCCATTGCTGTTCTGTTCAGGAATTTTCCCTGTGTCCATATCTTTGAGGCTTTTCCCTACTTTTTTTTTTTTTTATCATAATTGCCCTGTAGTACACTTGAGGTCAGGCATGGTGATTCCCCCAGAGGTTCTTTTATTGTTGAGAATAGTTTTTGCTATCCTAGGCTTTTTGTTATTCTAGATGAATTTGCAAATTGTCCTTTCTCACTCAGTGAAGAATTGAGTTGGAGTTTTGATGGAGATTGCATAGAAACTGTACATTGCTTTAGGCAAGATAGCAATTTTTACTATATTAATCCTGCCAGTCCATGAGCAATGGGAAATCTCTCTGTGTGTTGACTATTTTGAGTGACAAGGAATCATTTTGAGGAAACACATAGCTAAGATACAGTCGCCTTAGGAAAAAGGGGGTCCCATCCCTCTACTATTTTTCTGATGCCCCCTTTGCCCTGCCTCCCATAGTACTACTAATGCTGAGTAATGATAGGCTGTAGGCCAACTGGGGCTAGGGAAAAAGACCTTTATTCTGTCCTTCAAATGAAGAACACATGTGAGCTGGTACCTTACCCTGAACAAGTTCACAATCAGTGGATAAAGGAATTAATGGGGAATTTGGTTTTAAAAAGTGACATGTGGATTCCTGAAACTGACCATATATGAAGCCACAATACTGGGTTGAGAGGGTTTAGTACAAGCTATTGATCAAACAAATTATGTCTTCAGAGAATACCAAGACCACTCATTTATAGTTTAATACTAATAGTGTTGCTAGAACGGGGGATGGTATATCTTCCGTTTTTTTTTTTTTTTCTGAACCAGCAACTTGTCATAAATAATTTCTCATATGTCTTCATGTTATCTATTTTTTAATAAATAAATGCTACTTCACCAAGTTGCTATAGGATATGGAAGTTTGTTGGAAGAAGTACATCATTAGGGCCAGGCTTTGAGAGATTATAGCATATCCTACTTCAAGTTTATCCCCTCTGCTTCCTGTTTGTGCGAGTGGACACTGTGGTGACTCTTGCTGCTGATCCAAACGATACCCCAGATTTGCATGGCAGTGACCATGGAGGAGTGAACCAATCTTCAATTCAACTTCACCAAAATATTCTTTCTAGAGGCCACCTTCAGAATATTACTTTCCACATCGTTTTCCCCCCTTGCCTCAAACACCCGCAGTCATTTCCCAAGATTTGCCAGTGTAGGACACCAAAACATTTTAGGAGTGAAGCAGAATACTCCAAATGCTTCCCAGATGTCTGAATGTGTGGCATAATTAGGCACCACAACGATTGGGGTTTTCATTCTTCAGCCAGCTGTTCTGGCAACTTGTAAACACAACTTTAATATAGTAAATAAATCTTTTTTTCACCCCAATAGACAAGTTTATAAAGTATTTAATGAACATGTATTATATGCCAGTTGCGGCAATGTTAGAGGATGCGGAGCTGGAGGAGTCATGAAGCCAGTGTGAAGACGGGTATGAAAAGTGCGCTGATTGGGGAGTGGGGGGCAAACTGCAAATATTCTCATTTCTCACACACTTCGTAAATCTTTAAATATGGTATAAATACAATTATACCCTAGACTATGTGTCAATTATCTATCAAGTTATTATTATTATTATTATTATTATTATTATTATTATCATTACTGTCATTATTATTAATGCATTAGAAGACAGAAAATGGAGTCAGGAAAACAAGCAAGTCTCAGTATAAGTCAAAGAATTGTGCACTGAGTCTAAGCCTATGAGGGAGCTCGTTCACTGAGTCTCAGCCTATGAAAAGAGGCAGTGAACTAGGTCTCGGCCAATGGGGTGGTGCGCTGAGTTTCAGCCTATGAGAAGGAGTGGTGTACTGATTCTCAGCCAATGAGAAGGGGTGGTGTACCGAGTCTCAGCCTATAAGAAAGGATGGTGCACTGTTGTGTTCTCAGAAGTTCATCCTTTACCTCCAGGCTGAGGGAATGAAAGCGCTCACCCTGCTGGAATGGACTTATCTTGTGGATAAGTTCAAAAAGAAATATGATTCTCAACAAGTCTTGAAGTCAGGTTTGTCTTTCTGATGTTCATGGTTTCAGTCACACCATCTCTGTAGAAGAGGCATAATGAAACCCAACCAATCGATCACTCTTTATTCACTGTCCCAATAGCTAGAGCACATTTCCCTCTCTATTTTATGGCAATTTAAGTAAGTGTTAAATAGGAAACATCTAGAGGGAATGATTTAATTTATATGTAGGATCTGTAAGTGATAAAGACCTTTAAGTTTGTGCGACTGCCCTATATCCTTTTCAGAATAAAAAATTTATGACTGAAAGGATAGCTCATTGAAATCAAAGTGGCATCTCTTAGTCTCCTGGGTTCCTGCCTTTCTTTCTATAACCCTTTTCACGTTCATTTTTCTAGAGAGAAAACGAATGTCTAGAGGGGAAGGAATGTGGCCTCCGGGTGCATATTCCTTTTTTGAGCAGTCACCTTTTCCTGGACATTGCTTCTTTGGTAGGTTACAAACACAGCTCACCCTTCCGCCATCATGTATCCATCCTATTTACTATGTGGCTTCATGGCTTTTCTGTTGAGAGGAGGGATAAGTTCCCAGTCCCTGAATTTAGTCCAGTCCTTGACTAATTTGACTTAGTCAAGTCCATGACTGGCATTAACTAATTAACAGGGGTTCACTGGGGTCTCTGTACCAGTCAGTCCTACGTCTGAGCCTCAAGGGACTTATTGCTACAACTTGGAATATGCTACCACCGTAAGAATAAGCTATGGCATCCACACAACACAGTCATCCCTGTGGTCCTGGATGACCATCAGACATATTTCAGACCTGTAACTGAAGGTATCCTGGACCATCCCTACTTCATCCCTGAATGGAGTTTTAGAAATAAAGCCGAGAAGAAGCCAGACACATCTATCTTCTATTGACTAAATGGTCCAGCTGGGGAATGACAGGTGCTTGCTCTTTCTATGCATCAATTTGGGGTGGTTTATGACTCAAAGACAACAGAATTAGTGTGCCTCTAACTCTAATGGTGTTTTCTCTTGACCCTGTCTTTTGCTCTGGACTTCTAAATTATCTGTTCCCCAAGTCTGTGTTTAGGGAAAGGCATGAAAGTGTCCGATACACATCTATCTTGGGTTAGCCCGTTAAGAATTATGTTAACCCCAAGGGAAGTTTTTCGATGTACCGAGCATGTGTGTCACCCACACAGGTTTTGTTGTGGTATGTGGCATCTCTCAGATAGAGACACATAAGAGGATAGGATGAGTGGCTACGAAGGAGCCTTCAAGTGTTGTTCAGAATCTGGTACTTTGGTTCACTGATTCTTTGCCTAGAACCCTGACTCCCTACGCTCACACTGTAGATCAGGCCTATATAATGGTTATCCCAAATCTGTTGGTATTTGGAGATGGAGCCTTTGAGTAGTAATTAATATAGATAAAAATATGGACAAGCTCTTCACATGACAAGGTTGGTACTTTTAATTAACAGAAGAGGCACTGGAGAGTTTATTCTCTTTTGCCTTGTTAGGACACAGAGAAGGCAGCTCAGAGCAGGAGAACCTGCTTTATAGTGGCGCCCTTATCCAAGGCCCCCAGCCTCCATGAGTGTGAGTATGTAAATTTCTGTTGTTTAAGCTGCCCAGCCTGTAGTATTTTGATATGGTAGCCAGAGCTGACTAATACACAGATGTTTCTAGTTAGACAGATGCTTGGCACTGCTTCAGGGGAAAAGAATTTGAATGATTAAATGTATTTTTCACCCCAGATGTTTTGGCAATGTGATGATATAGCTAAAACGTACATGTGGGGAGGCCCCAAGACTGTCCCAAAGAGTAGCTTCTGGGGAAAAGGGACCGTCTGGGAGGGTCCAGAAAAAGTTGCTTGTCTTTTATGCAAAGGAAGCATATGTTCTTATTTTTTTATTTTTTATTTGTAAAGAAAGTAATAGGACTCTCTATGCTGCAGTGGGCTTAGTGATTTCCAGCATACACAGCCTTTCTCTTTGAGCTGCCAACAGATGGCATTCGACAAGCACATGCACTGGCTTATTCTTTTCCTCTTCTGAGTTGCTGGTAATGACTAGTGGATCTATGATTGAAACGGCCAAAATTAAAGTCAGGGCAAGGTCAATGTAGAAGGGATAAACGATGGCCTGGGCTATTCCTCGTGCCTACCATTCAGTGATAGAGGCAGGACTAAGGCATACACACTAGGAATGGAAAATTGCTTTTCCTGAAACCTGTCTTTTCTCAAGGTCAAGGATCCTGTTAGATGATATTCTTTTATCTGTGGCTTAGAGAGGGAGGTCTCTGCATATAGAGGAAGGGCTATAGGACAACAGACAGATGTTTTTTTATGGACACCAGATAGTAAATGGTCTTCCTTCCTTCCTTCCTTCCTTCCTTCCTTCCTTCCTTCCTTCCTTCCTTCCTTCCTTCCTTCCTTATGTTTTTCCAGCTGTAAGTATGGCAATGGCTCAACACTACCGTTGCCATTAAAATAACCATGGTAATCCCCAGATGAATGAATAAGGCTGTGTTTATAAAGTTCATTATTTACCAAAGAGCCTGCAGGTCAGATTTGCCTTGGGAATTGTAGCTAGCTAAGGCTATTCTATGCCTTTCAGTGAATTAATACATCTATGGGACTTTGAGCAATGCCTGCAATATAGTAATCTCTTTAGAATCGCTAGCCATTGGTTTTCTTTGCCTGGCATGCAAATTACATGTAAATTAAAGACTCAGTCCAGTGAAGATAGTATGCATGGGGTAAGTGGGGAGAAGCCACACATAGCTCTGCCATTTGATAGAAAATGACCTTAAATGTGTGATTCTCTGGAGCTGGGGAGATGGTTCAGTCGGTAAAGTGCTTGTCACACGAGCATGAGGACTTGTGTTCATTCACTGGAATGTACAGAAAAAAGCCAGGTGTGGTGATGGATGCTTGTAATTCTAGTACTGGGGAGGAAAAGCAGGAGCATCTCTGGAGGAGCACTGACCAGCCAGCACAGCCTAATTGGCAAGATCCAGACCAGTAAGAAACACACCATAGTGGATGCCATTCCTGTCCTCTGTCCTCCACCCACACTCATACACGGGCTTGTTCAACTCCCACTCAGAACATGCTCACACGGAGGGGGGATGGGCACACACAGATTTAAAAAGGGAGAGGGGTTCTGTCTTCTAGTACCATGAAATTAACAGGATGCATCCCACCATGAGCTAAGCCATCTTCCCTTCATTTTGTTTGTTACTTTAGGCTTTACAAGTTAGCAGTCTAAATTCTGAGCAAATATTAGTACCCTGCTCCCATAATACCCAGCAGAATCATGAAGCCATCCTCATGTCAATGCAAAGGAAACAGTACTAATGCCCAAGGATAAATATAATTTTGCACGATCCAGATCTAGACTCCAAGCTTACAGTGCTCTTAAGTGATTTACAAATCTTTTCACTCAATGCTGCTTGCATTGACTTTTCCATTGCTATACAAGCTTTGTGCAGGTGTGTGAAAACATTCTAACATGATGAATTATTTCTCCAAGAGCCAAACGGTAAATGATGAAAGAATTGGACAGAAAACATGTTAACAAGGTATTTTATATTAGCTCCAAGGAGTTAGATCAATTACTGTGATGTGTTACATGTTCAGAAGTCAGGAAATTCTAAATTATGGTTCCCAGTATGAACGTAACTCAGCCCCTTTGCACATGCAATATTTTATATGACTCTGTATGGTGTTAACTTTAATGCTTTAACATCTATGCTTAATGTGGTGACTATAAATTTAAATTTCTTGACTTCAGAGGTTATAACATTTTACCATCCAGCTGCTTTGACAAACTTAGGGCATTCAAATATTTCTGGGCATAATGTTTTACAAAATAAATCTATATAGATCGCCTGGTCTTTTTAAAATCACATCACTTGCGCACACATGTGCACATGTATGGCACACACACACACACACACACACACACACACACACACACACACACGGAATGTAGCCTGACTTTATTTTGCTTTGTGGGTTTGCTCTGGTGTGCCACTACTAGAGAGGCAGTATAATTGCCACTGTTCAGTGTTTTTTTTTTTTAATATCAAATTATATCTTGAGAAAGAAGAGTTTTCTGAATTATTTTATGTCATTCAAAAAGGTTTGGTCACCCTAGTGATGAAGTAAAAAGTATCAAATAAGTTCAGTACTTAATGCCAGATGCATTATTCACAGCATCATGACTATAAATAGAATCCCCTTAAAGTTTGAATCTAACATGGAGTCAGATATGAGGTTTGTGAATTAAAAATTCCACATGGCTAGGGGATAATCAATTATTCATTGTAAGAGGATAATACCAGGGGCATTTCTTCCTTTAAAATTTATATCTTTGCTATTGGACACACATTATATTAGACAAACAAATTGCTGTAGTTTCAGAAAACTCCATCTCCATGCACTGATCCCAATATATCTCAGAGCTACAACTTTCTCTGAGTTTAGCTAATAGCTTGTGGAACACCTGTCCTGGACACTGCTAGTGGCAGGTCTATAAGAGCCAAGAGGGAAGCTGGGCTCTTAATTATTTTGCTGTAGTAATTAGTCCCAAGTTCCTTGTTATTAGATGGAGAACTCTACCCCCTTCATATACCTATGTCTAGGTACAGTATGGACCATACTTAATTAGATCAGGTGCGCAGGAAATGTTACTTTCATTTATTTTATTTGAAATGAGTTAATATTCGTTCCTGTGTTCCACTCTCCCAGACTATGTTCTGTGTTGATCATAAGAGCTGTGTGTTAAATATCAAGATACTGAAGATCTGGAATAACATCAAGAAAATAGGGTGTACACAGTCACCAGGAATGATATGTCATGTCTATACCAATAGTAGACAAAGTAGATGAATAACAGATAGATATATCTAGCTGGACTTGGCACCTACCTTTAATCTCAGCATTTGGGAGGCAGAGTCTGGTGAATCTCTGTGACATGAGGCCAGCCTGTTCTATAGAGTGAGTTCTAGGCCAGTCAGGGATGCATAATGAGACACCTGTGAAGAAGCATAATTCTAAATTTTTATGGATCTTATGATATAGCCACTAAATATATAAAGCAACATCTACACTGAGGTGAAGGAAATAGTGACAAATTTGTCTTCAAATTTGATTTGAAGAACAAGTAGTCACAAGTATTAGAATAAGCAATTATTTTAATATAATGTTTCAAACACAACTGTGAGAATCTCCACATAAAATATATGTAAAGCTATAAAAGAGATGGCACCTGTTATTTTCTTGGTTGTCTTTCAAGTACGCATGAGACATTTCTTTACCAACACAGACAACATTTTCTGGGATAAAGCAAATGGTGACAAATTTTAAAAGATTACAATGACATATGACATCTTTTCAGCCACAGTGAAATTAAGCTAGAAGTAAGTACCAAAAGCTGGTGAGAAAACCCTTGAAAAAAATTAAAGCGATGTAGCACACTTTCAAGTAACCCATTGGTTCTGAAGAAATCACGATGAAAACAAATACTTTTTCACTGAATGGTAAAGATACGACATAAAATGTCTGGAACAAAAGTAGTGGAGGAATGAGAGGGACGCCCCCAGCCTTTAATGACACGCCAGAGAGGGGAAAAAACTGGAAAGGAAAGGTGTTGTACTACATCCCAGGAAGCTTAAAATAAATAATCACAGGGAAAATTAAAAGCAAAGGAGGTTGAAGCAAGAGCATGGAGACAAATCAAGAAATTGATCAAGTACAAAGGAAACATGAAGCAGAAAGGACCACCAAAAGCAAAGTTTCATCCCAGAAGTCACTAATGAAATTGAGAAACCCCCAAGAAACTCAGGAAGTCAGCAGACACAGGGGACCAACATCAGGAGCGAAGGGAGGAGGGGAGATTTCAGAGACACTGTAGACGCCATAATTTAATTAAAAGTGGATGGGTTAAAATAGGACAATGTCACAAAGATCAACGGAACAGAATGGAATCTGAAAATATGCTTTCTTAGCTGCCACCTGATCTGTAATTCCTATGTCATGAAATCACAGTGGTGACAGATGGTCATTCCAGGGCATCTCTTTAGCCGGCCAGCCACCTTTGCTCTTTGGGCTGTGCACAAAGTCAAATTCAGATGGAGCATTAATTTAACTCTGGGAAGTGTACGCTGCTGGGGGAGAGTGTTTAAGGATATCTCATGAGCTTTCCATGGACAAAATTTTATAAGGGGGTATACAAATTGTGAACTAGAAAATGTAATATTTCTAGGTTGACATCTGTTAAAATTAAGAATTTCCATGTATCAAAAATATTGTTAAGGAATTGAAACAAGCCACTGAATACAAAGGTTTGCAGAGGAAAATCCAATGAAGGATCTTTTTCTAAATTAAACAAACAAACAAACAAACAACAACAACAACAACAACAACACATTTAAGGGATCTGGGAGATGAAATTTCTCAGTGGTTACTGACACTTGCTGCTCTTGCAGAGGACCCAGCTTTGTCTCCCAGCACCTGTGGTGGATAGCGCATGAGTGACTGTAACTCTAGTGCCAAGGGATCTAATATCTTTTCTCTCCTTCATGGGCACTTGTGCCCAGATGCATACATCCACACAGGATCATTCCCTACAAACACACACATCTATAAAATAGAATAACTCTTTAAAAAGAAAAAAATGTCTAACTAATCCTTGTGTTAGTCTTGAACTGTCATAGCAAAATGTCACAGATTAGATAGTTTAGATAACAACAACAACAACAACAACAACAGCAGCAGCAGCAGTTATTTCCTTTTCCTACTGCTGGAGTTTGTATATTCAAAGTCAGGTTCTGCCAGGGTGTGATGTCACCCTCTCACTGGGTACTCAGATGACTGACACTCTCTGACTGCTTCCTCATTCGCTAGGACAGAAGTTCCACAAGTTCAAGATCCTACCTTTTTGACTCCATTTATCCCTATTCATCCCTTTCAAGGTCCCTAAGGTTCTGTCTCCAAAAATTAGTCACATGAAGAGTGTCAAGAAATAAATTTGGGGTTCATGATTCAGTCCATGGCAACTTTAAAAATCAATTTAAAAGAATTTTTATCAAAAGACCAGAAAGTAGAAATGTGGCCAATGTAGCAGGAGGCTGTAGTTTGTGTTTTACCTGTTTTCAGAGTGGTTATGGGTTAGTAGCTTTATTCCAAGTCTGTAGTGTGATGGTGGTGGGGTGGAACCTTTAAAAGGTGGAGTCTTTTGGGGGAGTCTTTGTGTTATTGGTAATAGTTTCTTGATGGGGAGAGTGGGAGTCTGTTTTGCTTTCCTGCTTTATGGGGAGTGATGATGTTTTTGCCCCATTCTTCTGTTAATAAGCAACTGCTTAGTCACAGCCCAAAGCAAACAGGTCAAGTGGCCATGGATTAAGACCACTAAAACCCTAAGCCAAAATAACTCTTTTCTCTTGATAAATTGATTACCCCAGCGTTCTTGTTACAGTAACTAAACTGAAAACAACTAACAAAGAAACCAACAAGGTATTATTGCACATTTGCCAGACTGGCAAATATTTAGAACAAACAGCCCTCGACTCTTCCCCCATCCTGGTAATGTCAAATGCTGGCAAAATTCTGTTGCAGTGGGGCTCATCTACCACTGTATGGAACACCAATTGATAAAACTGATCGACACCAATCAATATGACCAAACCGTCCATTCCCCAATAGAAAGTGCCTATGGTAATCAAGACACGCAGAAGAAGGCTTATAATAGTATCTTAGAATGTTAGACTTTTCCTAGTCTAGATGTCACTAGTTAGCTAGTGACAAACTAGATAACTCAAGAACCTGTTAATCAGGAGACAGACAAATAAATTATGATACAGACACAAGTGACACACAAGTGACTATTGTGTAGTAAGGAAATTTTCATGTGAACTGTAGCTCCAAGAATGATCTAATAATGAGTAAAGGCTGGCAGATCATGGAAATATTCAGTAGGATATGACTCCATGTAATGTTCAATTTTTAAAAAGTGATGCATAGTGAAAGCCAAAGGAAGTCTTTGGAAAGTCATAATGATACAAGTGGGACTTTTAGGTTCTTTCTTTCTTTAAAATCATGCTTAGTAGTTCTATAGGTATGTTAACTATAGGTAGGTTAAAAAGTTCATTGGCCTACAGAGATAAGACTTGTGAACTTTAGTCAGCCATGTCAGAGCTCATACAGAACTTTTCAGGAATGAACTGGCTGTTGGTGGTATGTGCTTGTTTCTCAAATTGGAGAAACTGAGGCACGAGGATCGTGAACTGGAGGCTCACTTGGGCCACTAGTAAGAGTTTATCTCCATGCAGCAAAACAAGTTTTCAAGAATGTGTGAAAGTAAATCCTTCATTCTGTTTTTCCTGAGCTTTGGAAGGACAGCAAAGAAGAAAAGTAAGTCTTGTGTTGTCAGAGTTTTTTGTAAAGAGACATGGGAGGATCCCCTGATAGTAACCCCTCATGGTGCAGCTGCTCACCTCCCTCAGACCTCTCTTCTTGGTGAATATCTTATAGAAAAACACAGGAGTGGACCCCCAACATTGACGTCTATAAAGACCTCTATCTTTCTGTCTCAGAGCTTATTATCCTGCTGTTGAGAACCCAGAATTGAAAATGAAGAATTCTATCAACAGGAAAGTGTAAGCTGACCTTGTGGTGTGCTGAAGGAAAGCCGTAGCGATTCAGATGGTGATTTTTACAGAGAAGAAAGTGTCAAAATGGCTTTCCATCGACTCGCTTTGAGTTCTGTTGAGTTTTGCATGCTAGTGCTTCAACTTATGTGAAGATCCATTTTATGTAGCTTACAACCCAAAGAGCAACAATTGTAATTTTTAAAAAGCCCAAACAGTTGATACTAACAGCATCAAAAAATTCTCAACATTCAAAATAACCAGATGATGACGTTAGGAACTCTGAGGTCCCATGGTACCTCTTAATAAGTATGTTTTGGTATTAGTTCTTAGCCTTCCCTGCAGGTACAGCTTTTCTATTTAAATTGAAGAGCATCTGAACACTGTATGTAAACCTACACATTATGTAGAAAGGCAAAGGAAATTGCTTTGAAGAATGGAAAGTACGTCTGTGTTTGAATCATTTAGATTCTGAAGCTATTTCCATTTGCATTTTACACATGTGTACAACCATCCCACAAAACGCTGAGCACAGACATGGCTTGCTATCTGAGTTTAATTTTATGCTAGTAAACAATTAGAAGAAGGATTTTTTCTTTAAATTATGTTTCTAGTACAGCAAGCAGATGGAACTGATGTCTTTGAATGACATAACAGGTGAGCTCTGTACAGTACTGTCTTAGTGTTTCCTTTGCTGTGAAGAGACACCATGACCAAGGGAACTCTTATAAGGGACAACATTTAACTGGGGCCTGGATTGCACTTTCAGAGGTTCAGTCTATGATCATCATGATGGGAAGCATGGTGGCATTCAGGCAGGCATGGTACTGGAGCTGCTGAGAGTTCTACATCTTGTTTCAAAGGCAAACAGGAGACGACTGTCTCCCACATGGCTAGGAGGAGGGTCTCGAAGCCCACTTCCACAGTGACACACTTCCTGCAACAAGGCCACACCAACTCCAACAAGGCCACACCTAACAGTACCACTCCCTGAGCCATAAACCACCACTTTCAAACCACCACTGATCTTATAAAGATCAGTAAATTAAAGGATTACTAGTTTTGTGATTATAAAACACCTGCATTCATAGTTTCAGCTTCTTTTCTTTCTTTCTTCCTCCACCATAAGGTGCCCTATCCATTTTACATTTCTGTACTGAAACCTTTAGTCCTGGTTTCAGTACAGGCATGTAAAATGTGTGTCCTTTGTGTCCTCTTCTTTCGGGGATGTGGAGGTGAGCAATATTACTTCCTCTCATATCAAATCTGAGGTTCATATGCTCTCTGTGGCTTTCATTTCAGAAACTTTTTGAAAAGTCTGGCTTTTATGTAGGCAGTAATTTTGAGATACTGTTGATGGGATTCAAGTTATTTTAACTTGATTTTTATTTTTAAAATATATATGTAATAACATTTTTGTTGGTGTGTGTGTGTAACTTGGGTGTCTACTGTATGTATGTGAATGCCTACAGGAGCCAGATGCTTGTGATCTGCCCAGTATGGTTGATAAAAGGCAAACTTAGGCCCTCCGCAAGATCATTACATATGTTTAACAGCTGAGCCATCTCTCCAGCCCCTGATTTTTAATCTTGCTATTTATTTCGTGTGTGTTTGCTCTTGCTCTTTTAGCTGTAAAATTAAAGACCTTTATTGTAGAGTTTTTTTATACTTGATGAATCTAGTTATTTATATCTTATCTCTTGTTTCCCTAGTTGTTATTTTCTTAGACTTGGAAAAATCTTTCTTATAACTTCTAATTCTTGTCACTTTTGCGTAGCATCCATTTGAGATCTTCAGACTATTTTCTTACTGCTCTTGACTTCGTAAGTACTTTTTAAAATCAGTCTCCAATGCCTCTTCCTGTGATAATATAAATGACATTTTGGTTAGCATGCAGTTGTTGGCAGGCACAGAATAGAGAGTGGCATTCAGCACCTCCCCTTTGTGTCCCTGCTTTTCATTCAGCCTTCACTGGGACTCCACTAATATTTTTGTCTTCAGTGAAACTGGTAAAACCAATTCTTTTTTTTTTTTTTGGAAAAATTTGCTTTTCTAAACAGCTCTGAGATACAATTCACATATTGTATAATTCAGTAATTTAGCATGTACAGTTCAGTGGATGTGCAGTATCTTTACAGAAATAATGAGCTACCACTACACTCAGTTTTATAATGTTTTCTCACTTTAAGAAGAAACATCCTGTCACTTAGTGATTGTTCTGTTCTCCCTTGGCTCTCCTCGCACCAAGCGGTTGTCAATTTACCCTGTGTCTCCAGGTTCCCATGTTCAGACTTCCCTATGGAAGGTGACATGCCATATCTCTATTTACCTTGACTCTCTTCTTTCACTTAGCACAGTGTCTTCGCATTGCAGGGACACTTAGCATCGGTCAGTGCTTCATTATTTGTACAGCAAAGTCTCAAGGCACGTTTGAGTTCTCGTAACTTTATGTTTATCCATTCCTCTGTTAGTGGACATTTAAGTTGTTTTCCATTTGGCTGGTGTGAATATTGGCACTGTAAGCACCATGATATAAAAAAATCTGTGTGGACACATGTTCAGTGTTCTTATATATAAACTTGAAGGTGGAATTGCTCCATCTACGTGGAATTATTTGATCATCAGCTAAACGTTTTCCAGAATATCTCGACCCTCACTAAGAGTGTTTAAGGGTTTTAAAAATCAAGTATTTATTACATCTATTATTGAAAGGACAAGCTACTTTTATAACAATGTTTGACACTACCATAGATTAAAATAACAGATCCCTTTGATCAAGTGCTTTTCTGTACATTAATACTTTTTTTAATTGGATATTTTATTTATTTACATTTCAGATGTCATCCCCCATCCCAGTGTCCCCCCTGCAGACCCCCTATCCCATCCTTCCTCCCCTCTTTCTATGAGGTGATCTCTCCCACACACACACTTCTGCTTCACTACCCTAGTGTTCCCCTGCGCTGGGGCACTGAGCCTTCATACGACCAAGGGCCTCCCCTCCCAAGAGTTCATTTCAACTAGCCCTAGCTGCCATCTGTCCAAGGACTATGACATCACTGGAGAGAGGCTGGGTATGCAGCTACATATGCAGCTGGAGCCACGGGTCCCCTCCATGTGTATTCTTTGGTTGGTTTAGTCCTTGGGAGCTGTGGGAGGTCTGGTCGGTCGATATTGTTGTTCTTCCTATGGAGTTGCAAACCCTTTCAGCTCCTTCAGTTCTCTCCCTAACTCCTCCATTGGGGTTCCTGTGTTCAGTCCAATGGTTGACTGCAAGCATCCACATCTGTATTGGTCAGGCTCTGGCTTGACCAATACATTAATACTTGTATTAGGATTTTTATAGGTATATGCTCAAACTTTAGCTCTTGCCTACCACTCATCATAACATTTCTAATCCCGTTACTTTCCAGGCTGTTTGGAGGAATTGAACTTAAAGAAGTTGTCAGTAAATAAATGACCTAGGCCTAGAGAGTAGTAGAAAAATGTAATACTCAAAGTGAAATGAACTTTAGGTCTGCATCATCCTAAAGCCTGAACTTTAGGTACATATTTGTAGAAAAAATTTAAATGTCAACCTAAGGATAACACCTGAAGATGCGTCATAGGAGGACCAGCACTATTTTATGGATATGTGTGCTTGACAGGGCATGTTAGCTGCTTACTCCTCCTTGTGTGATTTCTCTATGGATGTTTGATGAATGAGCAATGATTCAGGAGATGCATTCCTTCCAGGGTTTGCTGCTGAGGCAGGGAAGCTACTGGATGGCTTCCTTCTTGATGCCCTCTCAGTGTTCCCATACTCAGTGCTTCAGAGAGATTTCCGCAGCTCAGAGAAAGCCGCAATCAGCACAGGTGACCGTGGCATCACTCCAGAAGCTGCGTGCACCCTCCTTCCACGTGCCTTCCTTGGGCTCTGGCATCAGCATTGCCGAGGACGAGAGTGCTTGTGGTCTGTGGGCTCAGCAATTGTGCTGGGGCTGAAGCAGCTGTCAGCTGAGGGCTCGGAGCCATTCTCCTCACAAAGAGATCAGATGAGCTCATCACCAGGAGGATGTTGGAACTTTGTCTACTTCCTGGGCAAAGAGGAACTCTCTTCTGGGTAGGATGTAATCAGGCACCCTCTTCTGATCCATTTCCACGTGGATGCTTCTAGGAGCTTCGCCTGGTGTCGGTTGGCATCCATCAGCAGATTAGCTTAGTGGAAATCTGAGGAAAAGGGCCCTGTATTTCTCATGGGAGGGAACAGAATTGTCTAACACGAATAGTATCATTATCCCTACACTTTTATTTCATGGACCACACCATAAGATCATATGGCAGTCATGAGGGCACAGAAGGAGGCTGGGAGGAGACCTGTGAATGTGTCAGTATCTACACAAGCATTGCCAAAGAGATAGGGATGTTTTTGTATGTGGAGGATAGAAAAGCAATAGCTATACATTCTGATCTTCTGCCCAGATCCCCGAGAGAATGAAAGTCTGGCTCTCGCTGTGTTGTCTCTTTTGCCTGGCTTTCATCTGTAGACAAACTAGGGATATATACAGAATACACACAAGGAGATCGTGTCTGGATTGAGAAGAAAAATTCATGAGGTTGGCAGAATATACAAGCAGAATATTTTGTTTGTTAAGTCATATAGTAAAGTGAGATTTCACAAGATTCAAGCATTTGTGGTGATGGGACAGCTAGTGACACGCCTGGACCACAGGCTTTGTGAAAGCAGCAACCCAGAGCAATGCAGAAGATGTGACAGGGGTTGACAAATTGGTTAAAGTATGAAGTGTGTGCACATGAGTGTGCGCACATTCAGAGGAAGATGAGGCTCCGTGGAGATGCGGAGCTCTGAATGTCAGTCATAGATCTGCCCTCCCTTCCACTGTAGCATTGGGCTGATTTCTTAATCTCTCAATGTACTAATTGACAATATAGGATTATCATGAACAACCAACCATATCAAAGTTCTGAGGATGGGATGAGATCACACATTGAGAGAGGTCAATGTGGTGCCAGGTTCAGTCAGGTTGCCTTCGGAATTGAAAGCTGGAGAGCCTGTGAGATTGATCCCTATGGAGTCAGAATAATGTGTTAATACAAGAACTGGAGCCTACCCCATCCCCAGCTCCACAATTAGCAACTTAGGTAATGTGGATTAAATTGGTTCCTCTCTCTGGATCTCTAATGCCCTCTGTAAGGAAGGAGGCGATTGGAGACAATGGTCTCTGAAAAGCTTAATGTTTCAGTTTATGATGGTGTTGTAAGTTCAGATCCCTGTAGGGACTAAGTGGGCATTGCTAACAAGAAAACTAAATGTAGGAAGGCTTGACTCAGCATCCAGGGGCAGTGGAGAGGAGCTGGGACTCTGTAGAGTAAGCACTGATGCCAAATGCCGCCATATGGAATGTGTGTTCATCTGTATTATGCTCTGACTTTCAGAGCTGGGAACCCATGGCTCCTATACGTTTTTATGACCTCTGAAAGCTGGCAACTAATTCAGTTTTTGCTAGTTTGTTTTAAATGCTATTTGGGCCACTGTGTAGTGAATCAGACAAAATACATCTGTGGGTCATTGGTTTGTGGCTTCTGGTTTAGTAACAGGAAGTTATGAGCAAAATTTGAAGAGTGGGGATCTTCTGGGGGGTAGTTTTAAGAAAAATGGAATCACTTGTCTCAGCCACATCTCTGTTCTTGTGACTGATACTATAGCTGGGAATTAAAAAGGACAGACATTTTTTTTTTTTTTTAACAACAACAACAACAAAAAGTTCATGATTTTGAAGCCTGGCAAGTCTCTAGGTATGGCATTAGGATCTGCTAAGAACATTCTTTCTATGGCATGATAGGACAGAAGACACTACATGGTGACCCAGAGCCAGCATGTTTCAGAGAGAGCTCATATGTATACGGAAGCCAGTCCCTGATTTCCCAGGAGTTCACGAATTCATGAGTAGATTTGTCTATTCGTAAGGGCAGATCCCTTATCATCCAATCCCCTCTGATAGGTCCAAATAGGTGGCTTTAGGGATTTAGGATTTGAATACATGGATTTCAGGGGACTTAAACAAACCGTTGTTCCTCCTGATCTCTGCTTTGCCTATCAGGATCTCTAGGGCCATGGTACCCACAAGCTTATCTTCAGTAATAAGAGGGTGAACACTGGAATGCTTCCTCTGATATTTTCTGCTGCTTTGGGGGATGTTTTAAATTGTTTCAGAGTGTTGGTAGTGACTTAGGATTTCTGAGAGTAGTACAAAGAATATACTCCTGTTCTCTCGACCCCTACCTCGTTCCAGACAGTGTTTCATGACGCTCAGGCTGGCCTTAAACTTGTTACATAGCCAAAGATGACCTTGAACTCTTGGTTATCCTGCCTCTACCGCCTTAATGTTGGAATTAAAGACATATATCACCATGCTTGGTTTTATATGATGCTGACTTGAACCTAGGGCTTTATGCATGTTACATAAGCACTCTACCAGTTACTTAAATTTCTTTTAAAACAATTACTCTATAGTGATTATTTAACATTGATGATTTTCTATGAGTGGTAAAATGACTTATCAGATTGTCAAGGTCAGAGGAAGGGGAAGATGGAGAACCCCATGTCCTAGTTTCAGTGATAAAATGCTACATCAGAAAATGTATTAGGGGAAAACAGGTTGTTTTCAGTTCACAATTCCAAGTTACCCTGGGGAAACCAAGGCAGCATGAAGTAAAATGACTAGTAACATCATAGTCACAGACAAAATCAGCAAGAATTTAATACAAGTTTCCTTGTGCTCAGCTCAATGTCTCTAGTCTTACATAGTTTAGAATGCCTTGTCTAGGGGATAGTGTTGTCTATAGTGGACCCTCCTACATACATTAACTTAATTAAAACAATCCTTCCCATAGAAGGGTTTCTTTCTACAGGCAGAGCCCATGTAGAAAACCCTGCATCGTAACTGTTATCCCAAGCAATTCAGTGCTGTGTCAAGTTGACAATTAGAGCTAATCACTGTATCTTTTATCATGCTGTTTTTGATATGCTGTTTGCAAGAAGGAATCCGCAGACAAGGGATTTGTTTATTTCGTACAGAATTATAGTGGTAGAGTTTGAGACCTTGGGAAAGACCTTGAAGACAAGAGATTTCAATGAGCACATCAATGTAGCGTGATCCAATGAAGAATTGTTCAAGAACCAGGCTCTCGTTTCAATGAGAATCTGCCTGGAATGTCAGTGTCTGCAGATGGGGATTCATTTAGAGTCAATTGACCAGCTTCAAGCAGGCATTGGCAGGAATCAAACTTAGGGAGCCATGGCCTTCAGATCATCCTGCAACTGGCCCATATGACCAAATCAATCCAATTTTCGTAACTGCCGATTTTCATTTGGCATCATAAACTCAACCTAAATAAGGCATTAGCCTCTAGAATGTGTTTAAATTGAATTTCTGGATACTTTGGCATTTGTCCAGTTTTAAATAAGTTCTGATCTAACTGTATCTAATCTCTAATCAAAGAATCCTTTGGATATGGAACATTCCCGTTAATAATGATACCTTAGACATCCATTAAGTCTGGACATTAATTTTATGGAAATTCTCTAATACATCTCCATTAGGATTTTTTTCTGGGCAAAATTAGTAATAAAAGCTTTTAATAAATGTCATAAATATCTATGTTCAATCAGACTATTACTCAAATTAAAGCCAGACCAAAATAGAAAATAGTTGCCTCTGCTAACAGCCCTGACCTTCAGAAGGCATTTTGAAGAAAGAAATTATGTGTTCTGTTATTACTCAAAATGCGTTTATTACAAAGAATAATTAGCTGGAGGGAATGAATCATGAGTTATTTGACTATGATGTGAATGCTCTGGTCTTGAATTCATTTCTAGTGGCTCTTGCAAGAAAATCCTTGGACTTTCTGCCCACGCTGTAAAGAAAGAAGGTTCCACAGCCAAGCAGGCCACAATCTGAGGCTTGTAGTCTGTGGCAAGTCATGAGATGCTGAGTGAGTTTTTTACATTTCTGGATCATATCTTCACTATCTTTGAAATGAATCACCTAGACCTACTGGGAGTCAGGTGAGAATTTAACAAGATTTAAAAGAATATATTTATTAATAATTAAGCGCACACTGTGGCACACATATTGGGATCAAAATACAGCTTTTGGTGAGACAGTTCTTGTTTTCACCTTTATTTGTGTTCTGGAAATTAAAAAAAAAAAAAATGAGGGTGGTGGTGGGGGGTGGGGATGGGCAGGCTTCCAAGAGCCTTTATTCCCTGAGCCAAACTGCCCCAAACAAGATTTTCTAGGTGGGGGTGGGGGGCACATGCTTCACGTTACCAGTAGGTGGCGCTCTCTAAATGGAAGCCATTGTTAGCCAGGTTGGAGGAGTAAGGTATCACCTTTTCTGAGAATGGCAAACAAGGCTTTTATTCTCATCACCATGTCTGAAAAAACAACCCATACCTTTTCCTGTCTTTCTTTGGATGTTCCTTTCCCATGGTCTCTAAGAAGTTAAGGTGACAGGAAATGGACTGCGCATGCTCTCATTCTTTAGTTTCCCTCTAAACCATTCAGAAGCAGTAGAGTCTAATATTTGTCCCACTTGACTCTCTGGAACAGCCACTGGAAGCAACCTGGCACTTACTAAAGTTTCTCAGTGAAGCAGGAGGCCCTGGTTTCCTTTCTGTCCTATGAGTGTGCTCTCTACTTGGCTTTTACACATCATCTTCATCTTGGACAGTCCCTGTTTCCCGACTCAACCTCGGAGTTCTGAATGGCTATAATTTAGAACTATGTTCTAACGCAGTTCATCTATGACAGATCATCTGTTCGAGGCATTTTTAACCTGTTAGCAGTTAGCAGTTAGTTAGACTGTATCCTCTCGATACAGTCTTACGAGAAAAACAGTAAAGAAGATAAAATTGCCATTGTTCTGGTTTTAAGCAAGAGTGGAAGGGCAGGGTATTTTTCTTTTCATCTTCCTTCCCTAACGTTCCCCACTGCTGTTCCTAAGAATAGCAGTAACAACATTACAGATAATGACACCACGTCAAGAGGGTAACTGATCCACTACTCCAGGTCACCTAGTTAATCAATGGAGTGATATACTTACCCTAGAAAGATCTTAGCATCCTTAGCTCCCGGGCTGGGTGAAGTCATGAACGTTACCACGTCATCTCTCTCTGCTCAGCCTTCCTAACTCCAGATTGAAACTCCGGTCAACGTTATGAGTTCAAAAGGATCCATAGTTCACAAGTTGTAGATGTAGGTGTGGAAAGAGGATGTTAATGCTAACAATGGTGTGGTAGAGAATACATAATTGCGACTTTCACTGACAGTGCTCTTTTATTTTTATCTAAACACTCAAGTTTGATGTGCCTCTACTCCGTTACTACTACCACCACCACCACCACCACCATCATCATCATCATCATCATCATCATCATCATCATCATCATCATCATCATCATCATCCAGGACCATCTTAGCATAGCCCGTGGAATCCTGGGAGCTGGAGGAATCCTCTCTGGTATCTGACTCAGATTTGAAAACCAGCTGGCTCACCTGCGGGCGGGCCCCATCCAGACAGGTCCAAACTCAACCTGTTCCTTCAGAGTAAGACCAACAAACCTTACAGACGAGCACGACTGGGTTTAATCTGTGACAAAGTACAACACTGGATAGGTTGGAACATAAAGTTAACCCGGTATGAAAAACAAGATCACCACCCGCAATATACTGCAACGCAATACATTTTGACATTCTTTTTCTTCCTTTTAAAAGTAAGCTTTATTTATTAAGTCATTTCCCTGCTGCAAAAAAAAAATTTTTTTTCATTTCCATATCTTTCACTCTTTATGAAGACTGTTGTTATAAACAACCATATAGTCAGTCAAGGTTTTCTTGTCTGATTAGTTGGGGATACCCCTGCACATTGAGAGGCGGTGCGTTAGAAATGCGTGGTTCAAGGCTCCTCAGGGGCTCTTTAGTAGTTCCTGGTCCCAATCTCTATTTTAAACTGTATGAGCTTTATACAGTCTTTTCAGTGTGGGCTTTCTTTTTAGCCTCTTAAAAGCTCACAGACATCTTCCCTTTCTTGTGAGTAAAAACACCCATTCCAATCATAGCTAAGTAAAACTAAGTGTTCATTCTGCCCTGAAAGATGGCTCCAAGGAGTGGGCAATGGAAAAATTAAGATAATTGGAACAGAACAGGGAAGCTCCCAGTTCTCTGCATTAGCCTTCTTATACTTTTATGTTCAGTGTTGCTGTTGGGTTGTGATTGTTGGGCTCTTGCTGTGTGACCCTCATTATTTGGATAAGTCCTTAAATCAAGGTACTTTTTTTTTTAGTTGACAGGTAAGGAGCCTGAGGTCCAGCAAAAGTACATATGACATATAATTAATTAAAATATGGTTAGCAGTGGCCTCCACTGATGACCATGCCTTACTTCCTTGCATCTGTGACTGTGCCACCAATGGACTTGGTACATGTGATCTGAGTACCTGGAGGTGGGCATATTATTTTGGATTATCTGAGTGGGCTCCATAGATTTACAGAGGAGCCCGGAGGATTAGTGAAGTAGGAGTTCTGATGATGAATGTGAAGCTTAGGGATTGCCAAGAGGAGGCGGGAGCCCACCTCCTGTCCTGGAAAGGTATGGACCGATTCCCTTCTGGAATCTTCTGAACCATTTAAGTGCAGCTGCCACCCCACAGACCCTGAAGCCTGAAGAGCAGATTGCTCTCTCCCACCATTTCTAGAGAAACAAAAAGGACTTTAGCGAAAACAACTTGGTCAAACAGAGTTCTGAACTCTTCGGATGAAGTTGGTTTGGAAATGAAAACTTCACTACTTCCACCCGTGGAAGCTGATCTATTCCTGAGAAATGTATTTGACTGTCAACGAGAGTGGGCGTGCGACTGTCAAGGCAGCTTTCTGAAATGACAAGGGGATAAGATTGGCATTCTGTGTCTTCCTGACTGATGTTAATTATTCCTTTGGTTGGAGTGAATACAACTTTTGTTCTAAAGTAGTTAATGATAGCCTTCTTATTGCCCCTTTTAATTCCATGAGAGACATATCTGCATTAAAAAAAATTCCATTACATATACATCTGTGGTTACTCTCTTATTTTTCTAAATGTAATTATCCAGCTAGGCTAAATTATGGAAAAGAAATTATAAAAATCTTTTCCTGCCAACTGAATCTGGCCAGCACATTTTGTTGGTCTGAATGTTAGGAATAGTTCCTTTTTATTCCTTCTTCTCCCCTGCTCCTGAGACCCACCCCCACCCAATCCTTTTAAACCCAACACACTTTTTAGTGAGATTGATATTTCTTAAGGTGTTTCCTTGGACAGGCTCCCATTGCCAAGAACATATCTGTATACATTCTGCAGGAATGTGGTATTATAACTTTCATATTAATTTTGAGTTATTGTTGCACAGAAAACAAGAATACACATGGTAGCTTTTATGCATTATGAGTTATTCACAGAGTGAAATCACATTTAAAATTATAACTGGGATTTGGGAATGTGGTATTAACTAGGCTAAGTAATACATAATCTATTTTTAGTGAGAGTAAAAATAATTGTAACAATTCTGGAGAAAATTGGCTTATGCTAAAAGGGGCTTAGGTAGAGAGCTGGCAGTTAAAGAATAAAAGACTCTAAATTGTTTTGTGGTTGTTCACTTGGTCACAGGACCTGTGCAGCATGGCTCTCAAGCATTAATGACAGGAGTGCACAGGATTCAGCTGCTCCTGAATGGTAAGTGACAATGTGCAGCACATGGGAACTGAAATGTGTGAGTGCCTTCCAACCTAGGGAGAAATCCCCAGAATGCTCTACAAAATCCCCAAGAGATGAGTACAAATTAAGAGGGTCCCTACTTTTTGCTTGTGTTTACAACTGTCAGAAATAACCTGTGTGTCTATCATGGAAGCAATGGCTCTGGAAATTCTATTTTATACTCAAGCAATGTTTTGTACTTTCCTGTGACATTGTGGTGCTTCCTGAAGTTTTAATGCCTACCCCCTGAAGTTCATGCACTGGAAATAGGATGACCTTGTTCGTACCCTCACCCTCCTAAGGCGATACTGTTGCCATACTGTTACATGGCAAGAAGACCCAGACCAGATGATGCCTGTGTCTAGACCCTGCACTTCTCAGCATCTGGAAGAGTAGAAAATGTATGTTATGTAAAAATCACCAAGGCATGATATTCTGCTGTAACAATGCAAAATGGACCAGGGTAGAGTCTTAGAAATAACTTTGGGTGGAGATTTCAGCAGCATATTAGAAAGTATGTAGTCAGCCAGGCGTGGTGGCGCATGTCTTTAATCCCAGCACTTGGGAGGCAGAGGCAGGTGGATTTCTGAGTTCCAGGACAGCCATGGCTACACAGAGAAACCCTGTCTCGAAAAACCAGAAAAAAAAAAAAAAAAAAAAAAAGAAAGTATGTAGTCCAGAGGAAGAACAAGAAAACTCCAGTCTAGTCCCTGGCTCTTCTCAGAGAGGCCGCTGCTGAGCCTCCTGGCTTGACATAGAACCCCAGCTCCCCTCACCTCTCTGCTGTTGCTCTAGCCCTGTGACTTTGGTTAAGTGATCTCATGTCTTGTATTTTAGTGGTCTGATGTTTATAATGGTAGTATAGCCATCAAAGAGTACCATGCTGCTTGAATGCGCTCATATAAGCAAAAGGTTAGTCCAATAGCCACATAGTAAATACCATGTTAATAAGAATTATATTATTTTTTTCATCTGTTTGATAAAAGTCTGTCAAGTGGAGACATAGGCTGTTCTGAGGGTTGCACAGTGCCTCTGTAGTGCCAACAGAAGGAAAGAAACCAGTTGAAGACTGAATCTGGGGTCAGTAACCTTGGCCACCGTTGGAGAAGAAACACCTTAGTAATGTTATTAAATGACAAGTCACCAGGAAAAATTTGGGAATATCACTCCTCCAATTGTGTGCCTGAGCTTACCATTTAGCAAAATTTAGCTGATTGCAATGTATGGTAAAATATTTTTGTGGGTTTCAGAGAAGAACATCCGTAGCCATTTCTGCTATCTGAGCACATCCTGGCTCTTCAAAGTCAAAAGTCTGTCACCATGATTTTGCTCCTCAGTGACTGGTACCCAGAAAAGCATACCAACAGCAAGCAGGCAAGCTGGGAAAGTCTTAGGGAAACAAAAACAAAAACCCCCAAAACACAGAAGAGAACATCTCTGTGGGCAGGGTAGATACCCCAGGGGAGCTCTGATGGCACTGGTCAGTTATGGATTGGATAGTAATAATTTCCTCTTAAGAACCACAGAGGAGCACTCCCTGCATCTACCTCAGCATGCTCTCTTAGCATTGTTTGGATTAAAGGTTCAGCCAACCTTGTTCCCTGGTGGCAACATATTCTGTATAAACACGTTTCAGCAGTCGGTGTGCCTCTGTTCAAACTGGGGAGGGTCCTTTCATCTCCTTTGTAGCTCTTGGGGGATGGCTGGCCTTAAAACATCACAGGGGAGCTAGCTTGGTTCCATTCCAATCAAGTCACTGTACTTCAGTGTTTACTGGTCTTAGGTTGTTTTCTCTCGTTCTTTCCCCCAAAGTATTGGCTCTCAGACTTAGAGGCACAGGGCAATTAGCTGGGGAGCCTTAAAAACTGCTGATGTCTGTGTCTAGCTAGCAACAGCGAGACTCTGTTGTAAATGGTCTGGAATGGGGCTTCACATGGCAACTGTGCCTGCAGTGCATGCGTGCATGCGTGCGTGCGTGCTACATGTGTATGGAAACCAAAGTCCAATGCTTAGGATTTGCTTCAACTGTTCTTCCTTATACTTTGAGACTAGCTTTAATTAGATTTGCTGGACAGCGAGCCCCAGGGATCTTTCTGTCTTTGTCTCCCCAGCATTGAGGTTTCCTGCACATGCTACTGCACCTGACATTTTTAATTTATGTTGTAAGGACTAAATTCAGGTTGGTTTTCTGGGTGTGGGTGTGGGGGAGTTGTGTGGCAGCACTGTGCTGACTGAGCCATCTCCCAAGCTCTTCGAATGATCCCAATATCTAACCAAGTATGAAAATCATGGATTCAAAACGTGTCTCATGTGACCTCAGGGGCACTCCTGTCCTTAGAAACAGAATCATAAGGGTAAGCATGAAGTGTGTGAGGAGGCCGCTTCCTAGAGAGCTTTGAATTAACCTTTCACAGCATCTTCAGGATCAGAGCTGTCATCAGAGAGGACTGAAGAAACACAGGATGGTTTTAATCCAAGAAATGGTGCCGAGTGGGGCCCCTAAAGAAGCCTAGCCCCCCCCCAACCCTGTGTTCAAAAAATGATACTGTTTTTATTGTCTCCCTTTTCCTAACCTGGTAATGCTCAAATGCTACTCCATCTGCCAAAGGTCACAGATCCACCCAGGTACCATTGTGACTTTCCCTTGAGGAAAGGCATCAGATGCCCTCTGCAGGGGCCTCCCTGTTCCTCCCGATGCAAAGTTAATTACTGGAACAAACACCATCTCTCTTCTGCCATTCCCCGGGCCATTAATGCTTCTGCAGCTTCCAAAAACTGTTGAGTGGCTTCCTGGGAAACTGATGGCTGTGCAGTGTCTAATGCTACTGTGTTCTCAACACATGCCACAGGAGATCCAGGGATGTGGCGTTGGGAGGGGGGATTCAGGCACAGGGGCATGGGAGTGGGAGTGGGACATGACATCAGAAATAGAGTCTTACATCCCAGAATGTGGTTTTATCTACTTTTAAGTTATCCAAACTCCTACCTTGCCGATGCTTATCAGACCAAATAACCAACGAGCTACTAGAGCCTGCAAGTGGTCTTGTTACTAAATGGGTTTGGGCTTAGCAAGACATTTAATAGGCCAGGTAGAGGCACCACAGGTTAGTTGCATAACTAACTATGTGGTGTGCTTGTCTATGTGAGTTTGTGCGTGTGTGTTGTTTGTTTGTTTTTGTTTGTTTTTTTTCCACATTAGTACCTTTGAGTCAGTTGGCTCATTTCCCTGGGGCTTCTGCTTCATGGATTGACTACTAGTCAATAGTTTCCAGTCTGGGGTCTCCTTTTTGCTGGCTTCTGAGCTAATTACTTACTCCTGGAGTCAATTATTTTCTTCAGGGGGAGAAAGAAAAATGTAACTCCAGTGCTGTCAGCTCGGAGCGTCTCTGTCTGTATCAGCTAGACCACAATGATCTGTTGAACATAAACAGTTTCTTGGAATATCAGTACCAGACCATTCTTCTCTCTGATCACGGTTTGAGCAAGATGAAAACATGGCTTCCCTGCAAACAGGTTTGAACACATTCCGAAACAGTAACTCTGTACAAACCAAAATGGTCATATAATCCAGTCCCTGGGTTCACATGAGTGACTATGGCTTGCTCAGCAGTTATATGTCACCTTAGTGACACTCTTTCTCCTGTAGATTAGGAAAAAGAATAAGAGGCAAAATGATAGATCCTGATAGGATGCTATTCACAACACACCTTGTTTCCTGGAACTTTCCTGAAAAGGATCTAAGGACTCAGATGTACCATGTCACTCTAAAATCCTCTGAGGGGCATGCCTGAGCCTCATTTGTATATAGTACAATTTCTAAATGTACACAGTGCATTTCTATATAGTGAGTCTGATGTTGGTAAATTGGAATATAGTTGCATGTCTGGTGGTCTTAAGCTGGGGAGGATCAGCTATGGAGATCTAACCTCTGTGAAGGATTCATCTCAGGACAAAGGGTGGCTTGATTGATATCCCTGAACATCTAATTCCATGCCTCTGAACATCCCAACCTGGAACAGATCTGTCCCGTGAGCAGATCTGGGCAATCTATTCCATTTTCAGATCAAATCAAAACCATGGAACAGCAGGGTTGTGATTTTCCCTTTAGGGGGCTACCAGGGAGCTGCGGGGTAGCATTCTGATGAGCACCTGAAGACTGGGTGGGTATCTTTTCCTGCCACACCATGCTGTCCAGAGAAGTTCGGCTCCAAAGTATAATGCACCTTTGAGCACTAAATTCAATTTACTATGCATCTCTGTGTAATTGACTTGGGTTTCCGTTTTCCCCTCAGAAAACACTTTAACCTTCAGATACTGGGTTCTGGCCAAGGCATGGCTAACTGTAAGTTTCTTTTCATTTTGATTTCTACAAAAGCTCCTATGGGCATTTTTTGGTGGGGCCTTTGTTTCAGAGGTGTGAGAACAGCATTTGCTTGCTAACTCTAGTCAGAGCTGTGGCTGAGGTTCTCTGCTGTGGTTTTGTGTCTCTGTAGCCACTCACCAAAGAGTTGCTTTAAAACAAAACAAAATCAAAACAAAGCAAAACTTTTGCACTCATTCTTTTTTTTTTCCTTAATCTTTCCACTTCCAAAGTTAAAAGAGAAACCTTCAGAAAGAAAACAAACAAACTAAAAAACTTGGAACAAAATACAAAATTTCTGTTACTTGGTGTCTTTGTTTTGAGAAAATGTTCCTGGTGAGACAGGGGCAGCTGGATGTCGATAGACATTTGAGGGGAAATCCCTGTGAAAGGATGTGGCTCTGCCCTGGGTTTCTATCAGCATCCCATTGCTTTGTGAAGGACTTCTTTAGGATTTCTCATTTGAAAACATCTAGCAGTTGTTGTTGTTGTTGCTGTTTTTTAAATAGAAATATTAAAGTTTCTTTTAAAACAGGCCAACAATTTGAATAATTTGTACATATTGTTTTTGTATTGCCTGCAAAGCTTTTCACCTCTTTTGACAGAGGGTAGGTACATCTCCTAGTTCAATCTTTTCACTTAACGTTTTGAAACAAATGTAGCCCTATGCTTTCACGTGGCTTTCATTACCAGTAATTTCAAGGAAGCAGAAGGTTATGCTAATGCATCACAAAATGATTTGGGGGGATATTTAGTTGTTTCCAGTTGAGGTTCTTGTTTGCTTTGGCAGCATGGAAAATACTGGAATAAATATTTCTGTACACAGGCCATTTGCTTTTTCTGAAAATTGTTGGGTTAATTCTCAAAACTGGGGTATTAGTGCTCTATCCAGAAACTGGGGACACCACCATGGCTTTTGTTGCCTATTACCACAGTGCTTACCAAAGGTGGTAGGGAAGCAGCAGTGAGCGCAGTTACGTCATTGAGATCTCATCAGGGTTTCATTTTATCATAAAATAAGAAAACAGTGGTTATGATTCATAAAGTTTCTGTGCTTAATACGTAAAAGGGAAGCTATTTACTGAGCCCTGTCACTTTAAAGTTTTTATTTACAGTCCAAATTTGAGGTTCTGAAGATCAACAGAAGGCTGTTCAGTTGTTTGCCTCATCCCTATGGCTGTGCCATTGTGAAGCAGACTTAGCCCATCTGGACAAAGGCTGGACTCTTCCAGATTAGGGGGAAATTGAGGAGGGAGAAAAATGGGTGCCGGACCTTTTGTCTTATGAAGGAGTCATGGTGAGAGGCTTTAACTTTTTTTTTTTATTAGACATTTTCTTTCTTTACATTTCCTAGTTTCCCATCTGAAAATCCCCTGTCCTTCTCCCCCTCCCCCTGCTCCCTAACCCACCAACTCCCACCCCCTGGCCCAGGCATTCCCCTATACTGGGACAGAGAACCTTCGAAGGACCAAGGGCCTCTCCTCCTATTGATGACCGACTAGGCCATCCTCTGCTATCTATACAGCTAGAGCCACAAGTCCCTCCATGTGTGGTTTTTTGTTTGTTTGTTTTGTTTGTTTGTTTTGATTGGTGGTCTAGTCCCTGGGAACTCTGGGGTTACTGGTTAGTTCATATTGTTGTTCCTCCTATGGAACTGCAAACCCCTTTGGCTCCTTGGGTACTTTCTCTAGCTCCTTCACTGGGGACCCTATGCTCCATCTAATGGATGACTGTGAGCATCCACTTCAGTATTTGTCAGGCACTGGCAGAGCCTCTCAGGAGACAGCTATATCAGGCTCCTGTCAGCAAGCTCTTGTTGGCATCCTCAATAGTGTCTGAGTTTGGTGGTTGTTTATGGGATAGATCCCCAGGTGGGGCAGTCTCTGGATGGTCATTCCTTCAGTCTTTGCTCTGAACTTTGTCTCTGTAATTCCTTCCATGGGTATTTTGTTCCCCATTCTAAGAAGGGTCAAAGTGTCTACACTTTGGTCTTCCTTCTTGAGTTTCATGTGTTTTGCAAATTGTATCTTGGATAGTCTGAGCTTCTGGGCTAATATCTGCTTATCAGTAAGTGCATATCATATGTGTTCTTATGAGATTGGGTTACCTCACTTAGGATGATATCCTCCAGATCCATCCATTTGTCTAAGAATTTCATGAATTCATTGGTTTTTTTTTTTTGTCTTTTTATTTATTTATTTTATTAGATATTTTCTTCATTTACATTTCAAATGCTATCCCCAAATCCCCCTATAACCTACCTCTGCCCTGTTCCCCAACCCACCCACTCCTGCTTCCTGGCCCTGGCATTCCCCTGTACTGGGGCATATGATCTTCGCAAGACTAAGGGCCTCTCCTTGCACTGATGGACGACTAGGCCATCCTCTTCTACATATGCAACTAGAGGCACAACTCTGGGGGGGTACTGGTTAGTTCATATTGTTGTCCCTCCTATAGGGTTGCAGACCCCTTTAGCTCCTTGGGTACTTTCTCTAGCTCCTTCATTAGGGGCCCTGTGTTCCATCCAGTAGATGACTGTGAGCATCTATTTCGGTATTTGCCAGGCACTGGCATAGCCTCACAAGAGAGAGCTATATCAGGTTCCTGTCGGCAAAATCTTGCTAGCATATGCAATAGTGTCTGGGTTTGGTGGTTGTATATGGGATGGATCCCTGGGTGGGGCAGTCTCTGGATGGTCCTTTATCTGTCTCAGCTCTGAACTTTGTCTCTGTAAGAATTCATTGTTTTTAATAGCTGAGTAGTACTCCATTGTATAAACGTACGAGATTTTCTGTATCCATTCCTCTGTTGAGGGACATCTGGGTTCTTTTCAGCTTCTTGCTATTATAAATAAGGCTGTTATGAAAATAGTGGAGCATGTGTTCCTATTACAAGTTGGAAGATCTTCTGGGTATATACACAGTATTGCTGGATCTTCCGGTAGAAATATGTCCAATTTTCTGAGGAATTGCCAAACTGATAAAAAGGCTGAGAAAGAAATTAGGGAAACAACACCCTTCTCAATAGTCACAAATAATATAAAATACCTTGGTGTGACTCTAATTAAGGAAGTGAAAGATCTATATGATGAGAACTTCAAGTCTCTGAAGAAAGAAATTGAAGAAGATCTCAGAAGATGGATAGATCTTCCATGCTCATGGATTGGCAGGATTAATATAGTCAAAATGGCTATCTTGACAAAAGCAATCTACAGATTCAATGCAATCCCCATCAAAATTCCAACTCAATTCTTCACCGAGTTAGGGCAGTTTGCAAATTCATCTGGAGTAACAAAAAACCTAGGATAGCAAAAACTATTCTCAACACTAAAAGAACCTTTGGTGGAATCACCATCCCCGACCTCAAACTCTATTACAGAGCAATTGTGAGAGGCTTTAAGTTTACCTGTACTCAATGCCACTGGTAGGAAAACCTGCTCTCTCAGCCTTTGGGATGTCGGAATTTTGGATACTGTAATAATTTTCTTTCTTCCTAGTTTTCCTTGGTTTTATATTGGGCACTGGGCTTCTCTTCAAAATTGGAAATAATGTATATGCAGCAGAGGAGGTTTTCCTTCTATTTGAAAGGATGCCAGAAAGGAAAACGTTGTTCCCCAGAGCATGTGGGAGTAGGCTTTTGTTGGAAGGGAGGTTTCCCATGCTGTGAGAAGCTGACTGCATGCCCTTCCTAGGTATTCAGCAATATTTTCTTTTCGTTGAGGGGAACATGATGGTTCTTCCTTTTAAAAAGGATAACTATCTCCGAGATGAAAACACTCTTGGGATAATGCTGTTTTCTGAGAGAAGAGCAAACTATGGGAACATGGTATACATTATTTATAAATAATATTGTCTGTACCAGGCACACTGGGTATACAACCACCTGTCCCTGGAAGTATGGGCTCTCTACATATAATCTTTCAGTGAAGCAGGTAAAACCCAGCTACCTTTACTTGTTAGTAGCCTCTGCTTGTCCTAACCCTAGAACATGTGGTCAGTAGAACAGGAAACTAGATCACTCCAATTAAAGATGATACCATCTGTGGTATTTCCCATTCCCTTCCCTTCCCTTCCCTTCCCTTCCCTTCCCTT
>NC_034594.1:54706808-54707911 GCF_900095145.1 Mus pahari
CTCTCCTCTCCTCTCCTCTCCTCTCCTCTCCTCTCCTTTCCTTTCCTTTCCTTGACAGGGCCCCAAGGAACCCAGCCAGGCCTTAAAATCCACATGTAGCAGAGGATGGCCTTGAACTCCTGATCCTTCTGCCTCCATCTCCTGAATGGTAAGATTATAGGTATATACCTCCACAGGTTTATGCAAGGCTGGGTTTAAACCAAGGACTCTGCATATCAGGTGAACACCCTGCCTACTGAGCTATATCCTCAGTCTATGACATTTCTACTATTTTCTTTCAAAGAGTCCCTTGGAATGGAATCGCAGTCACATCAATTTTTGTCTTCTTTTAAAGAGAAGTTTTCTAACCTCTTTTCCACTAACGACACAGAGTATAACAAGTGTCTATGGAGTGTGGGAGGAAGAGGGTGTTGCTGGACCCTAACTGGGTTCCTATGAAGGTTGGTTTTTTTCCTCCCTCTAGTTGGATGCTGGTATCCTGTGCTTACCTGCTGAGTGTAGCTAGAGTCATCTGGAGTGGGACATTGTAATAGGTCCTATTGCCAAACACTATAATCTAAACCTTGGCTTATGTGCATAGTCCCAGTAATCTCAGGCTTGTTGGGGTCCTTAACCTGGTCCCCATAGTTCTCCCTTCTGGCAGAGTTGCTAATATTGTTGATCTCAGATTGCATGCTCACATTATCTATTTGGTGCTGTATCTAAATTTTATCTCCTCACAGTAGTTCATGCTTTTGGTAATGTATACCTTGTAATACGAGGAGCAATCTCCTCTTAGGGATGAATCAAGGCAGTCTCTGACTCTCACCACATCTGTCTACCTGAGAAGTTATCCCTAGGTGGTAGGGAGGAGCAGACACACTGGGGATGATACTCTTCCTTCCTCCTTCTTCTTGGATCTTCTCCTTAGTACCAAAACAGCTTCAATGTTCCCCCTTGCACCTGACAGGATGTGACCTCATGCCTTAACCTTTGCTCTGTCTGCGGTTCACTCTCTCCTTTCTTAAGCATTATGACCAGTTCAAGGTCAAGGGCAGGGAGGCTTAGATGATTGATGAGGAAACTGTATCAGGAAGAAAAAAAAAAAAAAAAAAAAAAAAAAA
>NC_034594.1:54707953-54716958 GCF_900095145.1 Mus pahari
CTTTCTTAAGCATTATGACCAGTTCAAGGTCAAGGGCATGGAGTCTTAGATGATTGAAGTTTAATTTGTATCAGGATGAAAAAAAAAAAAAAAAAAAAAAAGAAACTGTATCAGGAAAAAAAATGGAAACTGTATCAGGGGAAAAAAAACCCATAATATTCCCAAGTTCATTCCAAGTTCATCCATTTCCCTGCAAAGTGATTTCCTGTTCCTTTAGAACTGAATAATATTCTGTTTCTATATGCACTACATTTTCATTATCCATTGGCTGTTGGTGGATCCCTAGGCTGCTTCCATTTCCTTGCTGTAGTGAATAGAGCAGTAATACACATGGAGTGTAAATATCTCTATGGTAGGGTGTTGAGTTCTCTGGGGATGTGCCCACAGTGAAATACGTGGTGGTCATATGCTAGCTCTAGTTTTAACCTTTTGAGGAACACCACAGCCCGATTTCCATAATGGTTGTATCAATCTACACACTCACTGGCAGTAAATAAGGATTCTTCTCTTTTCATACCCTCCCCAACTTTCGTTGTCAGATTACAAGACAACTGACATTCTGAATGGGTGAGGTCGTATCTCAAAGTAGTTTTCGGTTACATTCCACTCATGACAAGGGACATTTCCATCAGGACACTTTTCAAAATAGTTATTGATAATTTATGTGTTTTCTTTTGAAATTGTCTTTCATTTGGTTAGTCTATTTCTTGCTTGACCCTTTTATTTTCTTAGTATTTAGTTCCTGGAGGTTTTTTTGTAAATTCAAGATGTTGGCCCCTCATCTGAAGTGTGGTTTGCAAAAACTTTCTCCCATCCTCTGGGCTGCCTATGTCAAGTTCTGGTAGTTTCCTTTGTTGTGCAGAAACTTTTAATTTCATGTAGTTTCATCTCTTAATACTTGGGTCTGGCTCTTGTGCTACTGATATTCTATTCATAAAGTTCTTGTCTACCCTAATGTCTTGAAGAATATCCCTTATGTTTTGATATAGGTATTTCAGAATCTCAGGTTTTAAAATGAAAGCCATTGATACATTGTAAATTGATTTTTTGTAGAAGGTGAAAGATAGGCACCTAATTTCATTCTCTGTGGGGGATGAGGGGACATCGAGTTGTGCCAGCATAGTTTGTTGAATAGGTTATCCCTTTTCCTATATATGTTTTTGTCCTTTTTGTCAATACTTAGGTGGCATAGTTTTGTTGATTTATTTCTGGGTCCTATATTCTACTCCCCTGGTCCACCTGTCTGTTTTTATGCCAGTCTCAAGCTGTCTTCATCACTTTAGCTATATAGAACAATTTGGGTTTGGCTATTGTGGACACCCCTAGCTGTGTTCTTCCACTGAGGATTGCTTTGGCTATGTGTGGTATCTCATAGTTTTGTATGAATTCTTGGATTTTTTTCTAGAATTTCGAACCAAGATTATTTATATATTGGTGGTTTTTGCATTAAATCTATAGATTGGTAGTATAGTCATTTACACAATGTTAGTTCTACCAACTCAAGAGCAGGGAAGGTCTTTTGGTTTCCCCACTTCTAGTGCCCTTCTTTCATGCCCTTTCTCGGTGTCTTGACATTTTCACTGTAGAGGTCTTCCTCTTTGGCTGGGTATATTCCTAGGTAATTTTCTGAGGGGGGGGGGAGCTGGAATAATACTTTTCCTCATTTCTTTCTTTGAGATAGCTTGTTGGAAATATATGAATGTACAATTTTAAGTGAGGTCACCCAATCTCAGAAAGAAAAGTATATTCTCTTTCATCTGCAAAGCCTAGCCTATGATGTATACATGTAAACAAATATAACTATTGCCGTAGTACAGTATTTAGAAAGGAGCGTAAGAAAATGGAATCAAAAGATAAAATGCATACTAATGAGTTCACACATGCAATATACTTTGTGTAAGTCAGTTGAATGCTCTCTCAAGGTCTAACACATTTTCTGTGCACAATTAGTCTCTAACTGGACAATGTCCACATATGATTACAGCAAGACCTGGATTTCACATGTGGTTTTCATTGTTTGACTGTTATTGCAAGCTGTAGTTCTTTGTAAGCACTGCTATACTTGGTACACTTTATTATTTAAACATCAAATAATATCTAAATAATAAACTCTGAAGATTGTTAATATGCTTAAAATAATCATAATCTTGAAACTTCTGAAAGTTCCTGGGAATACTAATCTATTGTCCTTGAATTTCAGAGTAACATGCCAGGAGTTTGAAAATACCGAGAAATATGCCTCCCCCGACTATTTGTTGTAATTCTGAATTGTGCCATTGTTGTTGACTAAACACATATTTAATGTATTTATTTATAATCATTTAAATCATATATAATCATTTTAGATTTTATATATATATATATATATATATATATATATATATATATATATATATATAATCATTTTAGAGCTTTAGAAGATCCGGCCAAAGAAATAAGTTGCTTTGTTCATAATGTTAAAAGGTAATTGAACTGGGCATGGTGATGCATGCCTTTTTAATCCCAGCAGGAGAGGCAGAGGCAGAGGCAGACAGATCTCTGTGAGTTCAATGCTGTCCTAGTCTATATAAGAATCCCAGGCTAGACAGGGCTACATAGTAAGATTTTTGTCTCTGAAAAGACACACATTCATAAAGAAATAGAATATATGAATAAATAAAAGTTACAGTTGGAAGCTGTTGCAGGGTTTTCCCTGTCCAATCATATTAGGGCAGTGGGAGGCTTGTGATTGGACAGGAGAAGGGAGGCGGAGCTAGGAGTTGGGGAGACAGAGAGAGAGGTCTCAAGAGGAGAGACAACCAGAATGGAGGCTGACATGGTGTTATGGAAAGGTTAGGATAATTGGGTTAAAACTTTATCATTATCAGTTGGCTCTGAAATTATTGTATTGGCATCTTGTAAATTGTGATTAAATTGATATATAAACCTAATTGACTATAAGCTTTAGAGTCTTTGTTTCTACCAGGTAATTAGGTGTTGAGATGGCTAACCAGAGATGTGTGGGGTGTTAACATGGAAGCTAGAGAAAATAACACCCCCCCACACACACACACACAAGCCTTAGGTGGGTTGAGAAACCTGGAGAGTGAGATCGCCTGGTACAGAGCACTGGAGCATGGCCTGGCCCCACTGAGAGTTGGTGGGTTCACTTTTTAATATTTTCCACAACAGGAAGCTGCTTTGGTAATTGTCTGCAGGCCTATTTTATTTTATTTTATTTTATTTTTTATTTTAATTAATTTAATTTTTACACTATATTTTTTATTAGATATTTTCTTTATTTACATTTCAAATGTTATACCCTTTTCTAGTTTCCTCTCCGAAAATCCCCTATCCCCTCCCAGTCCCACTGTTCCCCAACCTACCCACTCCTGTTTCCTGGCATGGCATTCCCCTATACTGGGGCCTCTCCTCCCATTGATACCTGACAATGCCACCCACTGCTACATATGCAGCTAGAGACACGAGTCCCACCATGTGTTTTCTTTGATTGGTGGTTTAGTCCAAGGGAGCTGGGGGTGGGGTGGTAACTGGTTAGTTCATATTATTGTTCCTCCCATGGAGCTGTAAACCCCTTCAGCTCCTTGGGTACTTTCTCTAGCTCCTTCATTGGGGACCCTGTGCTCCATCCAAAGGATGGCTGTGAGCATCTACTTCTGTATTTGCCAGGCACTGGCATATTTTATTTCCTGCCCTAGTCCACCCTCCCACTGTTCCACATCACATACCTCCTGCCCACCCCCCTGTCTCCATGAGGATGTCCCCACCCCACCTGACTTCTAAACTCCCTGGGGCCTCCAGTCTCTTGAGGGTTAGGTGCATCATCTCTGAATGAACACAGACCCAGCAGTCCTCTGCTGTATGTATGTTGGAGGCCTCATATCAGCTAATGTATGCTGTCTGTCTGGTGGTCCAGTGTCTGAGAGATCTCGAGAGTCCAGATTAATTGAGACTGCTGGTCCTCCTACAGGATCACCCTCCACCTCAGCATCTTTCAACTTTCCTTAATTCAACAGCAGGGGTCAGCTGCTTCTGTCCATTGGTTGGGTGCAAATATCTGCATCTGACTCTTTCAGCTGTTTGTTGGGTCTTTCGGAGGGCAGTCATGATAGATCCCCTTTTGTGAGCACTTCATAGCCTCAGTAATAGTGTCAGGCCTTGGGACCTCCCCTTGAGCTGGATCCCACTTTGGGCCTGTCGCTGGATCTTCTTTTCCTCAGGCTCCTCTCCACTTCCATCCCTGCAGTTCTTTCAGACAGGAACAATTATGGGTCAGAGTTGTGACTGTGGGATGGCCCCCCTCTCCCTCATTGGTGCCCTGTCTTCCTGCTGGAGGTGGGCTCCATAGGTTCCCTCTCCCTACTGTCGGGCATTTCAGCTAAGGTCCCTCCTTTTGAATCCTGAGAGTCTCTCACCTCTCAGATCTCTAGTGCATTCTGGAGGGTTCCCCCAACCTCCTATTTCCCAAGGTTGCCTGTTTCCATTCTTTCTGATGGCCCTTGTGGTTTCAGTCCTTTTCCCTCACCCAATACCAGATCAGGTTCCCCTCTCTCCACCCCCTCCCTTCCTCTGTCCACTTTCCCTCTCAGGTCCCTCCCTCCCTCCCCACTTGTGATTGCTTTCTTCTCCCTCCTAAGTGGGACTGAAGTATCCTCACTTGGGCACTTCAGCTTGTTGATCTTTTTGAGGTCTGTGGATTGTGTCTTGGGTATTCTGTACTTTTGTTTGTTTGTTTGTTTGTTTGTTTGTTTGTTTTGGCTTATATCCACTTATTAGTGAGTATATACTATGCATGTCCTTTTGGGTCTGAGTTACCCCACTTGGGATGATATTTTCTAGTTCTGTCTATTTGTTCTAGGTCTCTTTTAAAGAGTCGGTGCCCACATATGCACAAATGCACACATGAAATCTGTTGCTCCTAATAGCTTTTTTTAAATATAACTAATAGCCCATATATATATATATATATATATATATGATAAAATATGGGTCTGAATTTTAAAATATTGTAAGTTTTCAGTCAATTGTACACTTTCTCTGCATCCCATCAAGAAACTGATCTTTCCATTTTATTCTTACTTCATAGTAATTTGAAAAGCAAGTGCATGATATATGTGTGGACTGACTATTGAATAATTGGAGTAGTTGTAATGACAGTCATTGTTGCTTATATGTTACTTCCCATGTAGCTGGCAGTTAGAAATCCTGGAATTCAGTAACTTCCCCAAGTTTAGATAGATCATTCTGATAGCTTGGCTGTGGCTTACTAAATAGATGGCTCCAAGTGTTTACCACAGTTCTGGGCACTTGATTGACACTCAAGTATTTCCTAGGAAGTGATAGAAAAAGAGTCATCTCCTTAAGGCCAGAACTTACCGCATTTATCGTTTGCTCTGATTGTTTCGACGCTCCTTTACCCATGTTTCCTAAGCATCTCTGTGTGTGTATCTATGTCCCAGTAACTCTGAGATTCTAGAGGACAAAGATTTTACCTTATTCCTTTCCCCAAGTTTAGCACATAGTAGAGAGCCAAGCACAGAGCAGAGGCATTCTGAATAGCATTGGAGAAATGATAATATATCTGATTCCTTGGCTGGCTCCCAGAGAATCTAGACAGTATGGGGGAAAAACTACAGGGATCGAGGGCTGTGCTTCCTCTGAGTGCTAATTTGAGAAATGAGTTTTAAGTCTGGTATTACCCTTCAAAGCAAATTGGTAAGAAAAATGGGCACCACCATATTTTTCCAGTTCCCCAGGTGGAATTTCTGTAGGCTGCCCTAGGCTAGAGTATTTCTTCTTTCCCTCACCATCTGGGTCTCCTGTCAGTGTCTTTGCTTAGTGAAGAGTTCCTGTGTCACGCTGCTGTTAACTGCACATCCAAGTGTTCTGCTTTGCAGCTTGAATCAGAACTCTTTGAGGAACATTGCTTTGCGGACCTTCATCCATTTCTTACATGGCCCAGGTCAGGGAGCCTGCTCAGCCCCTTCCCTTCCCATCTTCCTCTCCGCGCAGGGGTGGGGCTCTTGGTGTTTTATAGTAAGTCTTCAGACGCTCTCCATAGTCCAGAAACTCTCTTCTCCCCTCTGCCCAGTCCCTGTTTCTGGCCATGTTGCTCTCCATCTTTCTTGGTTCAGAGTCGTTTCGGGACAGTAGCCTGTGCTCTTCTGGTTTCCACCCCTGCTAGCAGCAAGGCCTCAGATCCCTCACTTTGGTTGTAGAGCTGGTTGGGCGTCTTCCTCAGGCTTCCTTGCCTTCCACCTCTCCTGGCATTTTCCAGCTTTATGAACACAAGCCCTGGCTTGTCTCAGAGGAGAGTTCGTGCAGAGTTTAGCCCTAGGAAGCATGTGTCAGCCGATGACACGTGCTCTCCACAATTCATTCTTCCACTGAAAAAACATTATCCTGTTAACCAAAAGATTTTCATCATTATTCTAAAAAATATAAATGTTTATTAGTTTCTTTAATTTAGTCTGGACCTTAGGAGACCACGAATTACTAAAAATTTGCACAAGCTGCACTATATTGCCTACCCTTTATTACATATGACTTGGAACAAGAAATACACAGCCAGTTGGTTGGCCCTGATTCTTACCTTGGGCAAGTCATTTATCTCCCTGAGCTTTGGTCTTTCCTGTAAATAAAAACAGAAATGGATATTATAGGCCTAGCATAGAAGGCTCAACAGAACAATAGTCTTGGAAGAACTGATAAATGTTCAAACTTTGCATACACACAAAGGATTTTCATGATGGTACATGCTCTGAACTGAATTGCTTTGCTCTAACCTAAGAGGCTAAAACCAGAGAAGAGTGAAGAGGTGTGACACCAGTACTTACTAAGCTAGTCGGGTACTCGCTCCTTATTTACACATGGAGTGTGCACAGTCATGCACATGGCTCAGATCTATCAGTGCAATCCAAGTTCCCAGACAGGCAGTTTCACATAAACACTGCCAATTCATTTGCTGGTATTTGAAACCCCCATCTCTAACTTCTCAGTTAACTGGGTACATTTGTTCATTAGTGTGTGTTCTATTACCTAGCAATCAAATAAACAGATTTTAAAGTGGGCTTATCTTATGACATAAGTCCCATAGGCTTCATTTCCTGTTGCCCAACCTTACCTCCTGGTTCTGGATCTTATGTGCTGCATCTGATTTTTTTGGGTTCATGGCTGGGATATTTTTACAACGATCTGCAGTCCAGCTTCTTCTCTGAGTCCATTCCAGGGAATCCCCACACTGCGGAATTCCTTTCTCAGGAACTGCTGTGAAAGAACATTTGTTATCTGCCTGCCAAAGCCTCCTGACCTCTTTCTGCCAGACAACTCTCCTCTGCCTTTCTGAGAATTACTCATCGGCAGATGTGGTGAAACAAGAACCTCTTCCTGGGTGGGAGGCCATGGAGTTCTTAACGTTCTCTCTCCTAAAATCTTCCTCATTTTACTCTAATATAGCCACAAGCTCAGATTGTTTCTCACGAGACTTTGACTTTTGAATGGGACAGATTTCTGGACTACGGGGAAACCCTTTTTTGTTGGTCATGGTCTGTCCCCTCAGGAGGCTTGTTAGGCTGAGGCACTGAGGAACACCCATCCATCATATTTAGCTTTTGTTCCCATCCTTTGGGTCTTATCCCTGTCTTACACTTGGGTCCCCATATACTTACATCAAGCTTCTTTTCTGCTTAAACCACACACAGTGGAGGAAATCTGAACAATACACCCTTCTTCCATGTAGGGATGGCTGCCTGACACTGGCTGTGCATTGAGATGTAAGAGCTTCCAGAGTGCTTGTCCTTCGTAACTACACTATTCTGGCAATCTAACAGTCAATTAGACCATCACCTTTCTGAAGCCAGGGATCATGTCTTATTTTTCTTGGAGTATCCATCACTGCCAGAGTCTTCCGTGGAACTCACCTGCCATGTGTATTTGCAGCCTGGTAGGTTACAGATGGCTTCCGAGGCACTGTACCAGACTTAGCCCTGGAACCTTCCAGAGAGCCCTGTGTTCCACAGTGCCGCAGCAAAGAAGTTGGATCAGTTGTTGCTTCATGTGCCTCTGGGCAAGTCTTTAGATCTTTTTCTTTAATTTGCCTTTGCTTCCTGCAAGGGGAAAATGAGGTGAATAAATTGCCTCCATCAAGTGCAAAATTTAATGTGCTAAGTGTGCTTGTGTCTCTAGCTTCATACAGGTATGTACTATATAAACACTACATGGGAGTAACCAGGAGCCTTTGAAAAAAATCTTAATGTGAATTTATTTTGGGAAAAAACCCTATACTCATTCTTTTTATAAACATTTGTTAAGGCACGCACATTTTAATCTCCCCCAGGGATATGTTTCAGTGAGGGAAGCTTTATCTTGGCACAAGATTAAGATCTCTGTTTCTTTCCTTTTCTCTCCATTCTCTTTCACACAACACAAAATTCCCCACTACAAAGACACATGGACACATTATCTGATTAGGTCTACTTATCTTCTCCATATATCTTTATTGGGCACCTAGTATAAATGAGGTCCGTGTCAGGCTCTAAGGACATGGTGTATAAAAATAGTGTCCTTGGTCACTAGGTGAGGCAGAAATTCGTGCATTCATGCGTGCATTCACCTATCCAACAAATACTCACGGAGCCGACTCTGTATCAGGCACCCTTCTAGATTCTGGGGAACAGGAATGAATAAATAATGCAAACAACTATTTGATTCTCTAGGATACTTGCTGCAGGTAAGCCATATGCAAGGTTCATTGAGAATGATGTCCCAGGGGAACTGTGCTGGGATTCAGTCTCGAAGGGCACACATGACGGAAAGTAATCGAAGTGGATGAGGACATAGGCAGGCTTATGTGCTCTGTAGAGCCGGGAGCTCTGTATAATTATAGAAGTGCTGAGGCCTGTGAAAACGGGACAGATCCAGGAACAGAAGTCTGCAGTGGCCTGACTGATCACTTTAAGAATAGAAAATAATTCCCTGGTATCCTGGGGGTGGGGTGGGGTGGGGTG
>NC_034594.1:54717037-54726599 GCF_900095145.1 Mus pahari
GCTTTCTATTCAGAGACTTGGCCCACGGATGAGAGAATGAGCGTCAAGGGCAGTCGTGGCTGCCCTGTTTGTAAGAGGCATTTGATGCTGATTATCCTGTCTCTCTTTGAGAGTGGTTGTTGCAGGATTGGAAATTCTTTGCATCAAAAGTAGCAGCTGTGTGGCGTGGTATCCCTGCGCTTCTCTCATAGGCAGAGGGCGTTTTTATTATTTCAAGATGCAAGCCAAGTATTATCAGAAGGCGCTGGAGCTTGGGAGTTACCAAAATTTTGGATGATTCACAGTGCAGGCTGTTAAACAGCATGACATCTTGATTTAACACTCCCCTGGCTAAGAAGCCAACACAGCAGTTTTAAAAACTGTACCCATGACTATGTGTGGGTCACTTCTGAGCCATTTGTATGTAATTTAGGATTTATTGAATTTTTTTGGAGCATTCGTATGTAATTCCAGACTTAACAGTTGCTCTGCAAACTATCAAATATTTATATTGTTTTCTTCAGATGTATTTATTATTTACTGTACATTCTATGAAATATTTACATCGATTTTTTTAAAAAGAAGAGATATACATTATTTACATCGCCTTGAACTTCCTCTCAACATAAGTAAAATGATAAGTTGAGGCTTAAAGACTCCCAAGGATGGTGCTCAGGGTTTGTCAGCAACCACATGGAGGCTCTGTCCCAGAAGAAAACACCTGGCAATAGCATTATGCAATTAAAGCTGATGTTTGGGACCACCCGGCTCTCTGTGGAGCTCCGACTTCCTCTAGCTCGCCAGTCTCAATTGGCAGAAGGGAAATTTAAACAGCTCCTCCCAATGTCTCTCCTTGCCCTCCCAGGGTTCCAGGTGTCTTTACCAGGCAGGCAGCACCTCCCCTGTCTCTCTGGGACCTGGAACATCCCCCAAAGTGCAGAAGGAAATGCAATAGAGCTTCCTAGATTACACCAGACTCCACTGGCTGTGTTACCAATCCCAGGCATTCCACTCTCTTCCTTATCCTAGGGGATTTCTGAAGGAGTCACAGGCATAGCCTAGTAATCTATGCTCTTAAACACGTGCCTGTTGGTTCTGATTATCAGTTAAATGTGGGAACTTTTGAAAGAGAACCTTATGTATGTCATTTTCAGTATCATCCACATTTGAAACATCCTTGGATGATCCTGGATTCCCTCCTATCTGGCTGTCAGCCCTCTCTTACCTGGTCTGCAGATGTCTGAGCAAGTCTTCCCTTTGCCAAGGAGCCCTAGGTCTTGCAGTCTGACTTGGATCCATCCAAGATTCACATTTAATAAGTGTGGGTATTCTGGATCTATTATTAGACATAATTTAACAAGACAATTTCGATGGTTACATAAATATTTGAGTTGTGCTAGTGTTTCCATTACTGTCAGATGGCATTCATTCATTCTCCAGGAAACCTATGCTCTTTTTAGGTAAAATGAAAATGATTTCCTCAGAATATAAAGGGCATCAGAAATATCAGTGGAGGAACACGACAATTGTCATTTCTTTGGCAGATGTCCTCATGACTCAGATTTCACAAAATGATGTGTTTCTATGTTTTCTTTTGCAACCATTTCTGTATATATTTGACTAATAAATAAGCTTAGTGCTGAGTGAGATTGATGCAGTAGGAGCACTGACAGGAAAAAGTCTGGGAAGGTGCAGGGTGACCAGGATAGGCTGGGATGGGAAGAATGACATTTGCAATGCAGCTATGGCCATGGGATACATGGTATGCAAGTGGGGACCAGGACCATAGAGCCTATCATGTTCTAATAAAATTATGACAGAACCATTTAGTATAGATGGCCTTTCCCCATCCTGTGGGGAGGATGAGGTTTAGAGAAAGCCCAGTCTACTATGCATGGAACAGATGCCTTTCAGGGTAAAATGAGAGTATGGTAGGTCACAGGATCAGGGCCACTTGATCAAGAGCAGGCATGCGGTGTCGTGTATTTGTGGCAAAAAGGAAGAGCTGCCCTGACTGAAGTCGTGTGTTCTTTTAAAATTATACCAGTGTTAAAGTTAACTTTATTTCTAAGTTTCCATGTTAGACAAGCAAATCTCCAAGTCTGTTCTGGAAATAAGCATGTTTCAATAAATAACTTTTGACTTCTGGGAATCTGACCTTTAGCTCTGAATATGCTTCAAGACATCGCTGACCTACAGAACTATGCCAAATTTACTCCTGTCATCAATTTAGAAGCCTCCCCTTCCATTGCCAATCCTTGATGGGAAAGAGAATGACTAAGACTGATGTATATAGAAATTTGGATTCATAGTTCTTCTTTTTTTTATTCTTCAAGAATAGCATCATGAAGTTTATTTGTGAATGGAAAAACATTTGAGTGATGGACACATATGGTAATTTACAGTAATGGAAGCCGTCATGTCCATCAATTTTTGAAATATTTACAGAGGATGATGTCTCCTAATGTGATTCTAAATCAGAGTCTCTGCTGACTCAACTTGTGTGTGTGTGTGTGTGTGTGTGTGTGTGTGTGTGTGTGTGTGTTATCCAGCCCTGAGATACAGGGCACCTGATGTACTGGCCACCTGAATTACTAGTCACCTGAGCTCCTAAGCACCTGAGTTGCTGGGCACCTGAATTTCTGGCTATTTTTTCTCATATAGAAAAGAGAGAAACTGAGGGAAGGCTCAGAACAGTTATACCAAGGAGTAGTGGAACAACAAACAACACACACACACACACACACACACACACACGAGACCAGAACAAAATAAAAGAACCAAAACCCCAAACCAAAGAATTCTTGGTAGAAACGAGCAATAAAGATCATTGAAAACTTAACTCTTGCAAAATTTAGATATTAGCAGTGAAAAGGTTGACTTCACTTAAATTGCTTGCCTAATGATAATGGTTAACATTTATTAAATTTTTATTGTGCATTAGGAACTTGGCTGTGCAGCTTTCTAGGCATTCTTAAAATTTAACAGTGACAAGCAAATCTGCTAGAGTGTCACTGTCATAGCTACCTCATAGGTGAGTTGCTAGGAGCCCAGCAGAAAACGTTTCTGGCTTAAGGTAACAGAGGAATAAGTGCTGAGGCTAGCTTTGTTTGCTTTAAATAATTATTCATTTATTTTATGTATTTGAACATTTACACAATGCACACATGTTCACACACACGCATACACACACACACATACACACACACACACACACACACACANNNAGAGAGAGAGAGAGAGAGAGAGAGAGAGAGAGAGAGAGAGAGAGAGAGAGAGAGAGAGACGAGAGAGAGAGAACAGTTGAGTTCAGTCTACAGATCTCTTGTGTCCCTTAAATCCCTTTGTATTTAACCTGTGCAGGAGGAAGCCATCTAGGCATAAGATCAGCTCAGATGCCATAGAGTGAGTGGATGACGGACAGTGTCTGAAATTTCCTGACTGCTGTCTCCAACAGTCTGTCCTTGCTCGTGTCTTGTGATGGCTGGTGAATTGGCATTAACTTCTCTTCTTACGGGAAAAATTCTTTTTGTCATTTTCCTTCTTACTAAAATGTCACCTTCCTTCTGTGTTTTCTTCTAGCTGTGGGAATGTGACTGTGGAAAGCACTGCCATTGATTGTGAAGTTATATCTGGCTTAGCACAGGGCACTTGGCAGTTACAGCGCAGGGCAAGGATGCTACAGGCTTGCAAGGATGCAAGGATGCTAGGTTGTAGTTACAGGCTCATAACCAGCAACCGGTGCCTTTAGTGACAGCAGGGCTTCATTGTTTCCTCTAACAGCGACCTTTATCAAATGAGTAGCACTAAAATTGATGTCAAGGAGCCAATCCTAAAAGCAAAATGCAATGCATTCGTTCTCCAGAGCGGCATACACACCATGATAGGAGGTAAGCTTGTTGTTGCTTCCTATCTCTACTTCAAGGCTATAATATCCAGCACATCCAAGAGAAAGAGAAGCCACTGATAAGTCTAACAACACCGTACAACATAAAGCCTTGCATCGTTTTCATGTCTGTGCATAGATCTTAGTCCCTCCCTGGGTCTCTCCCCACTGAACACGTGTGATGTAAGGTCTAGTGAATTCACAAAGCACAGCCATTGTCCTACACTGCCTTTCGCAAGGTCATACAAACTGTCTCTGAGAATCCAGAATGAGCTCAGGATAATCAACTGCAAATGTGCTAGACTGTAAAGCTTCCCCCAGTAAAAATCTATTACCACCACCAAGCTCTCCAGAAAAAATAAACTCAGCAAACTGGAAAGGGATTTCATATGATAGCCAGGAGAATTACAAGCACCTCAGATTTTAAGCAAGAAGAGATTTCCAAGCCAACAATGGGGTGACCCAGTGATCTTTTGTGTTTGAAGAGCACAGATTTACATCTGCAAAGACAGTATTTACTCAAATGTGGAATGTTGCGTTCTCGCTGCCCCGGGGATCATAAAGTGAACACTTTCCTGTTTTATGCAATGGAAGGTCCATGGAGAGTGTGTACACACTCACATGTGCCAACATGGAGCTCTCTCCCTTCTTTTCACACAAAGTGGAGTGTGGTAAGGGTTGTGCTGTACACGAGTGGCATGGAAGATGCCTGTATTGTCTTGAATGCTAAGCTGATCCAAAAATCTCTGAAATGTGGTGGTTATGTGAAGGGAAATGCAGACACCGTGTACTCTATGGAAGAGGCTGCCTGGCTGACCTGTAGGTTTACAGGTTTAGATTTTAAGGCCATTAATCTGAATGAGCAGGCACAGAATGTTCGATAACCAATCACTAACGTTTCTATGTAATTCTTGAGGAGGCCCAAAACTGTGCTGCCATGACACTGACACCATATGTTTCTTCCTGCCTTTTCTAGAGAGAGAGTTCAAGGGCCACTGTACTGTTTAATCAGACTACCTCAGTAATGACTAATAGAGGCTGAATAAAATCAGGAAAAATGAAATATATATATATATATATATATATATATATATATATATTTAAGTGAAAATATATTATAGGGGATCAAAAATATATAAATAAGCCCTGTCCATGTTGTCAAAGCTGCTATCTAGGTTGTACATAGAAGGAGATTATGTCTATGGATTGATTATATGACTGTAGAAATGCCTCTCATTTGCACTTAGCAAATACTGGGTCTTTGTTGCATGGACTCTGAGAGGGTTTAAACTATGTCTCAGCCTTTTGTTTAATATATGAGATTTGATTCCCTGCTAAATCTCTTGAAGCCCCTTGGTTTTCCTATCTGTAAAGCAGAAACAATAATAAAAGCAATCTCCTGTCTTTATGAGAATAGAATGCTAATAAACTTTTAAGGTATGGCAGGCAAAGTGGACCAAGGTATGCAGTTCCATTGTTGTATGCATTGACACTGTTGTAAAAAGTGTACCCAAAGTGACTATAAGGTAACAGCTGGCTTGAAAATGCCTTAGATGATTATAAAAAAAGAGTACTACTGTAAATGCTTTTATGAGGTCGATCAATTTTAAGGAACTAACCATAAGCTGAGGAGAATTCACCTGACAGCATGTTTTCTCCATAGTCACAAGCCCCACAGGGCTCTGGGCGCATCTCTGAGCTCTCAGAGCTGAGCATGGTGCACATCAAGACCTGACTGTAGTCTCTTACGACAGTGGTTCTCAACCTGTGGGTCATGAGCATCAGAAAAGAAGCATTTCCAATAATCTTAGAAACTCCCAACCATACATTAATTTTCTTTGCTACTTCATAACTGTAGTATTGCTGCTGAGCAGTGGCTCAGTTCCTAAGACCACTGGAAATGTGTTTTCTGATGGTCATGACCCCCAAGTTGAGAACTGCTGTCTTATGGGCTTTATTGTTTTAGGAATATTAATCTTTTGACTACCATATTATTATAGATACTTCTTTAGTTCTTCTACTTTTCTGTAATGTTTAAAAAGACTCCCCTAAAGGAATGCCAACTAATTTACCTTCTAGGTTTTTATTTTTTCCTTTGTGTGTGTGTACGTGTGTGTGTGTGTGTGTGTGTGTGTGTGTGTGTGTACATATGTGTTTTCATGTATGTGCCTATGTCAGTGAATGCCTGAGGTTGATGTCAGGAATCATCTTTGATTGTTCTTCCACATTATTTATTGCACCAGGCTCTCTCAGCCAAACCCAGAGCTCACTGATATGACTGGTCGGTCTTACAAGCGAGCCTGCTCTGGGGATCCTTCCTCTGCCTTCAGAGACTGAACTTACCAGTGTATGCCAGCTCATCAATTTATGTGGGTTCTAGGCTCCTGACTCTATTCTCCTTTCATGTTAAGCACTTTAATACCTGAGGCATCTCTGCAGCCTGGTTCCTTTGAGCTTTGTATTTTTACATTTGTCTCTTTTATTACTTTGGAATTTATTTTGATTTGAGATGAAAAAGATCTGTTTTTCTTATTCTCCTAGCAGAATTTATTAGCTGATTTGTTGTGTACTCCTTCAATTTGTCCTATTTCCTTATATACATAAACATTCCTACAAATGTATGATGTATTTCATAAAATAGACATTTCAGCAGTTAAGAGCATTAGCTTAAAGAAGGTCCATGTTCAATTTCTATCACCCGCAGGTGTCTCATAACCATCTGTATCTCCAGGTACAGGAGATCCATGGCCCTGCACATATGTTATGTATATACATCATACATATAGCATCTATTTACATAAAACAAATAAATGAATTTAATAATGTGCATCTTTATAATGCAAATGTGTTAGTGTTTCCTCTGCATGGACCCAACTCTGAAAAGAGGAGTCAGCATGCTTATTCTAGTTTTAAATCTGTCAACTCTTTTCTGTAGCATTTCCTTATTGTTCCATTCTGTAGAATATATACTTTCTACTTCGTTCTTAACCTTACTTATAAGCGGAAGTACATTCAATGCTCTCCACCCATCTTTTCACTAGAGATTCCCTATTTCTGTCTTGATTAGATGAGATTATCTGTAGTCATTTTCTCCTCCCCCGGTGTCTTATCCTTGAAACACAACTGAATTTGGGAGTATGTAGCAATGTATATCTTTCTCTTTTTCAGCTATGTGATACCTTAGAGGGGAATGTAGTTATTGTGGCAAACTTTCTTTCCCTAACAACTTTGTGGCCAAGTCAACAATCAGCACTGAGCATAGCCATTGGAGAGCTAGATCCCGCCCCAGGGTTTTTACTCTCATCATATATTTGATGTTCTTGTCACAAAGTCCTTCTGTATCCAGAATAAGTCTGTGTCATTATCTGGAATCATCTCCTAAAGGTTACGAAGAGGTCTTTTCATATACATTCTTGTCCTATTTTATTTCAAGAATATTTTTTTCTTTTGGATCTTTAAGGGAAAGATTTCATTGTCTGTTCAACACTGATTGTGTTTCTGTTGAATTGTGTGTCTGTTGGATTGTGTGTCTGTTGGATCTTTGACTACCTTCATTTTTCATTGGCTGTTCTATGCTAGTTTTAAAATCCCCGTGGTTTTCTGTTGTGCTTGGCTTAATTTTCACCCTTGAGATTCTTAGATTCTTTGATTTCTTTTTAGCAAGGTCCCTGGAAAGATCAACAACATTTGCAATGAGCACACTCTTGGCTCTAGTAACTTATATTTTGGTATCTGTCTTCAAATGCCATGCAAATCTGCAGAAGAAGAAAAGGAAAAAATCTGAAATATTTAACTTTGCTCTTTCCATACATTCTACAAATACTTCATTTTTGTATAGATATGACATCATTTTTGTGTCACATTTCAGCAAAAGCGTATAATATCTGCTTCTAGAAAAGTGGCCAAAAAATGACAGTGTCTGATTCTTTCCTTTGTACCCAAGAGTGCAGAGAGTCACTGCATTTATAATATCCACAAAAAGACCAGTGGTGCATGGTCTCTACCTAAACTAGGGGTTCTTAACCTGTGGGTTTTGACCCATATAGGGGAGTGGTATATCAGATATCCTTTATATAAGGTATTGAGATTACGATTCATAACCGTAGCAAAATTAAAGAGTTTTGAAGTAGAAACAAAATCATTTTATGGTTGGGGTTGCCATAGCATGAGGAACTGTATTAAAGGGTCATAGTGTTAGGAAGATTGAGAACCACTGACATAAATGTTTAAACATGGATTGAAAAGGACCTGTAACAGTGCAGATTCTCCTTTTTTTCTGTGGACAATGGAGAGGAGGCAAATCTCTTAACATTCGCCTTGCATGTTATTTACTAGAACTTGCAAAACCTAATCCCTTTGAATGCAGCAATATTCAGTATTTCCTGTGCTTATATGCACTGTCAATCAAAAGAAACTCCATATATGTTTCTTAGAAATGACTGGGTTTTTTTTTCAGGCTTTTAGAAATTAATCTTCACAGATATTTTTAAAGTTCACAGACATGGCAGATTTTAGGTGTACCTTTCCATTTAATGAATGTGATTTGAATTATTTACTAATGTTATGAGTGGCTAAACCTATCACAATTCATTGAATGGCAGTTTTTAGGTGATATTATTAGGCAGGTAACAGAAGTTGTTACTTTAGAAAACATGATATCTTTCATCTATTGGAACAGGATGTGATCTATTGCTGAGTTAGGTCATCTGCTTCTTTTTCAACAGCTGATATGGTTGGTTGTGTGGTTGACTGGTTTAGTCAATACGGCCACAAAAAGCAAATAGTGATATCTGAATGAATCTGACACCCACAGGCTCACAGATCCTCTCTCCCTGACTCCAAACAGGTTTCTCTGTTTCTGGATTGCTCCGTTTTTGTTTGGTTTAATTTTGTGACAAGGCTTTGTCCATACTTCCTCTTTCTCTTCCGTTCTTCCTTCCTTGCTTTCTCTAGTCTTCGTACCATTCTGGACTGTGTGTGTTTTTGTATCAGTAAAGCATCTAAAGACAAATAGTTCAATACAACATAGGAGTAAAGCCAGTTAGCCCCCAAATGCTAAGCTAGACGTGTGTGTATGCATGTGTGTTTGTTTGTTCCTGTGTGTCTTCCTGTGAGGTTGGTGAATATGCACAAGTATGCAGACCTGTAGAGGACAGTGGCCAAGACTGGTTATCTTCCCTTCAGAACCATTCCCCCTTACTGTTTGAGGTACTGCCTCTCACCACTCAACTGGGGCCTGGAACTCACTGTTTAAGCTGGGATGACTAGGCAGTGAACTCCAAGGATCCCCCTATTTCTCCTTCTCTCGTGCTGGAATTCTTGGATTATTTTATGAGTGCTAGGAATCAAATTCAGATCCTCATGTTAGACATGGCAAGTACTTTGCTGACTGGGTTATCCCCATATACCGAGGAGGTTTTAGATTTTTAAACTTAACAGCATCATAAACTTACTTAATATATATACACATATATATGTATATATACACATATATATGTATATATATGTATATACACATATATATATGCACATATATATGTATGTATATTAGTATATATGCATGTAAACTTCTCTAAGCATTATACTTAGACTGCTTAGTGTACTTCATCAAATTACCAGTTCTTTTTAAACAAGGAGCCAGTAATCAGAATCATAAACATCTTATAGATTCAATTCTCTCTCTCTCTCTGTCTCTCT
>NC_034594.1:54726652-54731187 GCF_900095145.1 Mus pahari
TCTCTCTCTCTCTCTCTGTGTGTGTGTGTGTGTGTGTGTGTGTGCGTGTGTGTGTGTGTGTGTTGTGTGTGTGTCTGGTATATGGTAATAATATTGTTTTTCTTGGGTTGGACTTTGAACTATGTGTCCCATGTCAACCTTTGGGACATTCTGAGTGGCCCTGAAGTATATGGACCAGGAATGTCATGGAGTGTGTCCTAAAATTCAAAGATAGTTGTCAGTGGCCATTCTTTTCCTGTGATTCAGCTTGGTAGCCATTTTAAGTCAAACCAAATCTTTATATGTGAGCAAAATATGGTTTTTTTCACTTCATGTAACCTCTCCAAATTGAGTTTTCTCAACCATTTGAAGAAGCTATTTATTATATAGCTGCAACTGAAGTCTAACTTCTAAATAGACATAAGAAACTGGTCTCATCATCTATTTTATTATTGATTTTTTTCTTCATCAAGTATACTTTTTAATAAGTGTATTCACAACTTAATAAATAATTTTTAAAAATATAAAATGGTTGCAAACTAGTTTTAAAGTTGTTTTACACTATAAAAGAACTCATGGCATCAGCAGGTGACATTTATTTTTATCAAAAGATCTTTTTCATGGCTCTGGAAATTTTTCATCTTCAGCTGGTCTATTTGGCCATATGTGTGGTGAATTCTACAGAGAAAGTATCATACCAATACCAATAATACCAGTCATTTCAGCAAACATTTATTCCATGTTTGCTATGCAGCATATACTGTAGAAAGTGTTTTGTATAGACTCTCTCATTTGCTCTTCTCCACTTTATGATTCATAGACACTGCCATTATTACTCCATTTTAAAGATGAGGAAACCAAGACATCATGTTCTCAGGTAGACTACCCAAAGTCTCATAGCTAGTAAACGTTGCAAGTGAGACTGAAGCTGAGCCAGCACTCTTAAGGACCTCTGTTACACTTGCATCATAAACTCACCCCATATTAACAGTAGCCTGCCTGCATCACTTCCCAGGAGGAGGAGGGAAGTGATAGAAGAATGATAGAGTCCGGAGGTCAGAGGTCAGAGGAGAAAGAACCTCTGTGATCATCTCCCTGGCTTCTCTTCTGTTATATGGGAAGCAAGAGGAGCGGGATGCTCATTTGTCTGTCCAGGTTCCCCAGCCTTCGTGGGCAGGGAAACTAGATTGGCCTCTGCAAGTCTGTCTCTGCTGTAAGAGTTATAGGGACTAGGGCTCATTAAAGATTCATGTTCTATAGATAAATTTCCCTGCAGTCCTTTATTTAATTTGGCCCAGGCATCTGGGGAATTGACTAATGTCACTGTAAACACAGAAGGTTCAGGACTCTAATTATAGGAAAGAAAGAAATCATTATTGATGAATCGAAAGAACTCAAATTGCATAGTAATACCCCAATATTTCCAAGCGACATACTTCAGCTTAATTTTTATGTTCTTTCTAAACAAAAGCATTCTTGATGAAGAGGCAGGCCTTCTGGCTTGTGGCACAAAAACAGTGAATATCTTAGATGCCAGACGAGCAACATACCCTCCACTTCATCTCCAAACTTCTAGTATTGCCAAGATATGGGCTTCCTCCTTTTTTTTTTTTTCTTTTCTCTCTTTTTTTTTCTTTCCTCCCTACAGGCTCTTATGATGGGCATTTTTAATTAGGACACTTGTGATGCACAAATGGGATCTACATCTGACAGCTTCCGTCTCAACACATGTTTTCCCTCTCGTTCATCCATCTTACTTGTCAACCTCCCTTTTCCTCTCTGCCTGTGTTTGAAATGCTGTCCCACACATCCTTCCATTATACAAGGGAAATTTGACACCTGGGGAGGCAATATTTCCTCTTGCTCTAACTGTGTGGAGGGCACGGTGGCCAATTCTCAAAATAGCAGAGTCAGCAGTATTGAGGACATTAGTGCTTTGTAGAGGAAACTAGAAGGTTTTTTTTTTTTTTTTCCTGATGAGATGCAAATTGTACATTCTATTTCTCCCATCAGTGAAAAATGTCACTTTTCCTTGAATACTTGTACAAGCACCTTGATATCAATTAAGGGGTTGTGACGCATGGCGCTGACATTCCATTAGCCCTTGCCTTTAGTTATGTGTTGATTAGAAGCAGAAACAAGAGGTGTGGGGTGGAACTTGAAATATCACAAACTCCAGTTCAGATAAAGAATCTAGAACCTGGTTGCTTGCTTTGTGACATGGTGATATGGCAGCCATATATCATAGAGGGTAGTATTGGGTTATAGGGTGAATTTCGTGAGAATAGTAACTTAGTCATTATTGGGGCATCAGGGTGCCTTGGGTCACAAGTGTCTCCTTGTAGTCCTTGGGTACAGACTATTGCATGGCTTCTCATGTTCTATGTTAAGAACTTCCATAGTGAGAAGGGCTTTAGAGTTTATTTAACCTTTTCTTCCTTCCTTCCTTCCTTCCTTCCTTCCTTCCTTCCTTCCTTCCTTCCTTCCTTCCTTCCTTCCTTCCTTCCTTCCTTCCTTCCTTCCTTCCTTCCTTCCTTCCTTCCTTCCTTCCTTCCCTCCCTCCCTCCCTCCCTCCCTCTGTCCCTCCCTTCCCCCTCTCTCCCTCTCTCTTTCTTTCTTAACCATGGGGGCTATGTTCCTTTAAAATGTATAGAGTATTTACTAAGTAACCAGAGATACTAGCACTGTTGCTCCAGATAGAAAAGGCTTGGCTCTGGATTCAAGGGACTTGAAGCTAGTGGAAGGCACTGAGTTTCAGGAATGCCATGCCCACATACAGTCACATGTGGAATTGCTGTAGAGAGAGGTTCTAGGCACATAGTTGAACCTCCTTACTGAAATACCTGAGATCATTTAAATGTTACTGGCACAGATGTTGGTGAAAGCACCATTTCAGCCAGGCTGAATTCAAATTCAACAACTTCTTGAATGTGTCGTTTCTGACATTCACAGTCTATTAGGCATGTTGTTGTCAGTCTGTGGTGTACTGATTTAAAGATGTGTCCTTATGCCACTCCCCACCCTCTCCCCTCCCTCCCTTCCTCCCATCCCCTTCACCACCAGCTCCATGCCCTACTTTGCTTCTTCCTTTCCTTCTTTGTTTTTAATGGGGGTGGGGGTGGGGAGGGTACACTGAGGATGAAACCTTGGGCCTTATAAGAGCTAGGCAGGCATTCTGCTGTGGATGTACACCTACATCCCTTTTAAATTTTGAGATAGGGCCTTGCTAAATTGCTCATGCCGCTTCAAAACTTGTGACTGTCTGGCTTCCAAGTAGTTAGGGTTACAGATAAAATGCTTGTGCCTTGGCCATAGTTTTATGCACACTAAAGGGATGGGAGGCCACTTGACTGTAGTTAAAATGTAGTAGACCTTTCAAATAACTACAGAATCAGACGGTTTGAATGGTGTAACTTGAGGGATATAGAAAAGTCCCATGACTAAAAAAAATTCCTTCCCTAGTATAACATAGTTAGGACCCTACAACTATTCCATTGCTTGGGCCATCACTAGGGAAGATGCACGAGAAGGGTACAATTTATCACAGAGAGAGTAGGTAGCAAAAGAAGGCAGAGATGTGGAGCAAGATGTGGCAGAAGTGTGGTTGACATGTAAAGGAGAAAGGGCTTTGTATGTGTTGGGGACTGCAGGCTACCACTGAGTTATAGCTACCGCCCAGAGAAATCCATTTTAGAGACAGAAGATCCCAGAAGAAAATGACACCTTGCACATGGGTAGATAAGTTAAATTTTAGCAGGGAGAAAATAAAGAAGAGCCTTCTGAAGAGGAAATGTCACAAGTGTCCAGTGAATTCCTCTAAAACCACAAAGTCTTTTTCATGAGGAATGCAAGGACTTTGGGACTCCCCACGGCTACTCCAGGGCACCTCTGTATTCCACCTCTTCTTACCATGCTCCCAAGCTTTGATTTACCTTTTCACGTTCATTTTCCCCATGAGTATATGAGGGAACTTTCTGGAGGTTTCATGATATTTATTTTGTAAGTGCTTGAACACAGACATAGATATGAGATTAGGCTATTCTCTACTCAGCCAGAGACATTNGGTATTTGTAAGAAAGATATAAAACAGCTTCCTGTTTGGAAAACATTANTTTTCATAATACATGTTAATTTTGTTAGACATCATTCATTTAAACATTAAATGATGGTTTAGGGTTTTTTTCCATCTTGAGTTTCATTATGGCATTTTTACACATCAGGTCATCATACTTGCCTCTAAATCATTCCCTCTCCCACTGGCCTTCCCCATGTCCCCTATTCCTCTCTGGTGGGTCCCCTTCCTTTCCCTAGGTAGTCATCTTCTGTGTTTTCATGATATGTTATCTGTTATTCAATTTAGTGTGTTAAAGTTTTCTCAATTAAATTTCTAGTGTGGCAAATTCTGATAGACCTGATCCACTCCACAGCCAACTGTGTTCTGGCTTCAGGGCAGGGCAGCGAGGAGTACACAGGAAGAAATGCTTTGGAAAAGTGCCGCAAACGGACTTTTCTTGGGGTCCCTGATCTGCGGGGAACGGGTCTCTGGTTGCAGGTGA
>NC_034594.1:54731962-54776256 GCF_900095145.1 Mus pahari
GCCTCGGGACAGCGCCCAGGTTTTTGGGGCCTGTTGGTGCTTGTCACTACTGGAAAGGATGTAGCAGTTCTAGGGAAGAACATGGAGGATGCCACCATTCCAGGAGACTGAGTTCCCTTGAACTTTTGCCTCGGGACAGCGCCCAGGTTTTTGGGGCCTGTTGGCGCTTGTCACTACTGGAAAGAATGTAGCAGAAAAGAAAGCAGAGACTTGGACTCCTTAGTAGTTTTTAACATATAAAAGTCCCAAAGTAAAAATATTTGAGGATTACTGGCCTTGTCAGGATACTGGGTAAGGCATATAACAGACTTGGGCAGTAAGGGTAAGGCATATAACAGATAGACTTGGGCAGTAAATTAGGGCATTTACCTTATTTCTACATTTATTTAGTGTGTGTGTGTGTGTGGGGGGGCGCATCTGCATGCCACAGCACGTGTAGAGCCATCCAGGACAATTTGTTGGAACCAATTCTCTTCTCCCCCCCCCTCAGGGGGTCCTGGGACTTGAACTCAGGTTGTCAATCTTGGCAGCAAGCATCTGTACAGGCTGAACCACCCCGCAGGCTCTAAGTTGGGGTCTTGAGTTATGAGGTGAGTATTGACTTTCTTTTTGCAAGCTTGTAGGCACCTTGGAGGTTGGCATGGCTATGACCAGTCAAATCCGCGCTATGCTCTGGAAACGGCCTCTGGGAGGCGTGTGAGGATCAGATTTAAGGAAAGGAGAAGTGAAAGACCAGGGATGCCAACTGGGAAGTGTACAGCTGAGAAAGCAGGACAGCCTGAATGGAGGTGGGGGATTAGGTGCGGTCTGGGGTGACAGTGGGCGTACAAGATCCCGAGGGAGTTGTTTCTTCACCAGACCTCAGCCACTGTTGAGGTGTAGCAGCAGAGGATGCCACATTTTCTCATGAAATCAATGAAGTTGTTTTATTAGTGTCAAATGCAGCAAGTGAGGTCTTTCTAAATGCAAAGTCTTGTGACAGGTGCCATCATTAAGCACAAGATGTGAGGCTTTAGATTCTGATCTCAGGGTTCTTATGCTGATGGCTTAACTCTTTGTGCCTAATGTTTCTGTAGAGTGATGGCAACATTTAGTACTTACACTACAGTGTTAATGGGATGTGAATTCTCACTAATAAAATACTGGTCAAGCTATCTTGCTTAGATCAACTCTTTGTTGATCTTGAGTGTCTGTGGTGGTTTGAATATGCTTGGCCCAGGGAATGGCACTATTAGGAGGTGTGGCCTTGTTGGAGGAAGTATACCCTGTAGGGGTGGGCTTTAAGACTCTCATCCTAGCTGCCTGAAAGTCAGTCTTCTCCTGTTTGCCTTGGAAAGAGATATAGAAATCTTAGTTCCTCCTGCACCATGCCTGCCTGGATGCTGCCATGTTCCCTCCTGATGATAATGGACTGAACCTCTGAATCTGTAACCCAGCACAAATTAAATATTGTGGCATTTATTGAGCTGCATTATTAAACGTGGTCAGGTCCTCATGATCCCAGACTTCCATTCCCACTGTCACATCTATGAGAGTCAGGGAAAACTTGGAGAGATCGGCTTTTGGAAGTATTAGGTACCTTGGTGTGATAAGTTTGCTTTTGTTATTTGTTTGCTGTGGTTTCTCTACACACAGAACCTAACCAGGGGTGTGGAAGGATGTGGGGGCTGGTGATTTCCTGTGCATTGGAGAGACAATGAAGACAGCAAGTAAGGCATTGCTTGGTGGTTTAACCAAAATGGCCTCGTGCTTTATTTTCAAATGTGAAATTTGCATTTTATTCCATAATACATCTTGGTTTATTTTGGAATATAAAACATTTTAAATGACTTTCCATTAAGGCTAGTGATGCTTTGCTGGGTGGTTCCTTGTTTATTGAATACCACCCCCAGTCCACTCGGCTGCATAGTCCCAGCGGTGCTGGGATTTGACTAGTGGGGGCTTAACCCAATTATACATTATACAGGAGGGAAAAAAATCCAAACCACCTCTGTATATGCTTTGCTTCTTTGCAGGAGAAACAATGAATCATGAAGATTAATCGTGCCTTTTCTTGTGAGTTTAATAAATAATATCAGTTTACGGGAAGGATGAAAAGTTGATATATGTAATTAATGCTGAGTGAAAATGCTGGAGCCAGAGATTTGTACAAAATGCTGTCTTTTTAAATATATGGAAGCGTGGTTTCGTTTTAAAATTCATGAAGGCTTGAGTTTAAACTCAGCAGTGTTCTCTGCAAAGGTAATTGAAGAACACCCCCAATCCTCCATCCCCCATCCCCCAGAAAAGAAGGGATAAAGGACTTCTACAAATAAACTAGGGTTCTTGGGTTGCATTAAGTACCAGGGACAGGAATTTAACTTGGATTTCAATTATAAATAGATTTTTCAAAAATTGGCCTGAATGAATTCCTTCTGGTACATGCAGAAAAGACACCAGACAGATCAGGTGGCTGCTGTGTCAGTCACATTTCAACCTGATGTCCTAGAGGCAGACTGGCTCCACTGTGGGCTTCTCTGTATGATTTAGCATGAAACGAGAAGAATTATCTATCAATTATTATTGGAAGATTTGTTTAACATGAGTTTTACCAAGTTGTTGAGTCTAAAACCGGTTTCCAGGCTACTCAGACACTAGAAAAACGGGCCAAATGTCAGCATGAAGAGACAAGAATGGCACACAGTGTTCTGCACACTAACTATTGGTCCTTCAGGACTTCCATGCAGAGCAATAATAGTAATAACAATGATGGCAATAGCAATAATAACAGTAATAATAATGATGGTAGTATGTGTAAAGGGTTCCAGGATCTTAGTTAAATATGTTTGAAAATTAAAGAGCCTATCAGTTGGGATATTTTGAATGTGGTCTGAGAACTGGGTGACAGTGGGGAATTACTGTTAGATTTCTTAGGATAGATACTAGTATTGGAGTTAAATAAAATGCACATCCATTTTTATTTTTTTAAAAGATTTAATAAACATGTTGTGCATGTGTGTGTGCATATGAATGTAGTGTGGTAGTGAACAGAAAGGGGCATTAGATACCCTGGAACTGATGTTACAAGTATTTGTGTACTATTCAATGTGGATTGTAGCTTCTGATGAACTTGGTTGGGTCCTTTACAAGAGCAGCAGTGGTCTATAACTGTTGAGCCATCTCTCTACCCCAACAGCAGTATATTACTAGACTTATATTCAGTGTGTGCTGAGCTACTTAAGGGCTAAAATTTCATGACATTAACCATTTACCTTGAACTTATTTGGTAGTGAAGTTAGGTTAAAAAATTAGAAATATGCATACACACACATGCATGCACACGCACGCACACACACACACACACACACACACACACACACACATACACACACACAAATGTAGAAGAGAGAGAGCGAGCAAGATCTTGCCAAAATTAAAAAACATTAATAATTGTGAATTTGGGTAATGTTTATGTGGCTGTTTATGGCAAAATTTTTATTTTTATGTACATTTGTGTTTTTTTAACAATAAAAGGTTAAAAATTAGACAAGAAACAATGATGTACCTATTAGTTATTTACCTGTAGATGCAACAACTGTAATTTGCACACCCATTGCACAGCAAGGTATGTGTATTAAGCAATAGACTACAAAGAGCAACAAGCAGGAATAAAGCTTGTCAGATACAGTGCCAGAGAGGACACACCTAGGGTGGGTGGGGTGATGCGCAGAAAGGCAGAGCCAGCAGAGCAGTTTCTGTCAGAGGCCCATGAGGCTCACATGCCTAGCCATCTCTTTCCTCTCTGGCTTCTACTTTACACACTGATGTCAGTGCCTGCGCAGGGTGGGGGCTGGGGCACGGGCAGCCTACCAGCTTTTCGCTTGGTCTTGCGTCTCTCAATGTGACAGCCTTTCATGGGCAGGTATTTGAATTCTTTATCCATCTTTACACAACTCAAAGCCCACAGAACACAAGAGTTGTCCATTACTTATTGAATAAGTTATGCATAAGTCCTCCCTATCTTTTACATTCCTTTCCTATGTATAACCTCATTTGATGTGAACTGCAAATAGTCACATGGTCATGCAGTTAATATGTCTTCACATGATGACAGGACATGTGGATGTGACTAATGCACTATCAGCTAACTCCAAATCATGTTAGTGACCATCATCTGATTAGTTGAAAGACTTCAGACCAAAAGACTAAAATTTTCTTAAGAAGAAATTATGCCTCAAGAGGCCATCATCAAAATGTTGCCATGATATTACCTTGGTCCTCTGTAGAATTCAGATTTAAGGTCAAAACAATTTTTACTGGAATTTCCAGATTCTTGGCTTAATTTACAAAATCCAGACTTGTCAAATTCCACAATTATGTGGCCTGGTTCCATAATGCACAGGCCCCTCCCTCCCCTGCCCCAGATATAGACATGCATAACTTGGTTCTACATCAGTGCGGAGCTTTAATGCTAGTCCAGAGAAAGAAGAACAGTTGCTATGCCTTCTATGAGGCACTGAAGACACAGTGTGTCTAAAATGGACCTGAGGTGTGTCATTGGCCTTCTGACACTAGAAGGAAGCAAGGCCTCAGGATGGCTAACTCAGAGCTTCAAAAATGAAGGCAGCTGCTTGACAAACTTTCACCCAGAGAGCTCAAATATCTGAGTGACAGTTTCACCACATTTCCCCTCTGTGGCACCATATTGGGTCTGGATGCTGAGCCAGGTGACACTGACGGACCTCTGAGATCCATGTGCATGTTTAACAAGCACTGTGCCAAAGGGCTTGCTTTGAAGGACGTGTGAACTTCTCTTGAACCAGTCAATCTCCATGTTGGCAGTGTGGATGGGGACACCTCGGCATCAGTGGAAAGATCCTTTCCTTCAGTAATGCAAGCCTGGAGAGGATTTCTCTGTAGAGTTGCTCTTTGTGATGGATTTTCTTTATTTACAATGGAACCTGGGACTTAAATTTTGCAGCTGGTCCTTGCTCGCTGACATGACCGAAACACAGCTTCTGCAACAATAATTCGGGTGTTATTTGAAACACAGTAGCCCAGACCTTGACTCTGTTCACACTAGGTGGAAAATTAAACCAGAAATGATTACATTCTAGAAACTCCCTTTATGGTGGCTTTGGAAACTGGTGAGTGAATGTGGAGTGTGCCTCCCCCCCCCCCCCCAAGCCTGGAGGGGAAGACAACATCCTGTAGGTGGCTTGGGAAAAGATTTCAATTTCTCTCTAATGCCTGGACTATGCTCCTCCTCTTGTCAAGAGCTCAAGAGCTCAGGTACTCCAATATCATTCTCAGCCCAGTGGTTAGAGCATGTCAGAACCTCCCTCCGTCTCTCTTTCTTTCCCTCTCTCCCCTCCCTCCCTCCCCGTTCTCTCTCTCTCTCTCTCTCTCTCTCTCTCTCTCTCTCTCTCTCTCTCTCTCTCACTATATGTCAGATTCACATTGAACTCAAAATCCTCTTTTCTCAGACTCCTAACTGCTGAGCGACTGATGTGTATCACTATGCCTTGACCCCATTCTCTACAGATGCTGCTACCTAAAGTAGCATTGGGGTGCCACAAATAGAACAGCTTTGGAGCAGCACACCCCAATTTCCCTAAGTTCCCGTGGTCTTGAACAAGCTCCTCTTCATTGTGTGCCTTGTGTCGCTCATTATGGGATGAGAATAAATAACATTTGCTTCACAAGAGTTTGTATTTGATGAGGACTCATTAACTTAGAAAACCATGTGTTCATGTGGATGTGTGCTCTGGGCTTGGAAGACAAAGGAAGGTGCCAGCTACCTTGCTGTATCACTAGTCTGAGTCTTTTAAGACAAGGTGTCTTAATGAACCTGGAGCTAGTTGGGGGGGGATCCCCACTGATCCTCAGGTCTCCATCTTCTACAGTGCTGGGTTTACAGGTGTGTATGGCCATACCTGGCTTCTTATGTGGGTCCTGGGGTCTGACCCCACATCCCCATGTTAGCATGGAGCTCTTCCCCACTGAGCCCCTTTCCAACCCACTGATGACAAGTTGAACCCATGGAATATCAAGTTATAGCAAGCATTCGGTCGATGGCTCCTATTTTTCCAGTGCTGGGGTGGAGCCCAGAAGCCTTGTCTGGCACTCAAACCCAGCTTTGCTTTTCAAGTTGAGGCCGGGAAGCTGGATGGAGCCTTCGCTGGAAGCGAACCTGGAACTAGGACTGCTCAGCACAGGGTTCCAGTTTTGGTGTGAGTCACTGTGGCCAGTTTCACTTTTCTTAAATCCTCTAGATGGAATTTGAACCAGGATCGTCAGGAGAAACCTCACATTCCCTTTTCATTTCAGGTGCTGCCCCCCAGAGATGCTGCTGAAAGCCACAGGGGCCCATCCAATTGCAGGAGAAGCAGGGACCACTGGGTACTTCTCATGCAAAAGCATGCAGTCACTTCAGGCTCTAGGTGCCAGTTTGTTCTGTATGCTAAGAAGTTAGAAGCTGCTGGAAGTGAGAGAACCCAGTGTGCCACCTTGCAGTGCAGGGTACTCCCAGGTTTTATGTTAAACAAATGAATTTTGATGGGAGAGCCGGTTTCCTCCTCTGCTGAGCTGCTCTGTGTGCTGCCTGCTTCACACTTAGCCAGGAGAGCTCTTAAGCCATCCAGGAAAGCTTTATTTCCAGCCACGAGAAAGTTTAAGGTCAGAAGAAGGACACAGTGCTGAGATTGTACAAGCTCAAGGGATTTGGTGAGTGATGAGACCTTCTCTAGCGTACAGAAAAATAAAAGGCCGCCCCCCTTTATTCCCCTCCTTGTCAACCTTAAAATTTATTGAGACAACAGGAAAACAAACTTGGGAAAAATTATTCCCCAAACGTTATGCTTTCAAGCTTCCTATTTCATTGAAAAAACAAAACAGAATGAAAACAAAACATTCTCTCTCAGCAAGCAGCGAATGTGACAGGAAGGAGGGAGACACCCTGAGAATTTGGGGTGAAGATTGGCCCAGAATGTGAATGGAGTCACAAGATATTGCTTGTGCTCTTGTTGAACCTGCTGTACAATAGAGGTCGTGCTTTGGATTTTAGCTCAGGAACACCATCTACACAATGACCAGTGAGCTTCTCTCTGTAGCTAGTTATTACAGATACCCACCCAGTTCAGGGCTCCAAAGGATACTACTTGCTGCTTCTCTGCAAGTGTGGATGAAGAAAGAAGATCTTACCACAGGATCTGTCATATTACATCTCAAGTCAGGTTTTGATTCAGAGCCAGTATTTATGCTCAGTGGTGACTTTGGTCTGAGATCTCAGCCTGGCTGAGTTTATATGTTTCCGAGGAAGCAGCTGGCTAGTCTGAAGAGAGATCTAGGACATGGCACTGGGGTGGGTGGCTGTGCCTAGACCAAGTGTCACTGCTGGCAGGTGCCTCACTCAGGGCAACTTGGTTAGACTTGCAAATGATTGATTTTTCTCATCTGTACACAAGGAAAATGAAGACTATCTGAAATAATAATCAACCAGACAGCTTAGTACTGACAGCTGATGAATCTGTGGTCTCTGGGTAGACAACAGCCAAGGAACCTGGGATGCATGGCTAACCCTGTTATTTGAGCCTTCCCTTCTTCCTTTAAGTGGCTTCACAGAATCTTCAGGCTTTCAAGAGAACCTCTTGTGCCAACCACAGTGGAAAGTCAAACCCTTATTATTTTGGTTTAAATGTGTGCGTCTTCTGACATCTCGCTAGGAGAATGACCCTTGGAAGGTGATTTCTACAAAGATCGCAACATCTGAGCTGATGTTTGTATTACCTACTGACCAGGCTTTACAAAGAATAGTTCACCCTCTCTCTATGGTGTGCAAGACTGCATTGATTTTTTTGTTCAAATTAAACTATATTGATAAAATGTTATTGTGTGGGTCACAGCTTTATATTGCTGCTCCAAAAGATTCACTGTGCTGGTCAGTTTCAAAGCTGGCAGGATGGGGAGCACAAAGGGTTATCCAGTAGGTGTTTTACTGTGACTCAGAGAAGAGAGAGAGCCAGGGACAATAGCAGAAAAGCAGGCTGGAAGGAGTTATAACAGAGATCTGCAGAGACCAAACTATTAGGTGGTAAAACAAACAAACAACACAGCCGTAAGAAGCTAGGGTGTAGACACATTCTAACTGTGGTTGGTTTTGCTAACAGATGGTGTTTGAGTTATGAACAGATTCTGTAGAACCCTGAAATACTCAAAATTTAAGGAGAACAGGGTTAAAATGGTTTTCTTTCCAAGGTGATTTTGATGTTTAAAGATTAATTGATTAATTTAACATTTTTAATTTAGATATAATCACATCACTTGCCTCTTTCTTTTTCCTCCTCCCTCTAGGTCCTCCCTTCACCTCCCCTACTCACCCAACTCACAGATGAATAGCTTCCCTTTCTTTGATTATCGTTGTGTAACACACACAGACACACACACACACACACACACACACACACACACACACACACACACACACACTGCGCAGGTTATAATTATAACCCATTGAGTTCAATTTGTTGTTTGTGTGTATAAAGTTTTGGTGCTGACCATTTTGTATAACTAATTAGGGGCTTGTCCCTGAGAGAGGCTAATTCTTTCATTCTCAGTGGTCACCAATCACCTGAAGTTCTTTTCTAGGGGTGGGTCCTCCTGAGATATTTCTCCTCCTGCTTTAACACATCTGTTGATATTGTCAATCAGGGTTTTTTGGTTTTTTTTTTATGCAGTCATTTCTATGCAGACTCTTTGGTATTCTGGCTCTTACAGTCATTCTGCCTCCTCTTCTGTATCTTTGCCAAGCCATAAAGGTGGGAGCTGTGATGTAGATGTATCCATTGGGGCTGGGCTCTCCTCAATCCATTGATCTCTGTATTGTGTCCAGTTACAGTTTTCTGTAATGGTTTGAATTTTCTGTGAAGAGAAGTTTTTTTCTTTGTTCTTGTTTTTGTTTTGTTTTGTTGTTTTGTTTGTTTCAGGTGTGAGAGTTACACTTCTCTTTCGGTAGAAGGATAAGACTTAAAATGTAGTTAGAAATCATGCTGGCCTAAGAAAACGGTGGTAGTAGACTCTCTTCTAAGCTCTACGACCAGGCTAGCCCTGGCTAGATTTCTAGTACTGGATGTGGATTCTCTCCTGTTGAAGTTGGTTACCACTAGCACGTGAGTGCCATTTTTGTACCTTTATGGATATCTTACCATACTGGTCATTATTATGGTTCATAGATGCTGCAGCTAGGTAGGACAGTTAAATTGCATCCCTACATGGGCAGCTTGAATAGTACTTTCTGGTACTATGGAAGCTACACTATGGTAACAGATTAGATCTAGCTTAAATACTATGAGGTTTTTTTGTCCTGGCATGTGGAATACTATTTAATGGTAAAGAAAAAAATGAAGACATGAAATCTGCAGGAAAGGGGATAGACCTTGAAAGGATTATATTAAGTGAGGTTACCCAGACCCAGAAAGACAAATATGGCATGCTCTCTCTCATCTGTAATATCTAACTCCAAATCCTTAGATAGAAGTTTGTAGCATGGAGTAACGGAAGCCACTAGGAAAGTATAAAGGGATCATGGTGGCGGCACTTGAGAGGAAATACAGGTGCTGTAAAGCAGGAAATGGAAAAATGAGGAGGGGGTTTCAACTGAGAAGTCAACACTGAATGAGGATGAACGAGGGACAGATAACACTAAGGTCGTTTGATAAAGCCTCAAGGAATCACCCTATTTTATTACCTAAAACTATATACAATATATGTTTCTGTTTGTGTGTGTGTACATGTGTACCTTAAACAAAGCTGTACCACTTGACAACATGTCCCACAAGTACAATAGACCAACAAAAATCCCAGGACCATGCATAACAAAGCTCCTTTAGAGTAGCTGCTCAGGGTAGCCTAAATTACTCTCAAGACAATATATATTTTTGTTTTTGAGACAATAATTTCCCTCTCTTCTCTGAATGATGTTCATGAGTAAGCTTAGGGATGCTGATGGTGTTTTCTCTCCTCACCTGAAGGATATTATTTACTACATAATGGGATTTTGGGATGACTGGCAAAGCCATTCTAGGAAAGAACATGTTTTACGACATTGGCATAAAATAAGAAACCTAGTTACCCTTTCTTGATCAAGATCATTTCATTAATACTTGTCATGATCCAAATGTATTTTGAGATCACTAAGCAGTTTCTGATTGAACTAGAATTACTTATGTACATTAAGGTTCATATTTTTGAATAACCATTTTTTCTTTGAAAACAGAATGCAATTAATTAAACTACATGTCTTGGGAAAAAGGCTCACGTTTTAGCAATTATTTTTAACATAAAGAGGTGTTACATATGGAGTCACTGTCAATTACTAGAAATAATTACATATTTTCTTGGGTAATTTCTTGGTAATTAAAGTATCACTGAAGCGTATGATGCTTTGTTAATGAAAAGATTAAAAAGCTCACATGAGTTTATCATAGTTTGTTGAAATGTAGTTCAATGTTTATTATCATAATTTCTGATTGTTATTGCATAACCTTGAATGGGATTAGTGAACAAATCATGACTGTGAGCTAAATAATAGCTCACTGAGTAAAAAAATACATCATTCAAGATACAGCAATAGCAATCAGAAATTATGATAATAAACACTAAACCACACTCTAATAAAGAACAAAAAATACTCTTAAAATATTTTTCCTTCTGATTTTCAAAGCATTTGTGACACTAATTGCAGGATTGCTGTAGGGAGGGAAAAAAAAAAAACCACAAAACACCTTAACCCAGAATGCTGCATTATTTATTTCTAAACATTCTATACTGAGTAGTATAAACAAACAGGACGTAAATAGAATTTTTGTGAATAAAGGGATTTCTAAAATGGGGCCTTGACTAAATTGTCTTTCATCTGGTTTACTGGAGGAAAGGCAATCTTAGTTTTCCTTTCCTTTGTTTTTCTGTTCGGAATTAAACAGATTTGAGTACACTCAAGGAGCCATGGGCTGCAGAGTCATGATGAAAACACTACCCAAATGCAGTATTCTTTCTTTTTAGCTATTAGTATTAACCCATTCTTAGCTGGGTAAAGTTTTCAACTGATAATCTAAAGGAACTAGATTCTTTCCCAACCATGCACAGATGTAAAGTGATTAAATGGGTCTTTCTCAAGGATCAGTAAGTGTTCCTGGGAAAAGAAGGAGGAGCCTAGGCACACAAGGCTAACCCTTCCTGTGAAGTGACATCACCTTTGGTGATCAGTGAGGCTGGGCCCATGGTGGAAGGTCTAACATAGGGCTATTTCAGAGACAAGTAGGTTAGGGGCTGGCAGAGTTGGCTGTTGTCAGCTTTGCACAGATAGATTTCTGATCTTCCTTCCAATTCTATTTTCCTCAATGAAATTAGTCTTGAGAAGTAGAAATTAGTCACAGTGAAAGTATTTATACCACTGAAATTGAGAAACACTACCAATCAAGAATTTTTTTTTTTTAAAGACAGCCAGTTTATCATCCCACTACTGGAGGGATGAGTAATGGGCGATGTATTTAAAAATCATGTCAATCTAAACAGTTATCTATATAGAGGTTAATGAAGTCATGTCAAGTAGAAGCAAGAATTTCTAGTTAATTACCTTGTTAAAAATGATCTCTGGTCTGATCTATAAATCTGAGCGTATTGGAAATATCTGGAGCAGTGCATTTGATTCGACTCTTTGCTATTGATGTAAAGTTTCCAGTCATACAGCTTTGTTCTCTCCCATATTCATTAGTTTTATTCCACAAATACAACAGAGATAGATACTCCATAAAGATGCTCTTTAAATTTGGCCTTGTGCTCATTGAGGCATGATAATTCTTTAATTTTTCAAAGCATCATTACTCTTTAGTGAAAGGTAAGATGGATAATAAGACACACAGCCAAGGGCACTGGCTCTCTTCATATCTTATTTCCAATCCTCCATCACCTCAGACTGTCCTCTGGCCCTACTCCTCCATCTTCTTTCCCACTCCCTAATGTACCTTGGGTCCATGAGCATCTAAATGTCCTTGCCCTCAGTGTTTTTCATCCTTGTTTTCCCTCACTGCCATCTCTCAAGTCTCAATGATAGTCATTTCTTCTCAGGAAATCATTGCATAGTGTCTATAATTCTTATTGATTTCTCTCTCAAACTGCCAAACAGAGAACATTCTGCAGTGGTTCTTTAATATGTAATTTGAATGCTGGCATGACAGTTCCATGTGTATAACATGTACTATAAGTCCAGGGTCCCCATTAGCCTTAGGACAAATCTAGGGGTTCACTGTTTCAAAAATGAGGAGAGGAGGGGAAGATGAAGAAGGGAGGGCGTCTCTTCAGGACCAGATTCTATTGGGATCGGGGTTTATGTCCAGGCAAGCTTATATTATAATCTTCTTCTAAAGAGAGATCACTAAGAAAAATGTATTTGTAGCCAATAATTGAGTATTGGGAAGTTGGCTTTTGCTGCAGTCTGATGACTGAGTGATGGAGGTATTTGGACAGGATGGGAGAAAGTGTTAGGAGCATTTTAGTATATCTGCAGCCCTATTTTTTTTTCTTCTAAATCTTGATTTTCATTCCCAAACAACCACATTTTAATGCATTAGTAAACATAGTTTTCAAAATGGCTACACATAAATACACATTCACTGGGGCGTCAACCTCAGAAAAGTGTCCGTTTTCTTTAAAATTATCTTCTTGGGAAGTTACCCAGTTATTTGGTTAATTAAACTTTCCAATGAAATGATCTAATTCTGGACAGAAAGCGTTTTAGGAAGACTCAGGGCTTTGAATTGTTCTGCCCACATTTTTGAACCCCCACTCACTCCTCCCTTTATCCCTTTGTGTTGTCAAGCAGTTTTGATTTGTGTCCCTGGATCAAAACCTTGTTTTCATTTTGCTCGAGAGGCATTGTCTCAAACATCTTTCTCTACTCACGTTGCTCAGATGTGTTTTGCTTGGCGGAAAGCCTAACTCGCCTGGATCACTTTGGTGTGGGTGCAACCTCAAGCTTCCCTACAGTCAACTCTCCACTTGGCCATGCCAGCACGGAGACCAAACTCTCTCCTCCAACTGAAGAGCATAAAAAGGCAAAGACAAGTGCTCAGGGCACTTTCCTGAGATGATGATTTAAATTATCATGCTCTCCTGGGGGCCTTGAGAAATAGGCCACTCTCTGATCATTTTTGAGCACTTGCCAGTATGCCTGAAATATGAGGAGCAGGAAAAGATGTGTCTGCTTTTCTAATTAGTTTTTTCCCCCAGTAAGTCATATCCCTTTCTTTTTTAAGTGACGGAAAACATTAGGGTTCTTAGGAGATGTCTATTTTCCACAGGGGTTTACATCATCGTTTTATCTAATTATTTCTCAATTACAAATAATAATTAAACCAAATGGTGATGCAAACTGGAACAGTAACAATATATCTTTTTAGAAGAGCTCCCAAAGGAAACAGAACACCAGGGTTGACAAGTCTTTGTTCGCTCTCAATGCCCTGCACAGATGCAAAGGCACTGGCTTTGATTTGCAAACCATGTCTCACATCCCCTGACCCAGACCAAATGGCCAGACTGAAGACTTCAGCCATGAAGTATTTTCCATGTTAGTGCAGCTTTCCCAGTTAAAATAAACATGACCATTGCTACAAAAGTCAATCATTGCTGAAGGTGTCCCCTTCTTCCCCCCTTTTTCCTTTCTTTCTTTCATTCTTTTTTTTTTTTTTTTTTTTAAAGAAAGTCTGTCATACTGTCATGTACCCTAACTGGCCTTAGATTACCTCCTATTTTCCTGAGTGTGGGATTATAGGTCAGTAGCACAATGTCTGGCTTTACAGTGATCTGGGAATTGAAACTAGGGCCTTGTTTATAAGAGGAGTCCTCTATTGACTGAGCTACATCTCTACCTTGCAATGGAGTCACTTTTAATAGAAATATCTCTGGTGATAGGTGATACTTAACCAGGAGTCAGGAGAACTGACGCTACGGTGATGATGTACCCGAGTTTGCCAGGCAAGTCCTGGCCTGTGTTTCTTATCCTGGATTATCATGAATGGTCCTTCCTCCCACCCTGAAGATGTCCTCCTTAAGACTCTTTTACAACTTACCAAATGGACAAATGAAGTGAAAATAGGCTTAATTATTCTACGTGGCTTCTTTTGAGCTTATAGATGTCACAAGATTCTAAATCAAATTGCCTAGATAGAATCTTAAGATCCAACATGAAAGTAGCAAATGGAAGCGAACACTGTTCGTTGTCCTACTATACACAAAATTAAATTTTGTGAAGCTTCTAGGAGAAAATATAAGAAATATTGTTTGGACTACTTTGTTATAGACAACAAAACTTTAGATGAGAGTTCATAAAAATTAAAAAATATCAGTATCTCCAAAGACACTATAAGGAAACTCAAATGTCACAGATGAGGAGAGAACATGATATGAGTGTCTTTCAATGATTCTTATGCAGAAGATATGAAGATCTTTTATAAAGGGAAAGAACAAATTACTTGATTTTTCAAAAAGAGCAAAAGTTATAAACAGTTCAAATAAAAGGTGTTATAATGGATAATAACCATACAATATATCATGTTACATATAATATATAAAGACAATCATATTGTAATAATACTAGACATAGAAAAAGGTGCTTAGCACCAAGAAAGCACACACTGAAACCACAGTCACATATTTTGAGTCCATTAACATCATGAAAATTAAAACAACAACAACAAAAAAAAAAACAAAAACAAAAACATGATTCTGCCAGATCCTAGGCAGCATGGGAGAAATTGGAACTCTGGCTTTGCTGGTGGGAGGATATAGGGGTATAACCACTTCACCACATTGATGGGCAGTTTCTTAGAAAGTTAAACATCTACTTACCCTATAACCTGGCAAATCTCCTAAATAGTCAAGAAATGAAAACGTGGCCTCTCAAGGGCTTAAATGTGAACGTAGCAGCTTCATTGATAATAGCTATTTCCAAACTGAAACTGCTCCTTAGATTTGTTAAGAATCAGGGGAGAAATTTTGATATAGAACATTGACAGACTCATGTGATAGAACACGTTGTAGCAAAGAAAAATGTTGGTGTCTGTTGTATGTAGCAATGTGGGTGAGGGTGGAGAGACACAGAGGTGGGCAGATTTACATGAAGGACACAGTACATTACATGATTCCATTTGTATCTGACACCGGGAAAAGTCATTCCTGCTTTGGAACTCAGATCAGTGGTTGCCTAGGGGGCAGGTGTATGTTTGTGTGTGTTTTCTTGAATGGAGGTTTTTCTTGAATGAAGAGTGTTATCTATGAACTTTCTAAGTTAAGAAGTGTTTTGTATCTTTCTTTGAGTGATGTATATGGAAAGACTGTATTTATAGATAACATATATAAAAAGACAGTTGAGCATGCACTCTAGATGGGTGCAATTTTATGTAAATTATATCTTAATACAATATGATAAAAATAAACTCCCCTGCTTCGCAGCTGAGCAAGAACAGCCCCACACAACAACGTTTCCTAAATATTTTAAAATAGCACACTTCTGACGTGAGTTCTCTCTGCTCAAAATTATAGAATAGAGCAGACCAGAGCTGCCAGAGTTGAAATGCCTGCCTCACCTGTCCAACCCTCCACCGGGGTACCACATTGCCTTCTATAACTACCCAGTGATGGAGCACCCAAGGCTTATGTGACATCCACTATACAGATCAGAGTCAGAGAAGTGGTGACTTGGTCTCATGGTTAGTAAGTGACAAGACCTGGGAATCATGATTTGTGATCCACAGCTGATATTTTATCTTCTCTGCATGTCCAGGGAGTCTAAAGTTGTGCTCCAAACATTGTCAGAGTAATAGTGTAAGAAATGTTCCTGGTTGCAGGGAGCCTATGGTCTACTCAGGAATGAGAGATAGATATTCACTCCATGAATGCCCAGAGAGGCATGAAGGACTTTAGCTCACTTTAAAGGTTTCTGAGGACTCCTTTCCTTTCCTTTCCTTTCCTTTCCTTTCCTTTCCTTTCCTTTCCTTTCCTTTCCTTTCCTTTCCTTTCCTTTCCTTTCCTTTCCTTTCCTTTCCTTTCCTTTCCTTTCCTTTCCTTTCCTTTCCTTTTCTTTTCTTTTCTTTTCTTTTCTGGAAAGGGTATCTCTCAGGGAAGGAAACACTACTCATCAGAAGTGACCCTTTGTGTTCATTTCAATAACGACAATACTATATCTAATCTCTGAGGGCTGTTCTCTCTCTCTCTCTCTCTCTCTCTCTCTCTCTCTCTCTCTCTCTCTCTCTCTGTGTGTGTGTGTATGTATGTGTATGTGTATGTATGTGTGTCTATGTAGATTCTTAGCAGGAAGTGGAAATGGGAGTGAGTTATGACTTTACTCTTTTCTAGAATGTTTTTATTCGTATATATGAATTAGCTAGAATAAGGGGCTTCATTCTGATATTTTTATACATTCACTCGCTCCCATTGCTCTCTCGTGCCTCTCCTGCTCCAGTTGATCTTTGTCCTCCTTGCAACCCACCCCCCTTTCTACTTTTAGGGAGCAGTGGGGAAGCCACCCAGTGAGTTTCACCAGGGTTACTTACAGGCACATGAATGGTGGGTAATATTTACCACCCCTTAGAGGTGGGTGGCTATACCCCTGAGAAAAGTGCCTCCACTGCCCCAGTACCTTCCATTTCTCTCTTCTCATTCCCTAGTTTGGACCCATCCACTATACAGAGCTTTAATGCTTTCATCTGGATGTGACTGTTACTCATTGCTCTTGAGAAGCCCTGCATTTCCGCGTGTGTACCAGGACCGTGTGAACAGCCAGACTGGGTGTGCTCACAAGGCTTATTGCTCAGGTTTCTTTTCCCACAAGACTCTCCTCACATGCCCCTGTCTCTCGCAACCCCAAGCAGCTGCCACGATTCATTTATTTATCTTAACATTTAATTTGTGATACAGTTAGAAGAGGCTGTCAGCAAGGGAGAATCAAATATAAAGTTTATTTTTTTTCTCCCAGCAGGGAAAAGCCAGAGGAGAAGGAAGACCACTTCTTGGGTTTGTTTGCTTTATTAATTTTTTTAAAAACCTCTGAAGTTTTACTCCCTTTAAGTACAGAGCCCAAGGAGAGAAAATTTAAAATTTGATTTAATTAATTTTTTGGGGGTAGAATCTAACTTTTCCTTTAATGTAAATGGGAAAGAAGATGGAATTTCCTCTCCAAGGGAACTGAGTATTCAGATTCTGATTTGCTTATTTATTTGTTTACTGCTGTAAATATATAGATTTTGACTGATAAAACACAGAGTTGGGAGTTCAGCAAACCCATACAAAGGTGAGCCGTGGGGAACTTATGAAAACCTGAAATTAAGATGAACCCAAAGAATGAGGTTGGCTTATGGGGCCGTGGAAAAATCTCTGCCTCAACTATTGCCATTTCTTGTCCCTCCTAAGATTTTTTTTTTTTTTTTTTTTTTTTTTTTTTTTTTGGTTTTTCAAGACAGGGTTTCTCTGTGTAGCCAGGCTGGCCTCGAACTCAGAAATCTGCCTGCCTCTGCCTCCAAAGTGCTGGGATTAAAGGTGTGTGCCACCACTGCCCAGCCCTCCTAAGACTTTAAGTCCCCTATATTAGATATATTTCTGGCTGGGAAGCTCCTAGGTGTATAAAAGTACTTGCCAAGTGTATAGTTTGAATAGGTATGGATCCCATAGACTTATTTGTTTTGAATCCTTAGCCCATAGGGAGTGGCACTATTAGGAGGTGTGGCCTTATTAGAGTAGGTGTGGCCTTGTTGGAGAAAGTATATCACCTCTGCTCAAGATGTAGAACTCTCAACTCCATCTCTGGCACCATGTCTGCTGCATGGTACCATGTTTCCTGACATGATGATCATGGACTAAACCTCTGAAAATATAAACCAGCCGCAACGAAATCGGTTCCTTTACAAAAGTTGCCTGGGTCATGATGTTCCTTCACAGCAATGAAACCCAAACTAAGACACCATGCAAGCCTGATTACCTGAGCCTGGGTCCCTAGAATCCAAACACAGTAGCTTAAGTAGCTGCCATCCCTGTTGCCCACTGGAAATGGAAAGTGGAGACAGGAACAGAAGCTCATGGGCTGCCGCCTAGCCTGGCTTACATGGTGTTGATGAGTCCCTGTCTTAGATGGAAGGGCAAGGACAGACAGCAGAAAGTTGTCTTCTAACTCCCACGTGTTGTGTGACCTGTGTGTACCCACATACATGAGCACACAAACACACATGCACTCACACACCACACACATAAGTACACAAAAATGTGTAAAAAAAAAAAGTTCCTGGTTTGTGTATGGGATATACAAAACAAGTCAGAAAGGGCAAAAAAGGAGAAGAAAAATTTCCATAGTTAAAATGTTTCAGGGGATGAAAACTGGATATGATACTACATACTTATAATTACAGCTCTTCAGAGGTAGAGGTTGGGGAGTCGAAAGTTCAAAATTAGCCTCAGACTTATAGCTAGTGTGAAGCCAACCTAGGCTACTGAAATCCTGCTTCAAAATCCAAACCAACCAACCAACCAAGGAAGCAACCAACCAAACAAACAAAAGCAGAAGTTTGAGAAAATGAGAACAAATAATATTAAAATTTTTGGTGCAATATTTGCCAGTAGCTGCAATATTCTAAAAAATAGGTAGGTTCTTGGTGTCTGAGGGAAAGAATGGTATTATATAGTCACATAAAGAATTCGAAGCTTATCCCAAAGAGGATTTTTTCTTTTTCTTTTTGGAGAGACTGGTTCTTTATTTCAAAATGTCACTTGTTAATATTCAGTATCAAAACAGTTGCACTAAGGGGTTCTCTCTCCTGTGGGAGGAGAGCACAAACAAGCCAGGAATCCGCAGGGTGCCCACCTAACAGGTCCGGAAGGAAGAAACCACCGGAACATGACAGTTGGGTGGAGGCACTTGCAAGGTCAGCACAGCACTATCCCACAGACTGCAAAGAATTCCCACAGCCAGTGGGTTGGCATGGGTTGGCATGGGTTGGCATGGGTTGGCATGGGTTGGCATGGGTTGGCATGGGTTGGCAATCCATGTGTGGGTAATTGGGCTACAGGCTGGTCTCCAGTTGAGCTGAGATCTGAACCCCGAAGGGTGATAATTCACTTTCATGACATGGTAGGCTAGGCGTTCCCTCATGCTCCTGGAACTCTGGCTCCTGCCTAAGTTACCGCCCCCTCCCAGCCCCCACAAGAGAAGCATGGCTAGAAGTCAGGGAGGCAATGGCCCAAGCTTCTGACCTTCAGGCTAAACTCCTCCCCAGTTACCTAGCAACAATAAAGACCATAAAAGGGGCTGTTAGGCCCCCACCTGCTCTCTTTCCTCTTAGCCCTCACTCTCACCCCCTCTCTTCTCTCTCTGTCTTCTCCTCTCCTCTCTCCTCTCCTCTTTTCTCTCTCTTACTCTTTCTCTCTAGCCTCCTCTCTCTCTCCCCCTCTCTCTCTCTCTTTTCTACCTTCTCTCTTTCCCTCTGCCTTTCTACAATAAAGCTCTAACACCATAGGGAGTCTCTGCTCATCAAGATCTGCTGTGCTCACGCTCGCAGGTGTTGGGAACCTCTCTTCCCTCATCCCTCTGTCCTATAACCCTGGTGGCTTTAGCAAAGTAGCTCCAGGAATCCCAGATAGGGCTGCCCCTTGCCACCCCTGAAGAGTGGCTTAGATGCCCACCTGGGGACAAGCAGAAGGTAGATAGCAGCCCGCCCACACCTGACAGACCAGAGAATAGGTAAAACTCTGGCGGGGTGTGGGTTTCCCCTTCCCCCTCTTTCCCCTGGGCTCCCTTTTTAGTCAACATCCATGTATCTCCACCAACATTTTAGGATGAAGATTCCCCACAAAACCTTTATTGAGGAAGTGCTGCATCCAAGCACTCAAACATATTTATCAAAATACAAACCAGTAAGGACAGAGAAGCTCGGAAGTTCAAAGTTATCTCTGGACACATAAAAAGTTTGAGGTCAGGATGAGCTACATCATATTGGTTTTGAAAAAAAAAAAAAAAAAAAAAAAACAGACCAGAGCAGGGAAAGGATACCATTTCAAATGATAATTAGCCGGGCGTGGTGGCACACGCCTTTAATCCCAGCACTTGGGAGGCAGAGGCAGATGAATTTCTGAGTTCGAGGCCAGCCTGGTCTACAGAGTGAGTTCCAGGACAGCCAGGGCTACATAGAGAAACCATGTCTTGAAAAAAACAAAAACAAAAAACAAAACAAACAAAAAATTAAAAAAAAAAAAGATAATTAGCCAGCCTAACTTCATATTCAAATTATACTAGTTTCCCAAGTGAATATTTCGTGCTTTATAAAAACTCACCAGGAAGGTTCTTGGACTGCAGTAAAATATGACAGGGCCAGAGAATATCAGTGATGCCAGCCACTGGGAAGGAAGGGAGGGAAGAGAGTGACTTGGTGAAGGGAGATCCTTTCTGAATGTTAACCCAAGTAGCAAATCTAATCCAGTTAGAACCAAATGTAAGAGTTATCTACATAGTTAGACCCAGGAAGATTCATGCAGATTTAGGTTATGTTCTTTCCTTGCTAATTTGAAACATAATGATTGGCAGCAACCAGTCAGCTCTTCAAAGTTTTCTTAACCTGTAAATCGCCTTTTGGCATGTGGAGGACTGGTTTATGGTGATGTTATTCATGGCCCCAAACCTATTTCCTGTCGTTCAAGTGGTTTCTCCCAGTCTCTTCTCCAACTAGAGGAGATAAATGAGTGGGTTCTGGGCAGTGTGATGTGGGCAGGTGTGTTCAGCTATCCCATTACTCCTGACATACAGAAGGTTCTGTGTGACCTTCCCTCCCTCAGTCTTCTCATCTGCCAGCGGCATGTCACCATGGGAACCAGAGGCCAAACACACATGATTGGAGCTTTTCAGAATTGAAGTCGCTCTTGAGAGGCCACTCCCTCAGCATACCTACCTACTGCAGTCTGCATAGGCTAAGCAAGTTTCTGGTTTTGTTAGACATTGTTTGTATTGCTTTGTTACTAGCACACTTCAGGTTAAGTACCTTGACTGACACATCCTCAGAGATGACAAGGGTGTTTAATTGAGGAGGGTAAATCTAGCTTCAGATACTGAGAGTAACTTAGCCTTTGTCAGGGCTGCAACACATGGTCCTATCACTGCCCCGTTCTGTGGAAATCATTTTAAAATCAGATTACGGAAGACTAATGCTGAAGTGTTCCATCTTTCCGATATCTCCCCCAGGTATATCCCTCTCTTTCACCACATCTGCTGCATTGAAAGTGACCACCCTACCCTCAAACACTGGGTTGTGTTTTGGGTCAGATAAAGCATATGGGGCTGTGAGAATTGGTTTCCTTAGTGATGAAGTGTAGAACCACCCTCCAAGGATGCAGGCTGAACAGAACCCAGCCAGGAATCTGCTGACCTGCTGGCCTTCCACACATTTACACACCTTGGCCCGTTGCCCAGCTCGGCACAGCTGGCTAGAACAATCCTCAATCCTTAGGAACGTCTCCCTGGAGAAGTCCATGAAAGCAGGAGCTGGTAGAAAAACAAAGATGAAGGGAATGTAAACCTTGCCTTGGAATTAAATGAATTCTGAAGAACAGGAATCTGGCCAGCCTTGATATTGTTTATCAGACTTCTGACAGCCAAAATGAAGAGGTTAGGGATTATTTGTGTGCATGTTTACATCTGGTGAAAGTCTTATATGGTAAGAAGATATGGATTTTTTAAAAGTGTGAATGACTGCTTTTGGGGAGTAAAAAGACTGTTCTTGCTATCCAGGGAGACTCATAAATGCACATGCACTTTTTATAGCCAATGACAAATTCCAATTGACGAGTCAGCTATTTTGAAGTGTGTCACCATAAACAGGGATAGATGTAGACTTTTTTGAACCTGGAAAGATACATAATTTAGGAGATCTCCTTTAACAAAATGAATTTAAAATTAGGCATAAAAGTAAACATTTATTTAGGAACACAATCACAGCAAGCTATAAAATTAAAAGGATGTTTGGCATAAAATCAGAAAGCAAGGAAACCTGACAGTGCTATTAGTAGACACACGAACGTACCTCTTAGGATCTTTTCCTGTAATTGCGGTTGTGTATTCGTTGGCCATCTTACTCTAGGACAGGAATTCCATACTATTTTCTATGTGGGAAATAAAAAAAGATAACCTAGCCTCCCCTTTAGCATGTGTTTTAAGCATCTTTGACTTCAGATCTTGTTTATGGTAATTTAATGGAAATCATTGAGATTATTGTTAACTTTGAGAATCATGTTCCCTTCACAGATAAGATGTTAACACTAAGAACATTTAGCACAGACTAGCTTCTTCTTCTCCTTTTAAGCTTTGCTTCTTTTAAGCCACTACTGATGACATATATTCTTATGGTGCAATGCCTTATCTTGGCATGGCTCCTGGCCCTTTGTATTTTAATGTCGGTTAAATTGTTACAGTGGATAGTGGAAATTCCTGGAAGCCATTTCTGCAGTGGGGATGACTGGTGATAACTTAATTATGTAAGGAAGTAACATAAAACTGAATAAATACATTTTACTAAGCCCTAACTAAATATGTCTTCAGAGCCAGCATCCCCTTAGCTAGCTGCATATTAAACATTCCTGTTGTTAATATTATCCTTAAGACCTGAGGGAACACTCTGGCCACTGTGCCTTGGGGACAATGGTTTCTTTTTGAAGTACTTTCCAGAAGTTTGTCTATTTCCTTCTGGCATCTGAGATTTGCTGGAAATGCCCATGCAATCTCTATGGGTACTTTTCATGTTACATCTCTGTCTGCAGGTATCTTGCTCCTCCTTTCAATCTTTGTGATGATTTTTGACTCTGCACCTTATACTTGGGGCGGGGGATACATATACCCCCAAATTTTGTGTGAATCAGGGTTACAGTAGTTTGGTAAATGGATTTCACATACTAGCCAGTGTATCATCACTTTTAAGATAATCTATAATACTGGGTTTCTAGATCAGCACTGAGAGGTTTTTGTGGTGACTTCCTTGATGGTAGCTTGCTCACATCTCACCCAAAATAAGTTGGAGGTACTGATGTTCTTTATTTATTCTTGAATCAGAGCCGAGGATGTGGGTCTATGCGTTGGTTCTCTCTGGTCTGTTTTTAGATTGCAATATCACTTCTGGTGTGCAGTACCCAAAAGCAATTGGTGGATGCAGCAGGCATCTTCAACTTCATAGGACTCTTGCCATTGGCATCTAGGGCAGTCATGTTGGTTCCTCTACAGGCTCCAAACCTTGTTGGAGCCCATCTCTTCCATAGAATTTGAGAACTGTATTGTAGTCATGCAAAATCATCCTTTATGATAAATGTTCTGTTTCATCTCCTGTGAATGTGGTGTGGTGGGCAAAGTAATGTCCTGCCCACTGGGGTCATTTTCTTTTTTATCATGCTGAATGAGAAATGGACATTCCTCATATAGATGAAACAGACTATTTTTCTCCTCCTCCCCATCATTCCCTTTCCTTTCCTCCCCAGTATGTTGGCAGACTAAGGAGTCACAATCATAAGCAACCTCATTCCAGAGACAAAACAATTATGGACTAAAGAGATTAAGAAGAAACGTGGATTGCAAATGTGTTGCTTTGCTTTTAAACTGTAAAAACGAAAATGGTAAATTTAAAATAACTAGAGAAAAAAGTCATTGTTTGCATTTTCTTGGTACCTGCGCACAGTGTTGCTGTCAATGAAGGGCAGTAATACTGCTGAGAGACTCATCAGACGTCAGTATTCCCAGGTGGCGCACTGAGTGAGGTAACATCACTAGCAATCTTGTAAATAACCTTGAATATACTGCATTAGGGGATGGCTGCAGAGGTACGTTGATCAATTTTATTATAATGCAAACCAGTTGCAAAAACGCATGACCCAGTGTATACTAAAAGTATTGATACTTTTTTCTATGTTTATTTATTTTAAAAATGGTATTTTTCTTTTTTTGATATTGTAATAAATTATGTCATTTTTTTTTTTTACCCTTTTCTCTCTTCCCTAGAAACCCTCACATGTATATATCCTCCCTTCTGAATTTCATAATAGATGTCCTGAAATTAGCTAGGGCCACACACTTCTCTCTAAAGACTGTGAGGAGGTGGTTCCCCCTGACTGGATTGACAGAGCTCATGTCTGAACACTATGAGGCCTCTTTCTATGCCTTGAGAGGCAACAGATACGGACACAAATTCTTCTTGTCTAGCAAATGTTCCAAATACTCCCTGGTAGGTTAGGCTACTTTACTCAGGTCCATAGAGTCTATCACAAATTTTCAATAGAGTTGTTTGTTTTTAAAGGGACCTGACCAAAAATATTTCCCTCTGAGAATCTTGTTTGTGGTTTCCCTATAGATACTCGACAGAAAGGCAAGGCGAAGCCATCTGATAGAAAGGGAATCTGGCAGGAAGTCTGAGGTAAATTTTAGCTTATGTGCCTAACTCATGGATGTGCCTCTGCCGGTGAGCAGTGGTGTTCATACACAAGTGGTTGTACACTTAGCTTTGAAATGAAACCATTTCAAGAACACCTCTTAGTCTTTTTTTTTTTCTCCACAGATCTTTCTGTGGCACCCTCCTCAAGACCTTGCAGAATAACTTTTCTCCCTCATTCAATTGACCTTAATAGCAAGCACAGCAGAATTTGATTAATTCATCTTATATGTCCATAATTAACGTGAAAGGGCCAACAGTCTCTCGACTCCCTCCTAAGGAAAGATCTAATAATGAAGCTCAAGTGCAGTTTAATATGACCTAATTTTAAGAAATATAATGGCTGGAGAATTACTTTGAGAAGTTTTAAGTGTTATGCAAATGTAAAATACCCTCATTATTAGTATCATGATTAGCAGAGTGTCTATAAGCTAATGTTCACTTATTTTCTGCATTACAGAAATAAAAAGTAAAATAAGTATTCGGTCTCTGGACTTCTCAAGGGATCATATCTTTGTTGTTAACTGCTATGTCCCTGGTACCCAGCTCCATTCCTAGGACTCAGTAAGCATTCAGTTAGTATTCCTTGAAATAATGGATGAATGATCTCTGATTATATGTTGAGGATGCCTCTTTCTTCAATTTTATGCTGTGGTGAACAAGCCTTTTAAGTGCAAGCAGTTTTAAAAGGATGAATTTCTAGAGGTTAAAATTTTGGGCCACAGGCTTTATACAAACCTTGAATGTTTTTTTTTTTTTAAATTACATAGTTGTTTTTCTTTTGTTGTGTGGAATTTATACATGCATGTAATGTGTTTTGATCAAATCCACTCCAAATTCCACCGTCTATACTTTTTCTCCTATTTTCAACCACCACAATTCCTTCACAGATCATATATGCTCCTTTAAAAAAAACCACACACACAGGAAAAAGCCCCACTGAATCTATTTACCTCTGTGTGTATGTGCATGGGTGGAGGACCATCTATTGGAGACTAGGTAGCCTCTCACAGGCCATGGGACAGATAACTAAGGAAAACTGACTCCTCTTCCTCAATCAACCATCAATTGCCAATATTTCCTCAGCTCCAGGCAGGGATTCCTAAACTCCTTATCATCTGTGCCTGAATTTCGGGTGGCTTGATCTTGTGCACATAGTCATAGTTGCTATGAATGTATTGGTTCAATGGCCTCCTCGTGTCCAGCAAATACTGTTTTCCTGTAGATGTCCACCTTTGAAGCTCACTGCCAGATTTCCTTCCAGAAATGTCCATTTATTTAATGAGCACTTATCAGAGGCTTATTTGAGTTCAGGCAGTGCTCTGTGCATTTCTAGAAAGATACTGATGAATAAGACATCAGTCTCCATGACCTTATATTTTAATCAGCAAGAAAGAAGATAAAAAGACAATCAGATTAAAAAATGATGTAGTTTCTGTAGTGCTGAGTGCTATAAAGAAATGCTAAAGGAGATGAGAGGGTTTGGCTGGCTATGTTATTGAATTTAAATGTTCATTTAACTATTTGTAAGTGAGTGTGGGAGTGGAAAAAGGGAGCAAGAATACTAGAATAAAATACACAATGAGTTACAGGACAACATCTGAAATGATGCAATTACTCAGGGCATCTCAACAATTCTAATATCCACTGGCCCACTGGAGATGGTAGCAGTCACAGAATAAATGGAAGTTTGACCCAAGTCTGTGCTACAATTGGTCAAGTGGGTCAATGGACTCTCTTATGGTCATCTTTCCACTACTCAAGATAATTGAAATAGATTAGTTCCCCATGTAGAGAGGACCATGATACTAGAAGAGAGCAAAGGGTGACTAGTTTTACCATCAAGGATTTAAACAGCTGGCTTCATAGGATGGTGCAACAACTAACTGAACATTGAATCCATTTTTCAGTGAAGAAATGATACACCAAGGTTCCATCTCTGAAGTTAGAACCACTGATCAATATATTGTGCTATCTCTCACATCACTGTAATGTCTAGTTCCAGAATCAAGGACAGATGTGGAAATGGTTCCCCTCACTATCAGTTTTGTGATCCCACTTCCAGAATGTTTGCTTCCTCTATGCAGAATGTTATATAGGCAGTTCTTTTTGCATTCATTCTCAAACAGAAATGATGTTATGTGTGGATGTCTTAGTTAGGGTTTCACTGCTGTGAACAGATAGCATGACCAAGGCAACTCTTATAAGAACAACATTTAATTGGGGGCTGGCTTACAGATTCAAAGGTTCAGTCCATTTTCAACAAGGTAGGAGCATGGCAGCATCCAGGCAGGCACAGTGTAGGAGGAGCTGAGAGTTCTATATCTTTATCTGAAGGCTTCTAGAAGACTGGCTCTCATGTGGTTAGGAGGAGGTCTCATCACCCACCCCCACAGTGACATACTTCTTCCAGAAAGGCCACACCCACTCCAACAAAGCCACACCTCCTAATAACACCAATCCTTGGGCCAAGCATTTTCAAACCACTGTGGTGGGCACAGCATTTGTTCCTCTGAGCTGGAAACTGACACAAATCTCATGTAGTGATAGTTGGTTATTCTGCTCTGGTATCCCAGGCAGCAGCTATGTAAGTTCCATGCTGACTGCCCAAATGCTTTCAATTCTCAAATGAAAGACACACACAAGTGCAGCCTTCTATTTTAATATGCCTTAAATAGTGCAATGTCCAGATCTTTCCCAAACATCCAAGATGCTAATGCCTCCTCTCCGATATGCCTGAGTTATTACTTACTAAAATCTATATTCCATATTTGCTATCCTAGACCCAAATGTGGTGGGAGGAAGGCTGGAAACAATCTTCCCCAGCTCTTACATGACTGACATTCTGTCTTCTGCCACTCTCAAGCCTGCATCTTATTTCTTCCCAGGCAATGGCAATTCCTCCTTCTTTTTTGGTCCCATTGCCTGTGAATCCTAAAGTACCACCTCTGTCTTACTTCCCAGCTATTGGCCACTGGCAACTTTATTTACCAATTAGAAGTGCCTCACCTGCGGGATTCTTGTACAGTTTGGGAAGCCATAATGCAAGCATTAAACCAAATCTACAACAAGCTCATGGTCATTTTAACAAAGAATGGAAACTATGGTGATTGGGGCAGTTGGTCCTTATTATTAAGGGAGATTGGGTAGCTTCTGCATGATGGAAGAGGATGGAAATATTGCTGGAAGGGTTCGTGAGGAACCTCTTAGGATTTCTATCTCCTTTGGTAAAAGTTTCAAGAAAGCTTGGGGCTGGAGAGATGGTCCAGCAGTTAAGAATACTGGTTGCTTTTCCAGAGGACCCAGCTTTGATTTTTAACACTCACATGATCATTAATTCCAGTCTGTAATTCCAGATCCATGGGACCCAACTCTATCTTCTGGTCTCCTTGGGCATGAAGTATGTAGTTATGCACAGACATACAAGCAGACAATAAACCTATATGCATACAATAAGATAATTAATTTTTTGAAGTTACATGGAAGCTATAAGAATCCAGTAAGAAGATGGGACCTTTGAGAATATGGCTCTTCAGAAGCAAATGATTGAATTCATTTACCAAGCCAACCTTACCCAACTGAAGTGTGGGTAAAGGCAAATGGACATGGATTTAATCAAAGAAGGAGACAGTACTTTCCAAATACAGTCTCATGAACAATTAGAGCTGTGTAGCCTTAGCAATCTACCACCTTCAAGATAGGTACCTTTTCAGTTTTATTTCACTAGAGTCTTGACTCTTCCATGCTGTGTCTAATTGTGATTAAAGTCAGCATTTCCTCTTAGCTTCATAGACCAGAGACATAGTGTCTTATTTGCAATGATAATTTTATCACCTCAGTGTCCTCTTTCTAGCCTTTTCATTTCAAGAATGATTCAAACGGTTGAATTACCTCTGTGGAAAATCTTAGTGTATGTAAATATGTGCCAATTTCAATAATTTTCAAAACAAATCTTAATTCAAGTAGGCATATGTCCATACACAGCTGTGAAGGCTTCAATCCATTGCCTTCTATCCATTTTTCTCAATAGAACATCTTGCAACATATATTCTTGTGTCATTTCACAAGTGGGACATTAACATTGATTTGTTTTATTTTTGAGAAAGACTCTCATGAATGAATCTCTAGCCTGGCTGGAAGTCACTATATAATTTAGGCTTGACTTGAACTCACAAAGATCTACCTGCCTTTGCCTCCTTAGGGATTAGAATCATGTATTACCAAATCTGGCTGGCATGGACATTACTACAATCCAACATTCTTCAAAGTTCTCTGATTTGGGGCACAAACATTTACAGTTACTATATGAGTTAGCATTTGTATTAGTAAGGGTTCTCTAGAGTCACAGAACTTATGGATAGTCTCTATATAGTAAAGGAATTTATTGATGACTTACAATCTACAGTCCAATTCCCAACAATGGTTCAGTAGTAGCTGTGAATGGAAGTCCAAGGATCTAGCAGTTGCTTAGTCCCACACGGCAAGCAGGTGAAAGAGCGAGAACAAGACTCCCTTCTTCCAATGTCCTTATATGATATCCATCAGAAGGTGTAACCCAGGTTAAAGGTGTGTGCCACCACACCTTTAATACCAGATGACCTTGAACTTGGAGATCTCCCTGTCTTAATCTTCTAGAATCAATCACCACTGTGTCTCAAGATCTCCATACCAAGATCCAGATCAGAAACTTCTATCTCCCAGCCTCCAGATTAGGTTCACTGGTGAACCTTCCAATTCTGGATTGTAGTTCATTCCAAATATCCAAATATAGTCAAATTGACAACCAGGAATAGCCACTACAGCATGTATTTTTGCAAATCAAGTCTAATTATCATTTTAGCAAGAAGTGATTCATATTTATTTTAAGAAGTGAGAATCCAATTAATAAAGAAGGGGGTTATTTTAGATAAAGGAGTTAGCAACAGGTCATGGACAGGATGATCAGACACTTGGACAGTGATATGACTGGAAGGGATAGGGGAGAAGTGACAGGGGAGAGTCATTCAGAGTAAGTGACAACAAATGTGGAACCCCACAATGGAATGAGCTTGGCTCACATATCAAAACAAAAACAAAGAAACAAAAAACAAAAAACAAAATAACCCAAAATAATTAATATGATATGACAAGATATTCTTTGTGTGTTTATATTTTAATTCTTGTTTTTGACAAAGTTTTGTTGTGATTGCCTAGGACCCTAGCAATCTTCCTACCATAGTCTCTCAAGTATCAGGGACTATAGCCATGTGCCACTGTGACCACATGATGCAGCAAGTGAGGAAGACTATGGTTAGAGATGTAGACAAGTGACATCACACAAGCCACAGTTAAAAGAATCAGTGTCACTCTCAATTCAGCTAGGATAATTTTCAGAGCAACATGTTCAAAAACAAACTTTAAAATGTCTAACTTTGAAGGATTTCATCAATTAATCGGTTGAGATGTGCCCTCATGTCACTATTTCTGCTCATTTCATTTTATTCTTCTCCTTTCTCAGTTACACAGAATTAGTCCCATTCCATGTGACCACCCACCTATTGGAATATGACAATGATGTCTTCTCAAGTCTACATTTCAGGCAGCCAAAATCTCTTAGTGAAACAGGCTTGCTAACTGTTGTTAGTAAGAATAAAAGCTTGGTAAGTTATAAAGAGAACATAGTTTATTTTTCTCACTGTTGGGGGGGTCAAAGGTTGAGGGACCACATCTGGTCAATGGCTTCATTGCTGGTCCTAAGGAGACAGAAGATGTAAAATAAGAGAGAGAATAAACACATATATGTATTAGGTTTTTTTCTCTTTTTCTTTCTTCTTCCTCCTCTTCTTCTTTATCTCCCATCTCCTTGTTTGTTGAAACAGAACTTCACTTTGAAGCCCAGGCTGGCCTTAAACTTATGATTCTCTCATCTTTATTTAATAATTGCTAAAATCATATATGTACCACCACACATGGCTCTCACCTGTTTTTATCAAGTCACTAGTATCCAATTACAGTGATCCATCCTAATGGTGCCTGATCACCCCTCTCCCAGAGGCCCACCCTTTGAACAGATTAAGATAAGCCTGAGTTTTAAGAGAGGGAAAATAGAATTCAAACCATGACAGGTTGTCTTGCATAATTTTTGAAAAAAAGATATGTTAAATTTTATATTTAATAATATAGTAATAGTTCCTTATCTCAAAACATGAGAATCTTAAAATTACTCCATGCATTTATGGAGGAGTATTTGTTACTTGTATCTCAATAAATTGCTTTAAAGATGTGGCTTTGGGGATGGGTTATTGGCACTTAACTGCATGGCCGACTTAACATGATGTTTCTATGGAACAAATGAATGAGTTTGATTAAGTTGATACAAACCAGAAAAGGAACAAACAAACATGTCATAGTTTGAATGACAGTGACCCCCATAGACTCACAGGTTTGAATACTTTGATTTCAGTTGGTGAACTATTTGGAAACGATTAGAAGGTATGTGACCTTTATGGAAGAGACATGTCAATAGGACCATGCTTTGAGGTTTCAAAAGACGTGTACGATTCCCAGTGCCCCACCTCCCACCTTGTGGATGTGGATCAAGATGTGAGCTCTCAGATATTCCTGTCACCATGCTATTGCTCCACCATCATGGACTCTAACCCTATGACACTATAAGCCAAATTAAACACTTCTATAAGTTGCCTTGGTCATGGTGTTTTATCACAGCAGTAGAAAAGTAACTAAGACAAAATAAAAATCAGCACTTTAAAGAAATGATAGGTATCCAAACCTTAACATAGATGAAAAACACATGCGAATCTTGGTAAAATTCAGATTTGGATCATTTGGTGTGGGGGAGGACCCCAGATTCAGCTTTGAATCATTGCATGTGCTGGAGGACCTTAGATACTGAAACTGAGCAGATGTTGCTGCTCTAGGGACCACTCTTGAATAACAGGTTGCTTAAAACCCTGACTCAGTAGGGAAGTAGTCTGCCAAGATTTTGGTATTCTCAAGAACTCATCAGACTCTCAATTTAAGTGGATCCCTCTAGTTTATTCCACGGTGTTCTTAGAGACTATGGATCCACACAGAACACCTTAGAAAATTGCTTTTCAGCCATCACCAAGTTCAACACATACAGACTTCACATAAAATGATGGACTCTCCAACTATTCTTGTTCAATTTCCTTTGTAACTGCATGAGTGTCTCCATGGGACAGTGATCTGATTGATAGCAGGAGTCTGGTGGATACTGTTATAGTTACTCTATGTTTCCTTAATGGCAAAGGATATGGAAACTGAAGACTTATAGAAAGCAGGAGACAATAAGGAACACTCCCAGATGAAGGCTTCCCAGGTCCCCAGGTCTCTGCAGAAACATACAGCAGCTGTTGATGCCATTGTGTGAAGTTAGCATTCTTGCCTTGATGAGAGTGCTTCTCTGCCTTAGCAGGATGCATCCTTCCTGTGTCCCTAGGTGACATTATAGGCTCTCAAACTGCCTGCCAACTTTCAGAGAAAGAACAACTTAGTAACTTTTAGGGGTTTTGTTCAGTGTGAAAGCAGCCTAAGGAAGGATTTGGTGTTGCATGTCTGAGCATGTCTCTTTACCAGCCCCAGAAAAGGCCTCTTTCTTCTCTCATCACATATATTAATAAGGACAGGCCCCAGAATTTCATAAGAAATGTCTAAGACAGTGGAAGAGAAGTCTGTGGCTTCTGTTTTTCTCCTCATATGTTCACTTTTAAGTCACCAAGTTCTCAAGTGATGGGAAGCATAGCTGTAGATTATTTGAAAACAAAACAAAACAAACAAACAAACAAAATAAACAAATAAACAGAAAACAAAGAACATGAAGAATCTTTTTTTTTAATCATTTCCCCCAAGAAAGGTTTATTTGCTAAATTTCCTAAGACAACTGAATGCCACAATTGAAGACAATTCATGAGAATTTTGATGAAATCCTTATGACATAATTATTTGGGAGACAAAATATCTATTAACCTTTTGGTACAGCTATAGATGTTTCTAAACCAAGTTACAGCAGTATACAGTCTGAGTCTTCCCAAAGGAATCTATCCCAGAGGAGCCCCCTATCCCTCCCTACACACCCAATCAGTTTGTGTCACTCTTCTGATGGCTAATTTTGTCTAAGGTGGGATAGGTGCCCTGAATAGGCCCAATTAGATCAAAATGGACACTTACAGTCCAGTAAATGTTGAAGACGACATTTTCTCTCTCTTGTCCCTTGTGAAACAAAGATAACCTGTGTTCACAAGGGGAAATTGCCTTGCTGTGACACCAGCAATAAACTGTTAACAGATAGGTAGAAACACTTGAGTCCTTTGGAGATAAAGATATTGATCACTTGCTCTACCATCCTTGCAGCTCTGCTGCCTCTCAACTTTCCCTGCATTATTCCTTACCTGTTTAAACCATCTGGGGGAAGGTTTACAGGGAGTGTGGTGGCTAGTACATGGAGTCTGCAAGCAAGCCTCCCAGGTCCAAATTTCAAAGTGCTTGTGGTCACTGACTAATTACTAAACATCTCAGTGTCTCAGTTTTCGCACTCGAAAAACAGAGATGAAACCAGTACCTAACCGTCTAAGCTCTTCTGAGATTAAGTGAGTTAACATGTGGAAAGTGCTTGGAATGGCATTGAATGAGTTCACTGAAGAGGATTGCCTGACATTATCATTTATGAGGATGGATCCTGCTGTAGATTACCTTTAGGTTACATACTCTAGTATGTATCATGTGACCAGAGTAGACACAGTGGTTTCACTGAACATGCAATTTTGTTTGCCTTTTAAACTTCTTTCTCAGCCTCCCTCCTCTTTTCTTTATTCCTTCCCTCTTGACTTCTCTTTCTCTCCTCCATTGGTTTCATGATGGGAAAGAGTATCTCTTTGACAATCAATATGTTAAGATGTAGGAGTTTTGTGCTCAAATTCTTGTTTATTAATGTTCCCAAATCATTGTTTTTCCATACCTAGCGGCCAGTTTTATCTAGTCTGGAAAAACACAAACACAGCTAATATTCACTCTGGAACTAGATGAAAATACATTAAAAACAGAGCAGACACAATTATTAAGTAAAGTCAAGGAATGCAAAAAAGTGGTCTGTCTGACTCAGATCTTAAAAGACATAGCGTAGAGGATTCTGGGTAACAAAATACCTATGTGTTGATGTAATGTGTTACAAACGAAGGTGTGGTTACTGTGTTTTCTTCCTGGTATGTTGGTAGTTGTACTAATCCTAACAGGTACCTAGCAGTAGGGGTTCATAAACCATGGCTGTTAGGTGATCTGCACACATTGGCTCTTAGGTGGCCTGGTGACAACCTACATTGGAAGAGGCAAGGGAAACCCCATGAAATGATGAAGTGGCTTCCTTAGCTACTAACAGGAATCACTTTCTGCCAAGGCATGGAAGCATTTAACATACGTGTTGGCTGGTGTTTCCTTCACTCTGCTTCATAGGATATGCCAGATCATGGTAGATTCTGAAACAATGTTAGTTTGTAAAGGAGCTTCCTTTGGATTGCCTCAGGACCTGGGGAAAAGAGGGCTTGAACTGCAACCTACCTACAATGTGAACTACAGCTCCAGGTCGGTTTCCTTTTTAGGAACAAGGTGAACCCACCCAAGTCCACTGCACATGGTTTGCCCACCCTCCTGCTGATGTGAAAAAGCTACTTAAACCAAATTTCTTCACACCACAGCAGGAAAAGAATGTGATTTTTGTGGTGGGAAGTACTGAATTAGAACTAGAAAGATCTCACCTAGTGTCCCTTCACAGGTACCAAGGGTATGTGGGGAAGCTGAGGTGACAGCTCTTGACTTTCTCTTGGTTTCTTTTGCTGAAGCAATGGGGACACCACCTAGAGAATGAGGTGAGATGCTGATGCCACAGTAGACAGCCCTGTGCATTGGAGACTCAGTAAGAAGAGCGGAAAAGGCTTCATTTGAAAATTTCCATTTACCGAGAACTTTTTTTAAAATATAAAATCCCAGATGTAATCTTTCTCACATTATAATAGAGATGCCAGCGGACTCATTCCTATGAAACCTCTCTTCTCTCTGTCTGTAGGGGAGAGAAGCCTTTTTATTTCCCACCTTCCCTAAAAGTGATTGTTAACTCCCAGGAAAACATGCAGCTTCACACCATCTTCTCATTCCTTCCTCCCAACTGCCCTTTAGGAAGCAAAGCAAATGCTTAGTATTAACTAATCAGAAGTCAGAGGGTTGGGTTTTTGTTTTGTTTTGTTTTGTTTTGCTTGTTTTGTTTTGTCTGTGAATAACCTTTTGGATAGTTAAAAAAAATATGACCTGACAGAATCTCAGAACATGATATGACTGACTAACCAGTTCAATTGATACGAGATCAAGCTAATATCTTCTACTCACATCTGGGAGACAAAATGCGCCAGAGGGCAACACTTGAAAACAATTACCCAGTTCTTGCCACGTTTCGCTCACTGTACTCACTGCTGTTATTAATATGTTAGAGACGAGGAAACTGATGTTTTGCAATAACTACGTGTCTTGCTAGAGTCTTTTGGAATAAATGCAGGAGTCAGTTTTCAAAGTCCAGGTTACTTTTAACCCATATGGGTACCCTACCCCCATACAGGGATGGAAACAGTGCAGTGCCTCACCCCTCTACCCAACTTAAAACATGGAGGAAATAGACTGCCATACTTTATTACTTGGTTTCTTCCTCATTTGATTTGTGGTTTGTTTCTTTTCAATGACTTGCATGAGAAGGAAGAGGAGGGGTGGAAGAGAAGGAGGAGGAAGAGGAGGAGGAGGAGGAGGAGGAGGAGGAGAAGAAGAAGAAGAAGGGATCTTTGCTATGTCTTTACATGGAGGTAGTAAATTGATAATACTGAAATTATGGTGTCTTCCTGCTTGGAACATACATCCTGCCCAATGGTTGTTTTGAATATCAGCTTGGTCTCCATCCAAATTGCTTTAAAGAGGTTTTCAATCTTCCAGTCTGCACATTTCGTCTATAGACAAGGCTGATCTATAAAGCACAGAAAAACATTTGCAATAAAGGAGAGGGGAAGAGCCATGGCTCTGAATTAGTTGCAGGAATGTTCAATGGATAAGGAAACTTTGAATGAAGGTACAACAGCAAAGAGTTTAACTGTGTTCCCATCATGTATGGTCCTAGTCATGTGTTTAGCTCTCCTGAGCTGTTATAGAAATTACCCTGTTGGATTACTGTGGGAGCTAGGTGAGATGCTACGTTGTACCATGGGTAGTGCTAAGCAATTGGGAATGAATAAGAAACTGTGAAGTCTATTTCAGCACTTTTGTAAGTGTATGGGGGTGTGTGGAAATAATTGGTAACTTTTCTTTCCACAGGGCATTTCTAGTCAATGTATTCAATTTGCTAATTTTCCTACTAAGGAACAGATGAGATGAAATGAGAAGGAAAAGATGGTCTTGGCATTAATTGAATTAAATTTCCATTCTAGAAAAATTTACTTGGATATCATTAATAACCATCATGAATATAATGATGATAATGTAGCACCAGTGACAACCCTCCTGGAACTACAAGTTTACAAGTTTGTCAGACTGAGAGATTGTTCTTGTAGTTTGTGATCCCACACATTTTTCCCAGAGTGGCAAAGTGCACCCATGACTTACCAAAAGCTTTTGAAAATCTGTCATCAAAGGCAGTGAGTTTTGCAAGCTTGAAGAAGATGAGAAGGACAGGGATTCTCTTTGCACCATGCTTTATCCCATTGATGCTTAATGAATGCTGGGTGATAAGAAGAGTAGGTTGTCCTTTGCATATGAGCTGTCCAAGGATAAGAGAAGAGTCCAGCCACTGTGAAAGAATACTAGAATGGATAGGAAGTGACTTCTTGAATTTTATGCAGACAGTCAGGGCTACAGCAAATTTGAGATCTATACAAGATTGGGCCCATCAACATTAATCATGAATGGAGGATGAGCTCATAAGGCCCCAGTCCTCCCAGAGTAACTATTGGTAATTAATACTTTTGGGGAAAGGGGTGCTACTTATTTCAGCAGTGTGAGTGCACATAACCTCCCACATATGCTCAGGCATATGTAATTCTAATTAAACGCAGTCAGCACACCAAAAGAAGGCATGGAAGTAGGAGAGGGACCCAGGACAAGAAAGACTCCAGTAGGAAAGGGAGGGGTGAAAGATGGGAAGGAGAGATAAATATGACATATATATCATATATCATATATATATGATATATATATATAATGTTATATTAAAAATGAGAAACATTGTTTTCTTGAGAATTTAGTAGGAAACATATACTTTGGGAAATTGGACTTGCTTCATTTTAAGATAATTTTTTTTTTAAACGTCACATGCTCAATGGACAACATTTTACTAGTTGATTAAATGAATTGATTTGGAATTTTATTCCGGCATCTTGGAATCTGCTCTTTATCAGTCTACTTACCTGATTCTGTAGCAGACCTGAAAAATGTGGAGGGTTATGTTGTCACCAATTTCTGTCCTAGTTAGTGTTTCTGTTGCTGTGCTGAAACACCATGGCCAAAGCAACTTGGGCAGGAAAGGGTGTATTTGGCTTACACTTCTACATCATAGTCCCTCACCAAAGGAAGTCAGAACACAATTCAAACAGGGCAAGAACTGATGCAGAGACCGTGGAGGAAATGCTGCTTACTAGCTTTCTCCTTATAGTATGTTCAGCCTGCTTTCTTATAGAACCCAGGACTACATGCCCAGGATTGTACCACCCATAGTGGACTAGGCCCTCCTACATCAATCACCAATCAAGTAAATGTCCCACAGATTTATCCACAAGCCATTGAGGTGGTGGCGGGGGGGGGGGGGCATTTTCTCAATTGAGGGTCTTTCTTTCTAGGTAACCTGATGTGTTTTTGTTGACATAAAACCAGCTTGTTCACTGCTTCTTGTTTTTCTCTTTCCTTCCCTTCTTTGTTCCAACTGAATTGTGTCATTACACAAAGGTTTCTAAGATTTTTTTTTCTAATGAAGCTTTAGGCAAATACAAAAAACCAAGTAAATAGCAGATAGACTCTTTCATTTATTTGTTTTTTAATTGGTTTGTTTTTAGTCAATCCACAAGACACAGTGGGTCGTTTCTGCCTTCTTGATGAGTCTTGATTAATTGGATCTCAATAAGGTTCTGTTTGGTTCAATCAACACCTTAGACAGAAAATTATATGTATCAGTTTGTAGACTATTTCTGCTGTTTGTTTTGGTCTTGGTAAGTTATTTACAACTTGAAATCATATCATTGAGTGTAGTGGAAAATATTTTAAAAAGCTAAAGCTTAATTACACAATCTGCCATAATATATTTACTTTTATTTCTCCTCTGGGAAGTTTTATTAAACATATTTCTTCCATTTATATCTAGATTACTGGAATTTTATTATAATCTGACAAAAATAGTACTAAAAAGTTGATAAAATTTGGGGCTGGAGATGTAGCTCAGTTGGTAGAGTGCTTGCCGAACACATACAAGGATCTGGTATATATCTCCAGCACCACATAACCCACTCATGGTGGTGCATGCCTGTAATCCTAGCACTCAGAAGGCATAGTCAGGGGTGTAGTGAGAATTTTGGTTTCTTTCAAAACACAGTTACGTTATGTGAATATGTTTTTGTTTTAATCCTGGTGTGGGATAAGTGGCTGCTTCACAGCAGGTGATTATGATTTGCCTAGTGCACTAGCAGGGGGTGTGGTTTTGGCAGCTGCAGATAATTTACATTTGGAATTCTGGGGGCTTTTCAGGGGATATAATTGCCAGACCCCCATCCTCCAAGAGGGGCCAGGACCTTGGAGGAGGCTGCTGCTACCTCTGCTGTTCCTGGTTGCTGTTGTTGTGGTTTGACCGTTGGAGATATCCTGACAAAGAAGATTGGACTTACCCCCAAGAAACCCAGCACCCCCAATCAGCAGGAAGTAGTCTATTTTTTGGCTAAAAGAAGTCTATGACCCCCTTTCCCTCTAATCTCTCTCTCCTACCTAATGTTGGGGGGATGGAAAGGGTTATGGTGGACTATAGTTGGAAGGGAGGTAGAGATATAAGAACCCAATAAAACTGTCAAAAACAGTCCAAAAAATACACCAACACAGGGGATCAGAAGTTCAATCATACTTTTGGCTACTTATTAAGTTTTAGGACAGCTGGAGCTACATGTAATCTTGGATCAAATTTTTATTTGATAAATATGATGGTTTGAATAAGAGTAATCCCCTCTCTGTATACTCATATATTTGAATGATTAGTGATGAGGGAGTAACACTATTTGAAAGAATTAGGAGGTATGACATTGTTGGAGGAAGAATGGTACCAGAGGTGGGGGCTTAAAGTTTCAAAAGCCTATGCCAATTTCAGGGTCTCTCTTCCTGAGAATCAGGTTGAAGGTTTTTAACTATTTCTCCAACATGATGCCTGCCATGCCTGCTCCCATGCTCTTTGCCATGATGATAATAGACTAAATCTCTGAAACTGTGTGCAAGTACCAATTAAATGAATTCTTTTCATAAGAGTTGCCTTGGTCATGTTGTCTCTAGACAGTAATTGAACAATGATGAAACATTTAGATGAAAATAATATTTTAAAAGTTTTTTTTTGTCTTTTGTTTTTTGTCTTTTTTTTTTTGTTTTTCAAGACAGGGTTTCTCTGTATAGCCCTGGCTGTCCTGGACCTCACTCGATAGACCAGGCTGGCCTCGAACTCAGAAATCCACCTGCCTCTGCCTCCAAGTGCTGGGCGTGCCACCACCGCCTGGCTACTTTAAAACTTTTTTCTTCCTTCCCTTCCTCCCTCCTTTTTTCTTTTCCTCTCTCTTTTTTCCCTTCTAATTTCCTGTAGTTCGGTGGCAAGAACCTAGTTTTATAGGATTTTTTTAAAAACACACAAATATCTTTTGAATTCCTGGCAAGTATAAGTCAAGTATTCACAAAGTCACAAAGGATAAATACATTAAGGGATACAGTGAATTGAACAGAGGGGCGAAACTTTTAGAGAAGAGTGTCTACAATGTGTCCACTGTTTCACTGCTAGGTGTAAGACTTAGGTTTCAAAGCCAGGTGTACCTTACTTGACCCTTTTCCCTATATGGGAATACCTCCTACTTGTCTTTCTTACTGCTGTTAGAGCATATTACCACATTCTTCATGGCTTAAAACAAGGTGAGCTTATTCCCTTATGCCTTGGAGTTCAGATTTCCAGGGCGTATTTCAGTAGGCTGTGATTGTGTTGTTCACCAGAGTGTGCCCTTTCTGGAAGTTTGAGAGAGAATCTTTTCCTACTTTATTTTATTTTATTTTATTTTTAAATCGGTTGTGCCAGTCTACCTTCCCCTCTCCCACATTTGAAGAAACAAATGGTTACATTGGACTAACCTGACCTGTCTGATAGTCCAGACTGCTCTTTTTATCTTCAAATCAGCTCATCTGATTACCAGAGTTAATCTATTTGCAACCTATTTCTCCATTTCCCTCCTGCCTCTGTGTGTGTGTGTGTGTGTGTGTGTGTGTGTGTGTGTATGTATGTATGTATGTACATATATGTGTATGTGCCCGTGTGCATATGGAGGCTAGAAGTCAACTTTGGGTGTCTTCCTCAGTTGCTCTTTACCCTGCATTTTGTTTTGTTTTGCTTTGTTTGAGACAGGGTTTATCACTGAACCTGGACCTTACAAATATGTCTAGGTTAGATGGCCAGTCAGCCAGTGAGCCCTACCCTCTTTGTTTCTCACCTGTGAACTAGTGCAAGGCCTACAAAGGTATGTCCCCATGCCTGGATTTATTTTGTGGATTCTGAGGATTAAACCCAAGTCTTTCCACAAGTACATTACCAACTGAGATATACCAATCCAGTAATAAAATACATTTGCAAGGTCTGGGGATGTCACAGGGATACATTATTCTGCTTACTATATCACTTCAAATTTAAAGGAAAAACAGGTTCTTGGAATAGGAGGTACTGAAGGGTTCTTGGTGATGATGGCACTGAACCTAAAAAAGCTGGCTGAAAAAGAGCCAGGGGAATCACTTTAGGCAAACATTTGGTAGATATTGGAGAACTGCATAGAACATCAGAACATATGAAGTAACAGGATCAGGATCCAGAGACTCTAAAGGCTGTTGAGTGGTACATTAAGAGGTCTTGGATTTATTTCCAAGCATGATAACAGATTCGCTGGCGAACATTTAAGCCGAGACCAGAGTGATCAGAGGGATGTGGTCCAAATGTGGAGAGCAGCCAAGAAGGGAAGATCTGGAAAATCCACAGGATCCTTGTTACAGCTGATGAGCCCCATGAACAGGTGTTTCAGACATGAAAGCTGCAGGGTTTTGTAGCTACAGAAGCTAGAATTGGAGGAACATGCAAGACAAATACTGAGCCTCTACAAAGGAAGCCACTGTAGATGCTGACAGAGATGCAGCGTCAGCAGGAGTGAAGGGTTTATTAAAGCTTGAATCTGAAACAGTATGCAAGTGCATACCAATGAGAAAAATCTATGCAGTTTTAGCTATATCTCTAAGGTTTTAGTGAAGGCAAATAGGGCACTGGAAGTACCAGTCTTGACATAAAGTCTCCTAAGAGGAGACTTTTATTTATCACTACTTATGTTAGAAAGCTGTAAAAATCCTAACTAGCCTGTATGGGGAACTAGCTAAATAACATGTTATGATGTAGAAATGGGTTATCTAATGTTTAGGCACTTGAAAGTTATACTTTATGATGTATATTAATGTGAAAGAATTTAACTTCTAAGCAAGGAAGATTCACACACATACATGTGGAGCAGCAACTCTCACTTGGAACAAGTGCCAACCCATATTGAGTTCCCTTTGTGTAGTAGGCATGACACTGACCATGTTTTATGAGTATTTTTTTAAAAATGAAAACAAACAAACAAACAAACAAAGCATGAGATATACAATCCTAGCCATCAGAATGGTGGGGACAGAGACTTAGCAATTGCCTGTCTTGCTCAAAATCACGTGGTAAAATGGAGTGGTGTTGGACTATACAAGTCTAATGCTGGTCTTATATGTCCAAGAGTATGTCGCATAGCTAGAGTAAAAATGCTGAAATATTAAGCCACATGAGCTCACACTGAAAACTAGCTATCTTTGAGCTAGTGAGTTTGGGACCATTTTCTATTTCTGTCTTTTGCTTACTTGAGTCTTCTGCAATTTGCACTTTCTAACCCCTCAGCAATTATGTATTGTTTTTTAGGCTAGAACAGCAGTTACTAGAAATAAATGAATGGGTGGGCAAGATTGTGCAAAAGATTTACATAACATAGTTCACTTATGCAATTAAAAACTACTTAAAACTCTGATATGTAATATTTACACTATTTTAATTTAGCACCCCCAACCCCTCATATATCAATTAGAATTTTAGGACCTTTGTCTTAGGATCTCACTGCTGTGAACAGATAGCATGACCAAGGCAACTCATATAAGGACATTTAATTGGGGCTGGCTTATAGGTTCAGAGGCTCAGATCATTATTATCAAGGCAGGAGCATGGCAGCATCCAGGCAGGAATGGGGAAGAAGGAACTAAGAAATGTACATCTTCATCTGAAGGCCATTTCTAGGAGAAGACTGGCTCCCATGTGGTTAGGAGGAGGGTCATCCTGCCCACCCCCACAGTGATGTACTTCCTCCAACAAGGCCACACTTACTTCAACATGGTCACATTTCCTCCAACAAGGCCACATCTAATAGTGCCACTCCCTGGGCAAACATATTCAAACCACCACAACCTTGATAAACTGTCCTTCAGTAAGGAGATACTACCTACCCAAAAGCAAAACACTGGAAAATGCTTTTCTCTTGCTCAAGTGACAGGCTATTTTACAGTTTGAGAATGTGAAGAGTATTCCTGTACCACAGCTTTTTTGGACAGATTCTCTTAGAAGGAACATGATGGAGAATATGGGCTGGAGGAGGAACAGTGACATGTGTAATATTCTCTGTCTAAAGAGGCCCTGGTGAATTAGATGCCCAAAGGGATTGTTGTATATTTAGAGATTTACAGAGGAAATTCTCTTATTATCCACTTAAATATCATTTAACTTTGTCCTAAGAATTTTCTTTCTCTCACTTTGTATCCTCATGTGTTGGAGTAGGCCCATTTAAAAGAGATTCAGCTACAGTAAAATGGAAAATAGTTGGTCATCTCTATCAGATACTATTATATCCCACTTGAACCTGGAAAACTCCTACCTTAATCTTCTCAGTTGAAGCTCACCTTTGAACCCTGCTTCTGCTCTATCCCAAAGTCCTAACACTTCTAAATCTGGGAAAGGAGGTCTTTGGCTTTTAGTCCCCAGTAAAACATTATCCATGATCACAAATGATCCATCAGAAAAATAAACAACTGCTTATATTTCCACATCTTAGGGTCACCTGGGTTGGCTCCAAGTAGGTACGTAAAGAGAATTATGACATTACTAAGTGAATCATCTCTTTGGACACGGAAGCACAAATGGAGGTCTGATGTCTTCGTCCTTCTAGCTCTGATTCTTTGCAGCTTTGGCTGTCTGTGCTTCTTCAAGGCCAGAAAGTCTTCTCAGTTTTCTTCAGTAGGTTTCTCACCTTGGTTCCCTCTAGAGAAACTGTCCTTCATGTAACATTTATTTCCAGTGTTCTTTACTTTACAGATAGCCCTCAAATATAGGAAAACATTTAACCTTGCAGTGCCAGCCACCTTAGATTACATCTCCCACAACTATGCAGGGCACTGGTGGAAATCTACAGTATAAATATTCTAAGTCAACATCAAGAAAAAAATCCACTAGTGGTGCCGGCCCCATGTCCCTCAAGTTGACACCAGCATATTTATTAGGCTTCTGAGTATAACTGGTAATATAGCACAGTGGATCACCCCTGCCATGCATCAAGCATTGTTGTCTCTCAAGGAGCCCCGGCTGATGCATTAGAACAGTTTATTGGCATAGAACATCTTTAGTCTCAGGAGAACAAGACATTTTACACAATAAGTGGGTGGTAAATCACACTTTTGAAAATTGAATTATTTTTAAAATGCTCTTAGGTACTGTTTAGAGGAGACCTATAATAAAACCCATTGTCAGATGAAAAATCTGTAAGAAAAGTTAATAACTATCCCCGAATGTATTTCTTGGAGATTGGCTATTTTACAGCAGATTTTCTCAAAGGAGATTGCCTGCACTCACTCCTCACCCCCCCAAAAGGGGGGCTTTATAAAATCCGTAAGGGCTAATAGGTCTTAGAGCTGTATGTGACTTGCCTGAGGTTAATGTCTCCAACCTCAATGCTTCTTTGCTGGTGTCCCAGGCTCCCCTCTTACAGCCTAAATGCCTTGAGGATAAATGAGTTATCTGCCTTGGTCATCCATTACTTGAGGCTTTGTTTAAAGACAACATGGCTCAAGAAGCTGTTGCTGAGATTCATTCTAATTCTGTTCAGTGCTGCTGGAAAATGCAGCCTGACTGGATGGATGGATTCAGTGAATCAGGGTGGAAGTTTGATGAATTTGGGATCCCTTGTTTCACTCTCATTTAAGGCAATGCCTTTGTATACCATTAAGCCCATAGATAGGCTATAGAAGGCTGGAAAAATTGTATGTTCATTTTTGTGGGCATGCTGCTGACAGATTTCTTCAGATCTTTGGGACTTCAACCAAATATATATAATGTATTTTATATCCACTCTCAATACCGCCTCTCAAACTATTCCTGTACTCCCCAAATATCTCCTTCCCAATTTCATATCTTTGTTTTTCCTCTCCTCTCCTCTCCTCTCCTCTCCTCTCCTCTCCTCTCCTCTC
>NC_034594.1:54779451-54780021 GCF_900095145.1 Mus pahari
TATAGCTTCTGGGAAGAGTATTTTCTTCCTGTGTAGGGTAATTCTCTCTCTCTCTCTCTCTCTCTCTCTCTCTCTCTCTCTCTCTCTCTCTCTCTGGCTTCTTACAGGTACTCCATATTAAACACACAAATTCAAATAATTGAAGGTAGGATCTGCACATGAGAGAAAACACAAGACATTTGTCTTTCTTGATCTTTAATTTACCTTACTCGGTGTAATTATTTTTTCCTGGTCCATTGACTTACCTTCCAGTTTCATCTTGTTATGGCTGAGTGAAACAGCATTGTGACTTTGTGCTGCATTGCCACTATGGACTCATCAGCTGAGGACCATTTAGGTCGTTTCCTACTCTGGAGTATCATGAATAGAGAGGCAACAACTACAAATGAGCAAGCTATATTTACAGTAAGATGTAGAGTCCTTTGGGTATATACCCTGGAGAAGCATGGCTGGGTTAAATGGTAGATCTATTTCTTGTATTTTAAAGAGCCTCCCTCTTGATTTCTATGGTGACCATGCCAGTGTGTTCTCCAAGAACAGTGAAAAGGGGTTCTACTTCCCCCACACCCA
>NC_034594.1:54780176-54794081 GCF_900095145.1 Mus pahari
TTTTTTTTTTGATGCTTTAAATTTTTCTGTATATTTTCTAGGTATTAATGTTCTATTAGATATATAGCTGGTGAAGGTTTTTTCTCACTTTGGGCTTTCTTATTGCTGGACTATTTCTTTTATTGCATAGAAGCCTTTTACTTTCATGAAATCTCGTTCTTTGATCGTTAATATCTATAATATGGACGATTCTACCAGGGCTATATTTTAGCATTGATTCTTCATTCCTGTGCTCTCTACTTGATATGTCTTTAAAAGGTAAGTTATCTTTTAGAGGTTTAAATTTTATTAGTATTGTAAAAAACACATTTTTTATGAGGCATTAAATCTTAGTGGTGCCATTGTTAGACATTCCAAGAATAAACACTTCAGTGCTGACAAAGATGGAGGAGAACAGACACTCTGTCACTTTGCTGGTGGCATATGACACCCAGGGCAGCAATTTGGCAAAAATCTGAAAATGTGCACATGATTACATCATCAGTTCTGTTTTGAGGAACTTGTCCTAAGGGACAGGATTTGAATGAATAGATGAATAGTGTAATATATATATATATATATATATATATATATATATGTATATATATATATATATATATATATTCTTATGTATTATAGTCTAAAGTCTTGCTTATAATAGCAAGAAGTTTAAACTGTAATAATGGATTAATTTAAGTTAGTTATGTATTTTTAACTGTTTTTTAAAAAACAATACAGTGTAATGTATCACTATGGAAATGCATTAAGTAATAATTCTAGTTACAAAATACTATGTCTAATACAGAGTAGGAACTGTTGCTTTCAGTCACGAATTTGTTAAAATCTGCAAAGATATAAACTAAAGTGCTGGGGAACAAAATAGCATTCATATTTATACTGAAATAATTCGATTTTAGGTAGCCCTTTTCTGCTTTAAAAATGTATTTGTCAAAAGATCTATATCTGTATCTATATGTATAAATTATATGTACACCATGCTAAAAGCTGGTAAAAAAACTTCATTATAACGAGTATATTTTGGGAATAGATAGGAATTATTTTGAGCACAATGTAAGGTAGAATTTTAAGTTCCCACTGTAGACACAAGTAATCCATTAACTAAGCTACATATTTATTGAAAGGACATTTATTTAGGAGGATATCAGTGCACACCTATGTTCTAAGTATGAGTGTTAAATGTCACCTGTGTTGTCTCTGATTGTTACATACTTTATGGAGGGCAAAAGAGATATTGTGCGCTTTCTGCAGTTTATCACCAGAATATCTTTTGAGTCAGTGTTTGACCTGTGCGACTAATAATAACTAATATTTGGGGGTGGAGAAATGGCTCTATGGTTAAGAGTGCTTGCTGCTCTTCTAGAGGACCCAAGTCCAGTTCCCAGCACACACAGGCCTGCTTTCAACCCCCTGGAACTCCACCTCCAGGGGATCCAACATCCTCTCTGGTTTCTATGGTAATACGTTTATGTGCACAAACATAGGTACATAATTAAAGATAAAATACTTAAATTTTGCTTATAGAAAGAACTACCATCTTATTTATTTTTGCTTTCACTAATTTTTTTTTTTTGGTGCTTACAGTGTTCCAGACATTATTCTAATAACTTAGCAAATACGAACTCCTTAATCCCTGAAGTTGCCTTGGCAATGAAGGATCATTATTATCTCCAGTTTTCAGGTGACAGAACAGATGCTCTGCTGATAGATCAAGTACCTTTCCTGCACCCAAGCTGCCGATGAATGTTTGTGAATGTTTATGTTTCATGTTGGTAATGTCAGTGATACAGATGACAATACAGGAGCTAACCTGGCTGCCTCACAATAGTGAGAAGGTGACTCAATGACTAACTTTCCCATTGGACCATCACAGAAATCTCGGAATGCTTTTGATAAAGTTCAACTGATATAGCTAAGTATTTCCACTAAAATATACATCTAAGAACTTAGCTGTATAGATGGTACCGCCCCTTTTGTGAAAAACACTTAACTAAATAAGTGAGATGGAAGAACAATCTGTCAACAAATACAAGCAATAATCAGTGGCAACTATTTGAGGCATAGGAGATTTTGATTGGTTTTAATTTATTTTTAACTCTGATCTTCCAAAATGACTGAACAATATTGCTTTAAAATAAAAGTTCTGACTTTTCTCCTTGTTATTGGCAAGCAAAAGAAGTAATATACCTCATGAGAAACAGTATTACAGTTTAAAAAAAATTTTTTTTTGATTTTCTGAGACAGGGTTTCTCTGTGTAGCCCTGGCTGTCCTGGAATTCACTCTGTAGACCAGGCTGGCCTCGAACTCAGAAATCCCCCTGCCTCTGCCTCCCAAGGGCTAGGATTAAAGGCGTGTGCCATCACTGCCTGGCTCTACAGTTTAAAATCTTGAACCATGGTGTCTGAGTCATTACGGTGTTGGTGTTTGTTATCCTGGCAGAGATATCTTAGGGACATCTACTGTCCATAAATTTATGGATGGTCAATGAATCCTGCTAAAACTCCAATATTTTGGGTCATTTATTTTTCCCAGGGCTGAAATGCTGTTAGTCTTTTCACTTTGCAAATGTGTTAAAATGGAGAAGTGCAAAGCAAGAGTGTAGTAAATAAGAAAGGCTGGGCTCAACACTGGGTGGCCACGTGAATAGAGAGCCTTGGGGCCTGCTGGGACAACCTTCCATGAAGAAATGGAGTGTGCATTTCTACTATTAAAAATTAATTTGTTTTATTGCTTTCTCTTACCCATCCAAAGTTCTGATTCAAACAGCTGAGCCAAACGAATGTTTGAAGGCAAGGGGCAACAGTTGACATATTCCCGGTGACGAATCATATCCCCTTCTCTCTCGCCAGAAGCACAGACAGCTGCAAATAGCAAAAACTTTGAGTGCGTCTCTTTTCTAAAAGAAGATGCTTCATCCTGAAGCAGAAATGGATTCTAATGTGGGGACTGAGATGTGGGAGCTTGCTGTGTTCTCTGCTCGGATGAGAAAGTTGAAAGAGATACTTGAGGTATAGAGCATTTCCAAGATTATAGGTATGCGTGTATTAGCACATGATTAAAATGTCACAATTACCCTTCCCCCAGTAGCCTTAGTAAATTGGTTTCAGGATCCCACCTTCCCCTCCTTGAGACCCAAACCCAAGGACGCTCAAGTACCTCATTTAAAATGGTGTATAATCTGTACATAACCCAGGTGCATCCTCTTATTCACTTTAATTCATCTTTACATTGCTATATGATGGCTTCCCCCAGTATGTTCAGTTTCTCAATTGAATCTGTGGGTGGAGGACAGCCAGATAAGAGCTGACTGTAATACCAGAAACACTAAGCCCAATGGAAAACTCTATCTTTGATGGTTGAGTGGAACCCTATGGGGGAGGGGGTGTTACTTTTTGACCCTGAATGAAGAGAAAGCCGCCACTGTGCTTTGAAAGTGATCATCAGACAATAAGGACTCCACATCTCTTTCCTGTTAAGACTGGTCCAGCAGCTGGTGGGTCCCTGAATTCACTGTGTTAGCAGAGCTTTCGGACAAGGCAGAAATCCACCCACAATTCATTGGCCCATGGAACGTTTTCTGTCATGCTCACTGGCAACACTCTAAGACATCTGCTTCTCCTGCTTGGCAATTGTCTCTTCTTAACCCTATTGCTACCTCTGTGACTTGCAATCTCTCTCTATTCATTATCAGGCAAAATGGGTTAATTTTTATCCATGGACTTTTTAATTGTGACCCTTTGATGTTCAAAGATAATTGGACTTTCTGGATGGCTGGAAAGTGGTTGGTTTTTTTTTTTTTTTTTTCTTAACTTTTTCTTCTCCATGCTCTAAAGCCCTCTAATCTTTTGGCTTAAGCAGCGATTCCTCCAAGTCTTGACATTACAGAGGGAGGAAAACTGCAGAGGAAGAAGCCACAGAGGAAGAAGCTAGGGCATTTCCAGAGTCACTCATTTACTTTAGAAATCTTAAAAGAACAAAAAACCCAAACCAAACCAAATGAAACGAAACCAAACGAAACGAAACGAAATGAAACGAAACGAAACGAAATGAAACGAAACCAAACGAAACCAAACCAAACCAAACCAAACTAAACCAAACCAAACCAAACCAAACCATCTTATGCTTTTGTAAGGGTGCCAGCTGCTGCCATGAGGAAGTTGTGGGTTGTGCCTCTACTCTGTTCTTTAAAACTCTTAACACATTGGTGCACTGGGCGGGGAGATTCTGATCTTCCTTTAACATTTTCTTCTTGTAGAACCTTTCTAAAACACTAGCGTTCATAGACAGGAAATGCTAAAAGTGTTCCTCCCACCTTTCTTTATCTTAGTCCCAAGAGTTAGTTCTCAGTTCCAGTGCCCTGGTGGTATCTACTCACAAATGTCTTGCTAATCTCACAGGAGTACCAGTCATCATGTTATCTATCTCTTCTGTCCTTGCCAAATGTTCTCAACATTCTTTAGTCCACCAGATGACTAGACATGAACATGAGAATTGTTTTCATCTCCCCATCCCTCTCTTTTTCCATATTTAGCTGTTCATATGTCTGGTTTTTTTGTTTGTTTGTTTTCTTTTGTTTGTTTTCTTTTTGTTTGTTTTTCCCTCCCTCTGATTAACGTCTTTGATGAACTAATAAAATATTTTCTATCTAAAAAAATAGCCAGGGTACTTGTATGAACTACTGCTTATGTTTTCATTTGGAAATAAAATTTCAACACTCTATGCCAGTTAAATGTACCATCTATAATAGAGTGCTTAGAAATGGCATGTCTAATTGCATAATAGATAATTGACATTAGATATTTCACAAGTTACATTAACTCACTCATTTCATCAGTTTAGCTGATGTTTTCTTTTTGTTTGTTTGTTTGTTTGTTTTTGTGTTTTTGGTGTATACTTGTTGTTCCCTGAGTTCATGAGAAACCCAGATGAGCCCAAGAATTGCAAAGTCTGCTGCAACTTGCAAAAGGGTCTTTTATTTTCAAGTTCAAACTCAGTTTGCCCACCTAGCACTCACTGTGTGAATGCTGGCAAGCTACCCTGAGTCCCAAAAATATTGGGTTTATATACATAGAAAAGGGGAGCAGAGGGTGGAACAGTACTGAAGCAGGAGGGGCGGGTAATGGGGGTCTGTTCAAGGACTAATTTCATGGCCAGTCATAACTGTCTGTGACCTGACCTCTGTTTACCTTTGATTCCATGGTCTCCCTTGAGCTTGTTATTTCTCTAAGGGCTCAAGGACAGGCACTTGGAGTTTTGCTGCTCATCAGCAGGAGGGTTGAGAGCCATTCTACCGCTAGGGCGGGGGAGGGAGGATGGGAGCCTTTGGTGGGGAACACAGAGGCGAACTGTACAACACTGAAGTCTCTCTAGCATCAGTAATTCGGGGGTTACAACACACTCAAGGGTGCCTGGCTTATTGGATGCCCTTTGTTAACTGTGTGTTTTCCAAGATTTGGTCATTTTAGATACCCAGCATTCTTAACTCATTAAAACTTGTTATTGTAATTTTGTGGACTGCTGACAAAATGATTCCATCAGAAAATGCAGTTGTTTTTGATAAACTAAGTTGAATGACTTTTGAAATACTTGAAAATAATGCATTTTAAATTGTTGAAAAACTTAAATGCACAGAGTAAACTTTGGTAAGAACTTTATTTCTAGTGGTTTTATAGTTTAGCATACTTTAGAAATTAATTAAATAGCTACAGAACTTAATACTTGGATCAGAGCCCTTTCAACATGAGCCATAGGAAAGGATGTCCCAGTCACTCAGAGCTCTGTGACTAGACTCTGGCAGATGCTAGACTTGACTTATTTGTAAAATGGGGATAATAGTAATTTCCCTCTCACCCAAAGATCAAGTGAGTTAACTCATGTAATATATTTTTAATAATGCCTGGCATATAATAAGCATGGGATAAATGCCATTCCTAGGTATTACAGTAAATAAGAAGAGTGAAGACACAGCATAGATCTGGAATAAAATTCCAGCAGGGCCCTTGGTGCTATATTGTGAGAGTCACAGGCTACAGAGCTGCTCTTCACTTGCTTCTGAGATATCGCTAGCTGTTATCCATTGTGCTCTGGTCATGTACAAGATAGCATCATTTCCATGGTGTAGCGGCAACTGACGTGATTGGCATTGTCCATCTTTTGTAAGAATAAACATAGGAACTAGAATTGGACTTGGCTTTGCTTCAGTGCATTGAAATGATCTGTGGCCCATAAAATCCCACTCTGTCTTTACATCTATGTGTGTGGGGTGTGTCCATGTGTGTGTACACACATGTTCCTATGTTTGTGGGTATACAATTGTAGCACATATTTCATGTAGAGGCACAAGGTTGATAATCAGGATATTAGCTTTCTTATTGCTCTCCCCTGTATTCTTTGAGGCAGGGCCTCTCTATCCATCTGGAGCATGCTGCTATCCCTACTCTAATTGGCCAGCTTGCTCCAGGATCTCCCTATCTTTGTTTTCTGTGGCTGCACTTATAGGTGGATCAGCACACATGCTAGGCATTTATATGGGTTCTGGGGATCTGAACTTGGGTTGTTTCTTTGGACCTCAAGCACTTTAATTGCTGAGTTATCTCTCCATCCCTACATTTTCAGTTTGAACTGAAGATTCCTATTTGGCCGTTGGATGTAACCATGTCCTTTCATATACTTCTCAAGGTACAGGGTAGTGAGGATACAGTGAGCTAGGTAGGAGAGAAGAGATTTCAGAGAGGCTGAGAACTGCTCTAAGATTTAAGTCACTCTATGGCAGTTTAAGAAAGAGTGTTTTGTCTGGGAACTGTTAGGGTGGCTAAAATTTAAAGTATATTCATTCTTTTCATAGGCAAATAGCTTCAGCTCCATGTTCTGTGATTCACATTTATTTTCTGAACGGGAATGGTTGTGGGCTCAAGTGACAGGATATGGAGCAGAAAAACCACATGGGCTGGTCAGCATGGGGTCTGGCCTCATTCTGCATCTCCATGGACTAGTACGTGCAGGGAAGAGGTTTGGGGCTATATTGGGCTGAAATTACTTGCGATTTAAAGGTGTTGAGAAGCTTGGCTTCTCATTGTTCAAATAAGGTATATGTCAATGATGTCAACACAATGTGTTAAGGAAATGTCACATCTGTCTGCAATTGGCTACCTCTCAATAGGAAGAACACCCCTGGCAGCCTGGAGACCAGATGTTGCTTTCAATCAAATAGAGGTCAGGCAGCTTTAGATGAAAACTGTTTGCAATGTCTCCTGCCCCTGACTCCCCCCCCCCCCCAGACCTAGCAGAAACTTGGAAGGTGATTTTTGGTGGAATCATGATTAGTTTAGCTTATTTTTCAATTTTCTCTAGTTCTAGAACAGAGCAACCCAAAGGACAGTGCTTGGTCCAACGATGACGAGGACGCCATGGTCAGTTAGGTTTCCATCCACTTGGCTTTGGACCACTCTCGGCATTGCCACAGCAGCTGTGGAGGGAACCTGGAAGTATCCCTGGCTCTCTGAGGCAGCACTTGAGCTTTTAAAGGAACAAGAGCATTATCCTAGATGGTTTGCCTGAGCCTTTCCGGGTCTAACATGCTGTAATTATGGAGATATGAGGAAAGCCTGGTCTTGGCTAAGACTCAGGAGAACCACCTGGAAAATCAGTAAGTACAGCGAAGTTTCCAGGGCAAAAGGCTCTTTTGGTATTTCCTATTAACCCACCTGGGAAAGCAGGTTAAAACAGCTGGTCAGAAGCATGCTCTGAGCCAGGGCGAGAAATGATGATTGTGAACTTAATTTTAAAGGACTCTTTAATTAAGCCTCTTAAATTCAAAAAAAAAAAAAAAACCCTCTCATCCCTTGATTAACCCTGTGTGCTGGGGGAGAGGGGATCTAGGAATTAATAGTCATTCCAGGTGGGCTCGCTGTCTGCTCACTTTGAAAGATTTTTCTGTTTGAGTGACAGTAAAACAGAAAAGGAAAAACCATTCAGGCCTCTTCCCAATTGTGTTTCAGGCCAAGACAGCATCCATACTGAACATCCATTAAATGGGAAGGCTTTTGCTAGGCACTGCTATGGATGAATAGGACATTGTGGTGGGAGAAGTCCCCCTGCTCTTGACATTGTGTCTCATCTCTGAATACATGTCCTAGATTCTCCCTACCCAGAAACTCATTCCTCAGTGCTGAAGTTAGGAGACTATTGATTAGTGGATTTGAAAAAAAAACAAAAAAACAAAACAAAAAACAAAAAACAAAAGAACAACTGGTTTGGCTCCTTCCTTCTTAGAGACCCACTTCTCTACAGAGAACATTTGCTTTGGCTCACACTGCCTCATTGGGGACTTTTAAATTTTCTTTTCTTTTTTTTTTTTAATTTGGGCCTTTGGATGCTATATTTCTGGTAAAGGAACTATGGATGCCATTTTTAGTTAAATGTTAGCATATACTAATTTTTTATTTTTTACATTGGCCTGTAGAACTAAGAACTTGGAAGAAATGGATGAAAATTGGAGGGATAAATTATATTTCTGACTGAGTTTCTGGAGGGCGAAGATCTATAATTTTTGGCATCAGACTTAGTGGAAAGATGGGTCTCTGCCTTTGGTGATTTATAAATGCTTAACCAAACTTCAAGTGGGTTTCTTTAATAGTTATAGAGGTGGCATTTAGGTAGTTGAATTTAGGCAAGAATGTTTAAGAGGGCCATCCCATACATTGGCCTTGTCGAATGACAGAAATGTATGGACAGTTTATGCATGAGCAAGAGACTACTTGCATGAAGAATGACACAGGTGAGGACATTCCATCGGCCCAAGTAGAGCAGAGTGTGTGTGTGCTGTGTCCCCAGTAAGGGTTGGTTGATGTATATACAGCTGAGGTGGGTATGTCATGTAAAGAGCATCTTCACCAGCCTTCTGGGCTTTGAAGGTAGAATGAGGCTGAAGGACAAGCTGTAACACTGAGTTCTATGAAACATTAGTAAGGGTCCATCCTCAAAGTATTGATATCTGAATAGACAGTGTCAGGTTCGCTGATATGAATCCCTTTCTGTCCTTGAGAGCAAGAAAAGGCAATTGAGAGGTCACCCCTGTGTCATGTGAGTGACCCAGGGGTTTGAGAGCAGAATATGTTCAAGGAACTTCCAGAGAAGGTTTGAAGAGGATCTGTTTTGATAGGTGGGCACCATCCTGATGAAGCAATGGAATGCAAGTCAGAGGAAGCTAGCGTCTCGATGAGTACTGGACACTAAAGGCTTGGACTTCATTAGGCCCTTGAGGTTTCAAGTATGTAAGGAGTAAAAAAAAAAAAAATACAGGAATACCTTTAGGGGGTGATTTCAGATGAAGAAAAAGACATGCATACAAAGTCAAATCCATGGCTAAATAATCCATGGAAACAGAATGGCCCCTGTGGTACAGACTGAGTACCTGTGGTCACCAAGGGTATATTTTGTGACTGTATGGGGCTGGGCTCAGGTAACCCATGAATACTGGTGTTCAAGGGCAAATAGGACAAAGTGGGATACAGAGAACACTGCAGGAAAAGTGAAGCCCTCAACACTGAGCATCATCTGCTTGCTTACTCAAACACACTCAAAGCTCAGATCCTTTAACTTCAATTTTTTTCTGTCTTTTTTTTTTTTTTTAACTCAGACACCATGAGACCCCGGTAAGGTTTTATCAATGTTTTCTACTCCCAGGTCTGAAGGAGCTCCTGTGGGGACTGAAGGTTAGTTTCTCTCAGATTGATGGTGAGAGTTTTCTTGCAAGCCCCACTAATTCCTTTAGAACAACAGCTCCTCAGAGCTTAGCACAGAACTGCTGTAAACTTCAAGGATTTTGAATGGAAAACACCCAGAGACAGTAAGAGACAATTTAGGCTGCAGCTAGTAAAAAACAAAACAAAACAAAACAAAACAAAACAAAAAACCCCAAACCCAAAACTATCAGATGCTACTGGTGAAAAAAGATAGAAGATGCAAGAGGATGGGTATGGGAATTGAATTTTATTAGACTTCCCTATATAAAAGGACTAAATTTTGATGATAATTCCTTTGAATGTCAGTGCTTTTGGATTTACACTTATTGGTGATTTAATTTTTAAATATGAATTTCTTCCTGGAATTATTTTTTCCTGGAATTTTCAAGTTCAATGTTTCAATTAGCTTTGCCGTTGTTGTTTGAGACAGGGTCTCCCTACAAAGTCTAGGTGGCTTGGAACTCTCTAGGTAGATCAGGCTGGTCTCACAGAGATCCACCTGACTCTGCCTCCTAAATGCTGAGATTAAAGGTGTGTCCCCTTACACCTGACATATATTAAAACTTTGAGTATCAGAAGAATCTTGATGCTAATGTTACACCTGGGATGAGTCCTCGAAGTTAACGCTCCAGTATATTCCAATATAGTTATTTAATTTTTTTTTCTTCAACGAAACTGAGTTCTATGTTGAATTGTTGCCTGGATGTAATTTGGGTACAAAACAGAGTAAAGAATGTATTTTTTTAACCTTCGGGAAGATGTGGCCTTGGAGTTTATTTAACTAATATATTTCTTTGGTGAAGCCCTGGCCCATCTCTACCTGAAACAAAATGTAAGCTCTTAGACTGTAGTACCAGAAAGACAGCCACAGAACAAGTGCTTGGTGTTGGGAGAGCAGCTTCATGAAGCTAGAGGTGGTGGTGAACCTTTATTCCTCTGCTATCTTTCCTAAGGCAATTCAATGTTCCTATGCATCACAACCCCTTTAGCCCTTTCACAGGAGTCCCATATAATATATCCTGCATATCAGATATTTCCAGTGATTCTTAACAATAGCAAAATTGCAGTCTTGAAGTAGCAATGAAATAATTTTATGGTTGGGGCCACCACAACATGAGGAACTGTATTAAGGGGTCACAGCACTAGGAAGGTTGAGAGCCACTGCTCTAAAGGATCATGAACCCCCTTGTTCTAACATTGTGTTTAACCCTATTAAATAAACACAACAAAAGGCAGGGGTGTTAAATGGAGACTTCTACCTCCAAATCTCTTTCCACTATAGGGAAATTTACTAGTATAGTTTTGGACTTTTTCTTATGGCCTGTAGGGAATTAGAATGAAGGACCTATTGGCAATATATCACACCCAGGTCCAGGGAGATGGGTCAGAAATTAAGAGCACTTGGTGCTGTTGCAGAAGACATGGGTTCAGTTTCCAGCGCTCACATCATATTGACTCATAAATAACCATGCAAAACTCTAGAGGATTTGACAACATCTTCTGGTCTCCTGTTCCCAGCTCCTGACAGCATGTGGTAAGTAAACATGCACTCAGGCACACACAGATTCATAGAACATCAAATAAATAAATAAATAAATAAATAAATGTTTTTTTTTAAAATTATAACCATCATTTTCACTTTCTACTTGTTCTTCTTGGGAGTGAACACCATGTAGGGAGTAAGCACCTTAATGTGCTTTCCCATCTGTGGTCTGCATTTGGCCTGAGCTCCTTTCCCACTGCAGTGATGGCCAAGTGGTCTGCTGTGGTGCAGCTCAGCGGTAACCCTCAGAAAACCCTCATAGCTGTTAGCTACTGCTTACAATATCACTTTTATCAGTAATGCAAGCACTAATCTGTTCTCCTTTTTGCAATTCTTTTTTTTCATATTTATCATATGTGGTGGTATTTGGCAAGACAGCGTTGGAAATCCCAAGGGACAATTCTGTTAAGTAAACAGGGTGTCATGTCTGTTTCCCAGGGTGTGAGGGATAAGGCACGGGGTCCTGATCAGTGGAGAGAAGACGTTAATAGGTAGTATGCATTAGAGATGAAGACAAAGATAAAACATGTCAGGGATGTAGTAACTAAAATGATAAGAACGAGGAGACTGGTCTAAACTGCGTACAGCTGAACAAGCATGACACACTTCGTGGGTCACTTGATATTTGAGATAACTGACATTTAGGCTTACTGTTCCAGAAGACGAGACTCTGTGTAACGGGGGCATGGGGGGAGGGGGCGAGTGGAAGCTTTTAGTAGCATCCCTGCTTTCTAGTTTCCTCTTCAATCTCTCTGGAGCCAATTAAATGATGTGTTTTGGTAGGTTGGCTTTTAAAACAATCCCATTACAGATAAACAGTGGCTGTGAAAGTTAACATGGTGGAACTCTTCTCTAATGCTTTTCCCCCCTCTACCTTCCCTCATGTTATTCGGCCTTAGGGTTTGGGGGTGTTCTAGGCTTTGCTTCCACTAAGGCAAAGACGGGATTCCGAGGGATTGAGGTGTTGGCTAGTTTGGGATTGTTGTTGTGTTCCGTGTCCTTATTCACTGAAAGTCTAGTTAGGTCTTAGCATGTAGCTGTAATGAGCATAGAAACCTTTTCTGTGGCTAAAACAATTTGACCTGGTGTGAAAATTTTCTATCTGTAATATCCAATTTTCTGATGTAGGAGAGGGAGGTATAAATTAGCCATTTTTTTAAATATATAGAATATTTTGTTCTTCGATGTATCTGGAAACCCTGCTATTACATCCGTTCTTACTGCAGCCTGTTGAACTTTTGCTATATTTGCCTCTAGTGGGATTTTGCCTACATTGCTTAATACAAAGCCCCAGGATGTGCTGATTTTTGTTGGCTGACTTTTCACATGTGTAGCTTCCCTTGTGCTTAGCTGAGAAATATCTTAGGTCCCCTGAATAAAATGAGACCAGCAGTAAAGAAGAAACTGAGAGTCATTCTGTTTGGTTAACCTCAGTTCTAAAGGGAGGAGGAAGGGAGGGGGGGATAGGTAAAAGAAAGCAGGTTTGTGTAAAGGTTAAGAAGTCAGCCTCTGGTAGAGTGTGGTCTCTGAGCATGTTTTGTACCTAAGAAGTAGCAAAGAGAGGCCGCCACAGGAGAGCTTGGTTGATGTAGCATCGCCAGGATTTCCAGTCAGAACCCCTGTGTTCAACTTGAACCCATGACAAGTACTTTGCTGCGTATTTGTTTTGATGAACACCACTCAGCCTCAGTTTCCTCTGCAGAGAATGAAGTTTAAATCAACTGCATATTCTCATGAACAAGAAGACTCAAATACACAACAGGTGTCCAAAGAGTAATTTTTATTAGATATTTTCTTTATTTACATTTCAAATGTTATCCGTTTTCTTGGTTTCCCCTCAGAAAAAAACCCCTATGCCCCGACTCTCCCCCTGCTCACTAACACACCCATTCCTGCTTCCTGGCGCTGGCATTCCCCTACACTGGGGCATAGAGCCTTCACAGGACCAATGGCCTCTCCTCCCATTGATGATTGACAAGGCCATCCTCCACTACATATGCAGCTAGAGCCATGAGTATGTGTACTCTTTGGTTGGTGGTTTAGTCCCTGGGAGTTCTGGGGGGTACTGGTTAGTTCTTATTGTTGTTCCTCCTACAGGGCTGCAAATCCCTTCAGCTCCTTGGATCCTTTCTAGCTGCTTCATTGGGGATCCTGTGCTCAGTCCAATGGTAGACTGTAAGCATCCACAAACTCATCAGCATCTGCTGTCACATGAGTATTTGATCTTAGTCATTCTGACTGGTGTGAGGTGGAATCTCGGGGTTGTTTTCATTCATATTTACCCGAAGACTAAGGATGTTAAACATTTCTTTAGGTGCTTCTCAGCCATTTGGTATTCCTCAGTTGAGAATTGTTTGTTTAGCTCTGTACCCCATTTTTTGTATTTATTTATTTATTTATTATTTTCTTTATTTACATTTCAAATGCTATCCTGAAAGTTCCCTGTACCCACCCCCTGTCCCTGCTCCCCTAAGCACCCACTCCCACTACTTGGCCCTGGCCTTCCCCTGTGCTGGGTCATATAAAGTTTACAAGACCAAGGGGCCTCTCTTCCCAATGATGGCCAACTAGGCCATCTTCTGCAACATATGCAGCTAGAGACACAAGCTCAGGGTGTACTG
>NC_034594.1:54794486-54833167 GCF_900095145.1 Mus pahari
GCTAGACTGATTTCCAGAGTGGTTGTACAAGCTTGCAATCCCACCAGCAATGGAGGAGTGTTCCTCTTTCTCCACAACCTCGCCAGCATCTGCTGTCACTTGAATTTTTGATCTTAGCCATTCTGACTGGTGTGAGGTAGAATCTCAGGATTGTTTTGATTTGTATTTCCCAGATGATTAAGGATGTTGAACATTTTTTCAGGTGCTTCTCAGCTATTCGGTATTCCTCAGTTGAGAATTCTTTGTTTAGCTCTGTACCCCATTTTTTAATGGGGTTATTTGATTTTCTGGAGTCTATCTCCTAGAGTTCTTTTTATATATTGAATATTAGTCCCCTATCTGCTTTAGGATTGGTAAAGATCCTTTCCCAATCTGTTGTTGGCCTTTTTGTCTTATTTACAGTGTCTTTTGCTTTACAGAAGCTTTGCAATTTTATGAGCTCCCATTTGTTGACTCTTGATCTTACAGCACAAGCCATTGCTGTTCTGTTCATGAATTTTCCCCTGTGCCTATATCTTCCAGGCTTTCCCCACTTTCTCCTCTATAAGTTTCAGTGTCTCTGGTTTTATGTGGAGTTGGAGTTCCTTGATCCACTTAGACTTGAGCTTTTTACAGGGAGATAAGAATGGATTAATTCTCATTCTTCTACATGACAGCCATCAGTTGAGCCAGCACCATTTGTTGAAAATGCTGTCTGTTTTCCACTGGATGGTTTTAGCTCCTTTGTCGAAGATCAAGTGACCATAAGTGTTTGGGTTCATTTCTGGGTCTTCAATTCTATTCCATTGATCTACCTGTCTGTCACTATACCAGTACCATGCAGTTTTTTGGTTTTATTTTGTTGTTGTTGTTATTTGTTTGTTTGTTTTTTGTTTTAATCACAATTGCTCTGTAGTACAGCTTGAGCTCAGGCATTGTGATTCCCCCAGAGGTTCTTTTATTGTTGAGAATAGTTTTTGCTATCCTAGGTTTTTTGTTATTCCAGATGAATTTGCGAATTTCCCTTTCTCGCTTAGTGATGAGTTGAGTTGAAATTTTGATGGGGAGTGCATTGAATCTGTAGATTGCTTTCAGCAAGATAGCCAATTTTACTATATTAGTCTTGCCAATCCAGGAGCATGAGAAATCTTGCCATCTTCTTTGATCTTTGATTTCTTTCTTCAGAGATTTAAAGTTCTTACCATACAGATCTTTCCCTTGCTTAGTTGGAGCCACACCAAGGTGTTTTATATTATTTGTGACTATTGTGAAGGGTGTTGTTTCCCTAATTTCTTTCTCACCCTGTTTATCCTCTGTGTAGAGAAAGGCCACTGATTTGTTTGAGTTAAGTTTATATCCAGCTACTGCACTGAAGCTCTTTATCAGTTTTAGGATTTCTCTGGTGGAATTTTTAGTGCCACTTATATATAGTGTGGAGAAAGAGTAACACTCCTTTATTGCTAGTGGGATTGCAAGCTGGTACAACCACTCTGGAAATCTTGGTTTGAGCTAATATTCCTGTGACCATGGGTTAAGATCCTTTTCACATGGTAACAGTAGACTCCATCCTAAAGGCTAAGGATGTTGTAGTATAGCATATGTGGCCCATCCAAGATACTTCTCTGCTTTACATAACCTGGCTTCTTATTGTCCTCACCAATAGGAATGAGGTTGTCTCTGACTCTTTTGCCTGCTCTTGGGAACCTTTTCCTCCTACTGGACGGCCTCATCCAGCCCTGATATAAGGGTCTGTGCCTGGTGCTGTTGCAGCTGTGATGGTTTGCTTGGTTAATATCCTTGGAAGGCCCGCTCTTTCCTAACGGGAAATGGAGGGAGAGTGGATCTGGGGGTGAGGAGGGGTGGGAGTGCTGGGAGGAGTGGATGGAGAGGGGGGTTTGGTTGGGAGCTATTATATGAGAGAAGAATAAAACACAAAACTTAAAGAAAGGATGTGGGCTGGTCAAGCCATGAGGAACAGGCCAGTAAGCAGTACCCCCCCAAGGCCTCTGCATCAGTTCCTGCCTCCAGGTTCCTGCCTTGGCTTCCCTCCATGGGATACATAAGGCAAATAAACCCCTTCCTGCCCGGGTTGCTTTTGGTGCACCATCATAGCAATAATATCCCTAAGGTAGGCATGCTGTCCAGTCTACCTGGCCGTGCTTCTGCTTGCATGCTTTGCCCTCAGTCTGTCCCCTTTTTCTTTCTTCCTTTCATATTCCCCAGGTCACATTGGCCTTCAAAGCACTCTCATTTCTGTGTTTACAATGCCACCATTTCTGTCTTGAAGAAGCACCTGCAGCAAAAACTGAATTTATCAACACAAATTACTACTTTTGTCTGCTTCTCATTCATTTCACTAATTAAGGGTTTGTGATATTTGTATGGTATTCCTAACTTTTGTACCATGCCAAAGGATTTGAGAATGTAAATATTTGACCTTGGGAAAGATCCAACTAGCAGCCTCTTATATGAGAAGGTATAATAGGTCCCTTCTGTTCAGCATTTGGTGGATCACATTGAAGGATCTACCACATTTGGAGATAGGGCTCAGTCAGGCTATAGATACAGAATGGCTTGTCTTTACCTAGAAACGCCCAGTGACTTAGGCAAAGGGGGCTATTTAGAATAAAAACCAAACTATTGTTCTCTTATGTATTGGTTTAGTCTCTAAAGCAATGACCCTTTTGTGGTCACATATACGATATTCTTTCTACCAGTTATTTATATTATTATTCATAACAGTAGCAAAATTACAGTTATGTAATAGCAACAAAATAATTTTGTGGTTGGGAGTCACCATAATGTGAGGAACCATATTAAAGGGCCACAGCATTAGGAAGGTTGAGAACCGCTCCTCTAAGATTTTACAGGCTAGAAGCTTGGCCCACGATGTGCATTGCTTTTCTTCCACAGGATTCTGCCCCGAAAGTATCCTAAATATATGCAATCTCAGCCATTCCCCCTTCCTGCTTTCCTATATGTAGTGACCTCAGGCTGTCCCTGTCTGGCATTCAGAGGGGAATTGACAGAGGTACTACCCCTAGAAAGGATTGGGTCAGATCTCACAGTAGTGGATTGGCTGCCTTGCAAGTAGCTGCTATACAGTGAATCTCCTCACATGTTTGGCCTCCTTCCTATGCAGTGTGGTGCCACCTGCTGTGATGAGATACTACGTGGTTCTCTTGAGGAATGGCTGCTCGAGCTTGTACTTTCTGGTCTTGAAAAGCATGAGCTCAAATCAACGTCTTTATTTTCTAAGTGTCTAGTCTCAGGTGTTTTGCGATAGCATCATAAAACGGGCCAAGGTAGTCACACAACAGATTTCTCAGAAGAGAATATAAACTTGCAGATGGAATCTAGAAACTAAGAAGATATGAAAAAAAAGGGAGGACATTTAGGGGTGAGGAAGGGGATCAAGAGAAGGGATAGAGAAGACAAGTGAGGGTACAAGAACCAAATATGGTGCAGAGATAGATGCAAGTGTCAATGAGTAAGACCCACTATTTTTTTTTTTCCAAATACACATGGGAATAAAACTGTCTTTAAATGTTAATGTAAAGAGTTTGAAATTCTTCACTGCTAATGGAGTTCCTGTGCCTATAGTAACTTTGCCAGTTCAACTAGACTGGCCGACCAGGAAACATTATAGATCCTTTTCCCCCTACCTCCCCAGTGCCAAGATTATATGTGTATACTGCCACCTTTCATGTAAAAAGCCTTTTCCTGGCTGAGCCACTTCTGAGGCCCCTCAACTTCAATTTTTAAAGATTTGAACGACTATCCAGAACTACTATCCTGAATTCTCAAATGTGATGATGTGATGGATTTGGTTTGGTAAAACAACTACAGACAACATGAAATCAGAAATATCTTCCAGCCCAAAGAAAAGATAGAAAAAGTTTCTCAGGATTGAGGCATGCCTGGGTACTGGGGTCCTTTCCCAGATACTCTAGGACATGTAGCCTTTGGGTGTGTCCATTCCATGTTAAGCAACCTCTGTACCATAACTAGAATTGACTTTGGATAAGACAAGAGAATTGGAGTAGGTGGTCGTGGGTCAGGTGACAGGGCAACTTGTTTTCACGCTGCTGTTTCCATGAGGCCCGCTTTTGGTACACCTTTGAAATGCGTGCGCAAAACGTGGGAGAATCACAGCCACATGCCCATGCAAAAGAAGTTCCTCTATCCAGGGCTGCTGACATTAATCCAAGAGTGAAGGCAAGTCACAGGCTAAGTGTTCATTGTAAGCATGCTGCTGTGGATTTAATTGAGGCGTGGTTACATAAAATTCTTGATTTGTTTCAGGGTTAAATTATCTTCATACATAAGAAAATCTGTCTGCTTCCTTCTTTGTACTTTACAGTCCAAAACCATTGCCCTTCAGGAGGAATTAAGCTATAGTTTTACCCCCATTTTCCAGATGAGGAAACTGAGATGTCACGGAGATTAGCCCTCTCTCACGGTTACTCAAGAGACTCGAGGCTCATATATTAATGTGTTGATCATAAATCCTGACTAATCACACTGATTTTGGAAACATTAAATATTGTTTTTAAGGTTCTTTCAGCGAAGGCTAAAACTGACTTGGTCGAATTCAAATCAATTTAAGAAGTAGACCAGTTCTCTCCCCTTTCTCTGTCAGTTCACCTTTGGAATGATTGAGGTGGAGACTTTAATGTCCATTTGGAGGGTGTCCATTGTCCAACAGTCCTGTACATATGGAGCAGAGACTAAGGCTTATCATTTAAGTTAGAACTGTTAAATCATTTCCCATTGTGGAGAGCTGAGCCTCATTAGACCTAACATGGGAAGAACACCATTAGCTCAATTTATAGCTAACCACTATTTTCCATCTAAGATTTGGTGTGATAAATTTAGCCAGGAACACTAAAAACAGCTCTAATGCCTGAGAGATGTAATTGGATTGCACTATAGTGTTAAAATATTACAACAGGATGCAAACTTCATCTGTGCCTGGTCCATCTCCATTTTCAGCTTCTGGACTGGAGGAAATGGTAGGCACAGGTTTCAAAGTGGACAGATGAGTTCAGTAGGTGGGCCAGTGTTGGGCCTTTCTTTTGCATGTTTTGTTTATAACCCTTTTAAAAGAGTTGCAAAGTCTTGATGAGTTTTAGACAATTAGAAGTGAATTTGTGAAATCAGTCTTTAAAAGACATCTCCTTCCACTTCTATTTATGCTGTGACTGAGCACCGAATTTTAATATGTTGGAGGTCTCCTGATTGCACGAGCAACAGGCCCCTTGCATTTGCAATTAACCACTCACACCCTTGGTTTTCCTTACAGCCCAAGAGGTTGATTATGTGATTGTAGGTGTAATAATTAGTACACATGAAAGGGGAGACTCAGCAGGGGTCTCCTAAGAGTGTCCTTTCATGGAGAGCTTCATAGATTAACTAGGTTGGATGGTATACGAGATGGCCCCTGGCATGACCTATATCAAAATACATTGCCTGTAGTGACATTGCTCTTATTGGGAAATCAACAGTTTTTGCCCACCAGTTTTTTTTTTTTTTTTTTTTTAAGGATGACTCTCTATTCCAGTGTAAATGGTTTGAGAATTCTTAATTCTTAGTTGCATCCTTCTTACTATAGACCGGTGCTGTGGGATGTTTAAAATACCTAAACAAAAGATAGCACAGGAGAATGTACAGCTCTGAGAGCAAACCCAGCAGATCACTGTGAGTGTGGAGCTAGCCTGGGCTACATAGTGAGAATGCCATAAACAGAGAGCTTGCATTACTTAACTGTTTCAGAAACATGACAAAGTCAGGAAAGGAAGGCAGAAAAAGAAAACACTTGAGAGCTTAAGTGCTTAGAAAAGTACTTGTTAGATGTTCTAGTTAGATGAACTGTTTAAACTATTTCAATGATATAGTTGTGATCTCAGGAAGAGAAGAACAAATATCCATATATTCCTATAATGACCAGCACTAAGAAGAATTTGGATATAAGTATGTAGAGCAAAAATTAACCAAAGCAATAGTAAGAGCGTGTTGCATGTGGAGCATTAAATTCCCAGTTTAGAGAAAAAGGAAGAATGAATATTAATGATATATTCCTAAGCAAAAGAGGGGAAAAGGAAATCAGAAGAAACCGAGGAATTGTAACATTAGACTAGAAATTAACAAATTGGAATGCAGAATATAATGGAATATAGATAAAACTAAAAGTTTGCTCAGGGGCTGGGGATGAAGATTGGTGTTCACTCACCTAAGAGTAAGAGATAGAAGAGGAGGAGATGTTGCGTGGCTAGGAGAGGAGTTGGGGGCATGCATATAATTGAACTACATTGTATGAACTTCTCAAACAAGTATCTTATTCTTCACATATAGGGTTTTGTTCTTGTGGGCAAACAGCCATTTACAGAAGAGTTAAAAAGTTGTTAGGTATGAGATCAGTATACAAAATGAATGATATTCTGTGCATGAACAAGTAAGTGGAATGTAATTAAAGAGAATCCTTTTAACAGTGTGGACATTGTGTGTCTGTGAGAAACTGAGCAGCGGTTAAGGGGCACCAGAAGTCTGCACGTCCGTCTTGACAACGTGAAGCAGATGAGTAATGGAAGCAGGCCAGTTCCTTCAGCTCCAGCGTTGCCCCTGTGAGGATGCCGATGCTCATTCTTTTAATTTAAAATTATGCTAACATCTCAACCAAATGCACAATGAATCTTTATGACACCACAGGGAAATGTTTCTCATTGAAAAGCAAAGGGCCCAGCCGAACTTTGCCTCAAGAAAAGAAAGAAAAAAGGCAAGGATGGAAAAGAAAAGAAAACAAGAATCCAAAGAGCCGCAAAGAGCTTAAGAAAAGCAAGGACAGAGTTGGCTGACACAAAACCTGCATCAGAAAGTCTGGACACACAGGCTAGAGCAGTGATGACAGAAATGGACCCATCAGGAACAGGAGCCAGTGACAGGCTTAGCTCAGGTAGAGGGCACATGACACACAGGAAGGCAAAAAAAAAAAAAAAAAAAATCATTAATGTGATTGTGTGTGCGCGTGTGCATGTGTGTCTGTCTGTCTGTGTCTGTGTCCATTTGTGTGTGTGTCTATTTGTGTCTGTGTGTTTCTGTGTGTATCTGTGTGTGTCTGTGTGATGACACAGTGGGTGGCCATGCTTTCTGACAAGGCTGCTGACCTGAGTTCAACTCCTGGCCCCACATGGTGGAAGCAGAGAACCAACTCTTACAGGTTATCCTATGACCTCAATATGCACACCATGGCATGTGTGTTCTCCCCATAAATCAAATGAGTGAATGTATGTTTAAAAAAATGTCAGTGGTGGAAGACTAGGCCATTCAATAGTGATTCTATAACCCACAGGAAAAAAATAAGCTAGATTACCGTTTAATATAAAGAAACAAATTGCAGATGGGTTTAACAACACAACTCGAGATGAAAGGCTGGCAAGTATCTTCAAGGAACCAGAGGAAAGATTTTCATAATATTATGATTGGAAGGATTTTTTTTAAATAAGATGAAGAAAAACCTGTAAGAATTGTATTCAAGCTAATACTCCTTTTTAGTACCATGAAGAAGGCATAAACACATAGGATTAATTGGTGTGGCATGTGCCTAGGCATCTGGGGTTTAGTTTTCTGTGTGCTTTGCATCTAGCACAAAGATTCATCATCCAAACTAATGTAGACTAAAATTACCTCTGTGAACGTAGAATAGAGAGCAGGGCAGACTTGCTTGAACCAGCCTGTTGTTCAGCCCTCCTTCCCCCACCCTGCACCCAGCTGTGACATTATTTATACTATGGATAAGCATTTGTTTCTAGCCCTTTCCCAGTTCAATTCAGGACATGGTGCTTTAACTATGCTGAGAGTGTATGGGACCAACTACAGACAGAATTATGACTAAGAAGTACATTTGCCTTCGTTCCCCAGAGGCACTCTCTCTCCTCTCGGAGATGCCATGATGTAGTTTATTGGGCCTGTGACAAAATAGCTCTTCGGAGTGGATGGTTTCCCATTTCCATAAGATGGCTTCCAGTCAGTGTGCCAATTTGCTTATGTATATTGAAAGGGCCTATTGGGTGGTGAGTCAGCTTGGGAGTCTGCACAGACAATTGCCCAAACTGTTCGATTGGTGCTTAATTGGAGCCTCACCCTATTTCACAATTCCCCAAAGCTGACAGCCTGAATCTCCCTAAGCATGATGAGTAGCTGAAGACCTTGTTTTATCTGTGCATTTGCATATCTGAGAGTCCATCCATGGTGCATTTGGCTTCACGCCAGGGTCTGTCCTCTACACGGATACTTTGGATTTTCCTAGGCCATCCTAGGGGATGCTGAATTTATGGTTAGCATACAGACAGTACCGAAGTAAGCTGGACCCTAGCTGCCCATAGACAAAAGGGGTTGATGGAATGCATTTACTGTGTGAGTTGAGAGACGGTTTCAAAGCATACAGTCAAGTGTATCAACGAGGTTATTTCAGGATATGATCAGACTAGTAGTGGCTTGATGAGAGAATGACATCACAAGCCATTGCAAAAGGCAGGGTGGCTTTTGTCTAAGCTATGTGGCTCACTGTGGTTTGGAGTCATGGCAGAGCTTACTTAACAGCTAACTTCAGTTGACATTCCTAAGCTGGTGTGTGGAAGTCTTTGGGAAACTGCAGATATGAGAATGCCTTTTGAGTCCACATGTTGCTGGTGGAAATTCTAAAGCCCCCTATAGCACAACAGCCTAATCTGTCTCTGCCACATATACACTGTAGGCATGGCTCTGACCTCCTCAGAGAACTGTCATGCCCGTGGAGTCCCAGGACTTCCATGTGTCTGCCTTCAGCCTTAAGGATACAAAGCTAACCCTACAGGGTCTGCTTTGCCTCCAGAGAGCTATAGAGATCTGAACTGGCTGGTGGTTTAGGTCCTATTTGCCAGGTGGCCTATAGCCTATGATCTCTGGGGTGGAGCTTTGGAAACCCGGTTCCTTACTCATAGTATAGGGGCAATTTGGAGAAGTAATTTACTCTCCAACATTCTCCTATGGATTCATCTTGTTTGCTTGTCTGTCCCGCTCCCCTGCCCTGTTAGTATCTTCTCCTGGGATCCTCTCCCTTGGATGACACTTGCACACATATCTGCACCTGAGTGTCTCCTGCTGGGAGCTAGCCTGATACATAGATGGTTTATTGGAGCAGGGAAGAGGGGTAGGAATGAAAGCCCTAATTAGAAAATCTGAACATCCCAAGAAATATGGAGCTACTCAACAGCCTTGCCTGTGGACTGGCTCTGTCTAATTACTGGGAGATTTTCTTTCTTGGGCTTTATTTAGCTTGTGAAGACAGCCATGGTATTTCTTTCTTGAAGCTCTGTCCTTCCCCTCCTCTGCTCAGTTTAAATAATTCTAAGCTTGTGCTTTTCTCACAAGATAGACTTTATGATCCCTGGCTTGCTCCACTACTTGTGAACACGTCCCAGATATCATCTGGTTTGTAGAAACACTGATGTTTTATAAGGTTATAAAGTCTCTATAGCAGTTAAGGCTCCAGCCATCCGAGGGGCACACTGTGATCTTAGACTCACTTGAAGAATTTTCTCTGTGTTTATAGACACTCATGTAGAAAAAGTTTAAAGCCTGATTTTAAATGATAAACATCATCAAGATGGTGGTTTCTCCTTGGGAAGCATGAAGGAGAATGGAGTGCAGAAAGGTTTGTGGGGAATCCTGTTATTGCGGACTATTAATATACTACAACTATTGAGTTATAGATATTACATTATATATATTTAAGGTGACTGATAGTAATATAAATGTTACAGAAAGGAATTTCCTCAAAACATCTGCAAGTGAACAAGTGACAAGATGCATGGTCAGCTGGCGGTGGCATGCAGTCTGGTGCCCGTGCACTAAAAGCTTACTTGCTGATGGGAAGGAATGACCCACGCATATTCCAGCAGATGTAGCAGTTGTCTGCCTTAGGAGAGGGTTTAAATGATGTCCAGTTTGAGAATAAATGTTTAGTGTCTTAGTTGAAGTCATCCCTTTTGAGGTGCTCAAGGTTTGTTTGGAACAATTCAACTCTTAAATGAAGTCCTGAAGGGAAAATTTGGGAAACATGGTTGTGAGAACTGAGGCCCCAGCCTGTGGTTATTTAAATAGATTGTTATTGTGTATTTACAGTTGAGAAGGTTGTCTACTTGCCAACATGGGTTCTATACACTGAGTAAGGCCTTGGTGCTTGCTTTGCTGATTGTCTACATGTACATATGTGGGTCACATGCATGAAAAGATTGGACCGTAAATGAATTTCAATTTAAATTCACTTTAAGTATTTTTTCACAATTTATGTATATGTGTATGTGCATTTATGAATATGTGTGTAGGTGTATATGCGTGACAAATGTGTAATATCTTCCATTCTCTGGAGATGTGGCCTTTGGAAAGGTTGTTCTAAGATCTGTACTCCTGAATGACAAGATTTTCTTTCAGTAATACAAGTGGTAGTTTGTTAAGTGTACCTGCCTCCTGCCTAGTGAACATTTCCACCTGGATCTCTAGTGGGTATCTCAACTCTAAGTTTAACATGTTCCAGGTGACTTCCCCATATACTCTACAAAACATTTTCATGGTGGTTTTTCCTCTCATATTCTACATTCTAGCCATTAGTAAATAAAATTAATCTTATTTATTGTTCTTTCATTTGGTGCTGCTCTAACAGTATGACTGAGACTATTCTGTCTCTATCTATCTATCTATCTATCTATCTATCTATCTATCTATCTATCTGTCTGTCTGTCTGTCTGTCTGTCTGTCTGTCTGTCTGTCTGTCTATCTATCTATCTATCTATCTATCTATCTATCTATCTATCTATCTATCTATCTATCTATCTATCTAGTGTGAATAGACAGAGACTGGATGTCAAGGAGATCTGATGGGGGCCTTTCTGCCATCCTTTCCGATGGAAGGCAGAAGAACCATGAAAGAGAACCATATCAAAGGGATAAATCATGTGGCTGGAAGCCTCATGATCTGATCAACCCTTAAAAGATGCACTTTCCAATATCATTCATTATGTTGGCAGTTACATTTCCATATGAGTTTTAGAGGAGAATAAACATTCACATCACTGTAACTTTCAAATATATATCAGATCCATCCATTTAGCATGTGTATTACGGTGACCATGGTCACTATGGTCCAAGTGATCCATGCTATCATCATCTGTGACCTGGATCACTGGAGAGTCTCAGAACTTGTCTGTTTCCATCTGTTGCTCCTAGGCTAATGACATAGCTATCCCTTGCCTTCTCCTAATTTTGGTTGTCTTTAGATTTCTGTACATTGGGAGTCCTATTTGGGGGAGGGGGTTGATCTACTTTCTTTGGAGAGTTTTGACCACTTCCCTTAAGGTTTTGTGAGTTTTGTGACAGGGAAAGATACTAAATACCTTGATTAAACACTGCCATCCTTCCCTGGTTGCCTTCAGAAAATCAGGCACTGAGATATAAAATTTTAAAATAATGATAGTGATAACCAAGTAAGGTGGTATTGAGTCACCTATGAGCTGAAAAATCTTTGAGGAATAATTCCAATTTTTTTTTTAAATCCGACAATGTGTTTCTGACCAGAATTTTATTTGCTTTTCCTTTCAAAGGTAGGGATTTGAGAGTTATCCGCCACCAGGAGATTCTGTCCCCAGTGAAATAAATGTGTGTTCCGCTTTAAACTTTGTGTTAGTATGTCTGGTAAAGAATTTATTGGGGACCAAATGTACTCATCTTGCACTGAGATGATTCAAAAAGCAAGAAAGATCCCTTCCCCATGGCAAAGTCAGAAATGAATCCAACTTACTTCAGTATCTGGCATGAAGACATGAAAAAAAAGGTCATTAGGTCACATTAGAAATCTAGACAACTGTTAATATCTATAGTATGGAAAACTAATTGTCAAAATGATTTTACACCAAGCTTGCTCTTATACTTCCGTTATGTAAGATACTCATTTGCCAGTTTAACTAAAATGTTATGATTTGTGAACAGGTGTTGAAACAGAAAGCTGTTAATGGTGCTTGCCACAAGATTTAGAGGTTATGAAAATTCTAACATAGTTTACATGACATTAAAACATTTTGGAAGGCAAGAAAATATTCTCCTTAAACTGACTAATCATTTGCCTAAAGAATGACATACAGTTAAGGCCCTTACTTTAAGCTCCTCTCCCACTGGTAAATTAGAGGGTGGGCATCTGCTTGTAAATTATGATTTATAACTGTCCTTCAGGTTGATAGGTTGATAACCTCTTCTCTCTCTCTCTCTCTCTCTCTCTCTCTCTCTCTCTCTCTCTCTCTCTCTCTCTCTCTCCCTCTTCCTATCTTCCCTTCCTCCCTCCCAGCATAAGCTACATGTCAATTTGAGTTTTGATTTGTTTCTCTCTGAGGAATGTGTCTTAGTGTAAGCTAATTTCTTCAGTTACCCTAGACACTATTCTACCTCTCACCACAGGCTTACTTTATAGAGTCACCTCTCTCCATCTGGCATCCCACTGCAGAACTTGTTGAGACATCCCTGAGTGGAGGTCTCAGTTCAGATCAGTACATATGTCATTTGCCTCCGGGATTTGTTTGATCCATGTTCACAGGCCCACTGATGAATTCTAGATTAAAATTTGCTTTATCTCTTTTTAAGGAAAATGGGCTTCAGTTAGTTTCGTTTTAAGTATGAGTTGATAGATATCAATGGTTTGGATTTTTTCACATGATTGAAATGACTCATAAGAAATTGGTATGGATGCTGTCCAGAGGAATTACCAATATTTTTGTCAACTTGTTTTTTTTGTTTTTTGTTTTTTGGTTTTTCGAGACAGGGTTTCTCTGTATAGCTCTGGCTGTCCTGGAACTCACTTGGTAGACCAGGCTGGCCTCGAACTCAGAAATCCGCATGCCTCTGCCTCCCGAGTGCTGGGATTAAAGGCCTGTGCCACCAGGCCAGGCTGCCAACTTGTATCATAGTTACTTTTCTATTGCTGTGAAGAGGCACCATGACCAAGACAACTTATAAAAGAAAACATTTAACTGATTGAATGCTTGCTTACAATTTCAGAAGGTGCGTCTATGACCATAATGGAAAGGAACATGGTAACTGGCAGGTAGGTGTGGTGCTGGAGCAGTAGCTGAGAGTTTCCATCTGATCTAGAAGCCCAAGGAATGGGCTTTTGAAACCACTAATCCCCACCCCACAATACCATCAAGGCATATCATCGAGGGCACACCTCTTAAATTTTCCTAAAATAGTTACCAACTAGGGATGAAGTATCAAAATATATAAGCACATAGAGACTTATCCATCCTCATTCAAACCATCACGCCTTATCTTTGTGCAAAGAGGAGTACCAGATACATACTAAAAAGCAATTTTTGGAAAAAAAATCAGCCAGATCCAAGAGAATACATTAGAAAAATTATCTCTGCTGGTCACGTAGCTTCACCTTGAAGCTCCTTATTGGTCATAATCAGACCATAGTAAATTAACACAGAATTCATTAGATAGACAATATTTGATAATGGATAAAGAGGCTATATTAACTCCCAACACAATATATTCTTCTGAAACAGACTATTGATCTGGAGTTTAGAGCATTTTAAGATTGAAAGTGATTTTCTCTATCTCTATCTCTATCTCTATCTCTATCTCTATCTCTATCTCTATCTCTATCTCTATCTCTATCTCTGTCTCATCTTGTCATCTATATCTGTATAGTAAGTGGAGGTCACTCCAGCCAGGGAAGTAGATAGACTAACTGTAGAACTTCCTATTTTTCTGCTCTCCTTTAAATCCATTCCCCCAGTCTCATGCCCAGATCTGTAGTCAACCACCTGCTGTGGCCTCCTCCTTCTCCTCTGCCCCAGACTTCAGTGGATCACACAGAACTTCCCCTCCAGATTTCCTTCTCCTGACTCATCACTTTATCCCACCTGCAACTCCAGCAGGCATCCCCCCGGGAGCCAGCCAGCAAAACCTCTCAGAGAAGCAAGAAGGCAAGCTTCACACCTTCACTCTTTCTCCTCTCCTCTCCATATCTCATCCTTCAGTCTCAACCCTAGCTCTGTAGCAGACTACCTTGTGTGGATTCTCCCTACTCTCTACCCACATTCCCAGGGGGCTAATGAGATCTTGGTGGAACACCCTGTTTTCCTCCCTCCTTTGGACCCTGATAACTCCACCCCTGCCCCCAACTCATCCCCATTCAAATCCCAACATCTAGAAACACATTTTACCTTGAAAACCCAGTGGCTGCACTATCAAGATCCCAGGATAATGCCCTACCAGGCAACACACAACCACCACACTTTATTAAGAACCAAAAAGACAACAGAAACCAATAAACGAATCAATCACCCAGCAAAGACAAGATCTGAGATCAGCACCTAGAATTACAACCATCCCAAACCCAAATGGCTAGGAGCCAGAGTGAAAAACACAATTAACAACAGTCACGACAATATGTAACCACTAGAGCTTATCAACCCTGCCACAGTACATCCTGAGATTTGCAATGTAGCTGAAGCACCAGACCTTAATATAGCCTTTGTGGGTATGATAGAGGTCCTTTAAGAGGAAATGAATAAATTCTTTATAGAAATCTATGAGCACACAAGCAAACAGTGGACGTGAATGAAACTATTCAGGTCCTAAAAATGGAAATATAGTCAATAAAGAAAACCCAGGCTGAGGGAAATCAGGAAATGCAAAATTTAGAAATTCAATCAGGAACCACAGAGGCAAACCTCACTCACAGAATATAAGAGGTAGAAGAGAGAATCTGAGGCAGCAAAGAGATGATATAAGAAGTAAGACATCCCAATTAAAGAAAAATGCTAAATGAATGAATGAATGAATGAATAAATAGATTCTCAGTATAAAAATATTGAGGAAATCTGAGACAGAATGAAAAGATCAAATCTAAGACTAATAGGAGTAGAGGAAGTAGAAGAAACACAGGTCAAAGGCCCTGAAAATATTTTCATCAAAATCAGAGAAAAAAAAAATCTAATCTAAAGAAGGCAATTCCTATAAAGGTACAGGAAGCATACAGAACAATAAATAGACTGCACCAGACAAGAAATTCCCCTACGCACATACTAATTAAAACAATAAACATATAGAATAAAGAACAAATATGAAAAGTTTCAGGGGAACCAAGAAACGTATAAAGCAAACCTATTAGAATGACACCTGACTTCTCAATGGAGACTCTAAAAGCCAGAAGGGCTCGGGCAAATGTGCTACAGATTCTTAAGAGACCATAGATACAGCACAGACTACTATACCCAGCAAAACTTTCAATCATAATAGATGACTAAATTTAAGCAATAACCATTCATAAATCCAATCTACAAACATTACCAACCAGAAGGAAAACTATAAACCTGAAGAAGTTATCTATGTTCAAGAAAAAACATGGAAAAAATAATCCCAGACAAGCAAATCAAAATAGCAGAAAAATTCACAACCCAATAACAAAATAACAGGAATGAACTAACATGCTAATTGATATCTCTCAACATCAATGGTTACAACTACTCAATGAAAAAACACAGACTAACAGAATGTATGCAAAAAGGGAGTCCATTCTTCTGTTGCATTCAAGAAGCATAACTTAAAACTTATCAAAGATAGACAACATCTCAGTGTGAAAGGAATGGAAAAAAAAAGTATTCCAACCAAATGGACTTAGGAAGCAAGCTGGTGTAGCCATTTTAATATATGATAAAATAGATATCAGTCCAAAACTAAAGAAAATTGATGGGGAAGGGACTTCATACTCATCAAAGGAAAAATCCACCAAGAGTCTTCATGTATACACCAAATACAAGGGCACCCAAGTTCACGGAAGAAACACTACTGTATCTTAAATCACACATTGACCCTCTCACACTGATAGTGGGAGGTATTAATACTTTACTCTTGCCAATAGTCTGGTCACCAGACAAAAACTAGACAGAGAAATGTTGGTGCTAACACTCTTCACAATACCCACAAATATAAAATATCTCAGGGTAACTCTAACCAAGCAAGTAAAAGACTTATGTGATAAAACTTTTAAGACACTGAACAAAGAAACTGGAGACGATATCAGAAGATAGAAAGATCTCCCATGCTCATGGGTCAGTAGGATTGGTACAGAACAAACGGGCATCATTCCAAAAGCAGGTTACAGATTGAGTGAAATCCCCATCAGCATTCCAAAACAATTCTTCTCAACTCATGAAGGGACAATTTTCAGCTTTATTTGAAAACACAGGAAAGACCCAGGAGAGCTAAAACAACCCTGGACAGTGAAAGAATTGCTGGGGTATCACCATCCCCAACCTGAGCTAGCACTACAGAGCTATAGTAATAAAAACAGCATGGCAATGGCACAAAAACAAACATGTTGGTTGATGGATGAAATTGAAATCCAGACATAAATCCACAAGACGATAGCCTACTGATTTTTGATAAAGAATTCAGAAATACACACAGGTTAAAAGACAGCATCTTCAACAAAGCTGGTCAAACCTGACATCAACATGTAGAAAAATTCAAATAGATGCAGATTTATCACCCGTCACAAAACCAAACTCCAAATGGGTCACATACCTCAGTGTAAAACTAGATACACTGAACATGATAGAAGAGAAAGTTGAAATATCCTTGAACTCATTGGCACAGAAGAAAACTGCCTAAATAGAACACCATTAACACAGACACCAAAATCAATAATTAATAAGTAAGACCTCATGAAATTGACAAGCTCCTGTATGGCAAAGCATACATCATTTGAACAAGAAGGCAGACTACAGAATGGGAAAAGGTTTTTACCAATTACTCATCTGATAGAGGATTAATTTCTAAAATATATAAAGAACTAAAAAATTAGATATTAAGAAAACAAATAAAGCAATTTCACCAATGGGGTACAGATCTACACAAAGAATTCTCAAGTGTAAACTCAAATGGATGAGAAACACTTAAAGAAGTGTTCAAAATCCTTAGTCATCATGGAAATGCAAATCAAAATTACTTTAGATTTCATCTTACACCATCAAAATGACTTGGATCAATATAACAAATGGCAGCTCATGTTGGAGAAGAATGGGGAGCAAAGGGAACATTCATCCATTGCTGGTAAGACTGTACATTTGCATAGCTACCATGTGTGGTGGTTCCTCAGAGAGTTGGGAATTGATCTACCTTAAGACGTAGCTGTATCACTCTTGGGGCATATACCTAAGGACCACATTATACCACTCCACAGACACTTGCTCAACCATAATCATTGCTCTCTATAAAAGCCATAAATTGGAAATATGTGGTACATTTACATAGTAAAACATTACTCAGCCATTAAAAGACTGAAATTTGTACATAAACGGAACTTAAAAAATATCCTTAATGAAGAAACTCAGATCCCAAGAGGGAAATATGGTATGTATTCACTTACATGTGGATATTAGATGTTAGAAAATTGATAACCAAGCTACAGTCCACAGAACCATGGAGGTTATGTATAGAGTAACAAACCAGGAGGTACAGGCAAGCCTCATTAGGAAAGGGAAATGGAATGGATTCTTACAGATGGATCATGGGGGACTGAAATGGGAAGATCTAGTGGGTTGATCCTCCCTCCTAAGTTAGAGGAAAGAGGATGATGTGAGAAGGAATATGAGGAGAGACAGCTAAAATAAGAGTAGTATAGAAACCTAATTCAGTAGAAGCTTCCTAAAATATATACATATATGAAAGCAATCTAAATAAAGTCACTAAATAATGTGGAATACAGAGTTCCATCTGGACATCTTGTCACGAACTAAAGCTTCCAGTACTGGGATTGGGTTACATCTAATTGAGTTGTTGGTCAAAGGTGATCCCATGGGAATCCCTAAACAATCCCAGCTGTTGCCAAGACTATGGGTTCCTTTCTGCATACTGACAGCAAGGGCCTGTTGTTGAAAACAACTCCTACACTGAACATGAAGAAGTTAAGATGGTCCCTGTGTAGAGTCTTCATTCTTTCATTCTAGTGTATTTGGTGCAGGAAGGTACTATGCATGTTTCTAAAGGAGAAATGGTAACAGTAACTCAGCCACAAACTTTTGATCTACAATGGAGTCCTGTCTGCAATATATACTAACCCAATGCAAACACAAAACTTGTAGGGGTTACCAGTCAATATCTGATTTGACTTCCAGCTTAGCCCACGACATGGAACCCAGACCTATCACTGCGTAAGTTACCAAAAACCTGAAATTAGATAACTCAGAGACCTAGGGTAAAGCCACCTACTACTGTTCTTAAAAAACAAAACAAAACAAAACAAAAAAACCCTAGCAATAAAATGACCCCTGTNCCTTGCTCAGCCATTATCAGAGAAGCTTCCTCCTGCAGCAGATGGGAACAAACACAGAGATTCTCAGCCAGGCATCATGTAGAGAATGAGAGCCCTTGGAACACAGCCCTACAAGGGATGCCTCCCTCTAATCCCTGCCCTCAGGACTCAGTGACATGCTGAAGTGGAGGTGGAGAGGGTGAAGGGCAAAAGGGATGGAGGACACCAAGGCTGTCTAAGTCGCCATGATTGAAGCGCCTGTGAACAGAGACTGAGGCAGCAGTGCACAGAAACTGCGCCGGATGGAGTTCTAGGTCTGAGAGGACACACACTCCAACCCTAACTCAGAAGCGATCTCTAACTGATAGTCGCTTGCCAATGAGAACTTAGTCTTCTTCAAGGGAGTTTCACTGGGGAAACAAACTATTTCTAAGGGTGGGATGCATTGCTCAGCAGTAGAAGGCCAAGAGAAAGGGAATTCAATGGCATCTTTAGAGGTTCCTTCCTTCCTTCCTTCCTTCCTTCCTTCCTTCCTTCCTTCCTTCCTTCCTTCCTTCCTTCCTTCCTTCCTTCCTTTCTTTTCTTTTCTTTTTTTTTTTCTTTTTTTGGTTTTTCGAGACAGGGTTTCTCTGTGTAGACCAGGCTGGCCTTGAACTCAGAAATCGGCCTGCCTCTGCCTTCCAAGTGCTGGGATTAAAGGCATGCAGAGGTTTCTTATCTCATAAAGTCATGCCAAGGCTTCTCCTTTTTAAAATTTATCTTTAACAATCTTTTAAAATTTTATTTATATATATTGTTCTCCTCTTTTTACCTGCAAGGTCCTTTGCATGTATATTATGGCTTCCAGTTTAGTGTTTTGTTGGGATTTCTGAGTGTATGAAGGAGTGGATCTCTGCATCTGTATCTGTTACTTGTGCTTTTTCTTGGAGTCTTTTCCTTGTTTGTTTTGTGCTATTCTGATATGTTAGCATTTGTTTCATCTTATGTTATATTAATTATATTATATCAATTATATTTTATTATTAGCTTTTAGAAGCCTATTTGCTTTCTAATGAGAGACAAGAAAGGAGGTGGGAAGATGAAGATGGGAAAAACTTGGAAAAGTAGAGGGAGTGGAAACCATAATCAGAATATATTAGGTGAGAAAAAAATCTTTTAATAAAAGAAACTGATGTTCAAATCTTCCATTGCCTCTCTACATTTCCTAGTTCCCTCTTATAAGTGGCATCAGACCAGCTCTGGCCAATGCTCTGTGACTCAATGAGATCCTAGCCAGGGAAGATTTAAGGGTGGGCACGGACTGATCCTGCAACTTTTGAGTATTATGTGCCAGTAGTCATGGTGATATTATGAGGTAATGAAGTGTATTCCACCTAGGATAGGACCATCAGGGAATGTGCAGCATCACCTCTCCAGCACAGCTATGTGCTGAGCATCCTGAGTACCATGTTGCTGAGCATCCTGAGTACCATGTTAATCTTACTGTGCTTAGTCAATTCACTTGAGGTCTTCATTTTGCCAGCATTCTTTGTCCAATACAAGTACTTTCTTTAGAGAAATAATGTTTCTGAGATTAACACACCATTGAATGTCAAATGTAGACACTATAGAAGCAGGTTGTACATCCCTCTGCATGGAAAAGGGAGGGAACATATCACATCTAAGTATACCAAAAACTCTCATTGTTGAACAAGCTGTCCTTATTTGCACGAGTTAGACAGATAATGAAATTAATATGGAAAACCTTTAAGACAGCACATTGTGAATAGAAAATACTGTCTGATTTGTCTTCTTTTCTAAATATATCACGCAGATGTAAAGGCACCTGGTCAGCTTAGGAATCAAAATTGTGGTGATCTGATGTAGAGACTCAGCAGTGGAGTCCATTCCTCTGCAGCTGTTTCAGATGCATAGTTCATTGTCTGTCCCTATTAGAAACTCCTCTTTTGCCATACCATTTCCTCCTCTGTGGTTGATTTGATCAAACGTCTTATTGTTGCAGCCCAAAACATAGCTTTACCAAATCAGCCACAGTATTGTTCAAAGCTTGTTGTCCATTACATTTTTCTTCATCAATGCTCACAATGCTAATATCTGCAGAGTCTCTGAATCTCTAATGAAGCATTTCAAATCCACTCAACTACAAGTAGTCTGTGAACAAAGCTTTCTTTCCTTTTTTTTTTTAATTTTAAAAGGAAAGTAAAATGATTCAGTCTTGTATGGATCATGACAATACCAAACAGATGCAAATAAATATTAAAGTACTATATTTTTCTTGTTGGATCACAGCCCAAATTCTTTGCCCCAGAAAATTACCCAAATGCTCTAGCGCACATGTGGTTTATATTTAAGGTGTAATGAGCTGTTCAAATAGAGAAGGGCAGGCAACCATATTAAAAATAAACATCAAATTTTAACAAAGACACATCCACTTAGATTGCAAATAGCCCTAATGGTTTCAGTTTATTGCAGCTACTTCAGCATGTAGCATCTTTGGTTGGAAGCCAGTTTCCAGTTTTGATGTTTCCTAGTGAAGCTGAAAAAGTTGCTGGGTATAATTCTTTTATGAAATAATTATTTAACTGTGATCATATTGCCACAGTGAGCACAGTCTCTAATGAGAGGGTAGAAATAAGGTAGTCTAGGGAGGAAAATGGGATGTGAACAGCTGAGATTGCCCAACTAAGGCTTGTGACTCCATCCGCCGAAGTTCATCTATTTGTGGTTCTCATAGAGATAGCTCTTACTGACTAGCCTGCGATGCTCTTCTCTGTTCTCTGATGTCATTGTTTATACAGTGCTGTTCAGAAAGCATGAAGAGGAGCAAGTACTATACTCTTCTCTCCTTATTAAAGCTGTATGGGTATATTCCAAATTAGACTGCCGATTCCCTGATTCCCTCACCCCATGCTGTTGCACACACCCAAGAGACAAATTTATCCTCCTTTTTATTCTCTCAGTGGGTGACTCTATATCCAGGGGCGTGATCTTAACACCCAAAGAAGTACATAAGTGTTATCATTGCATCTTTTAGTGTTCCACTGAACACCTATGTTCCAGTTTGTAAATTATAAGTTGTTATCCTCCTCTTGAGTCTTCTAAGTTTTAACCAATAAAGTGCCAACCAATCTTGAAACTAGCTAGGTAATCATTGATTTTATGTTGCCTGTTTTCTGGTCATAGGTAACATCACCTCCCTCTTTGGTGGCTAGAGAATGAGGAAGTAATGGTATGATCCAACCAGATTCAATCCACTTGAGTGGCAACTGTCATGTTTTGCAAACATGACAAGGGACACCCAAACAAAGATACAAAATTGAGTAGTATTCTCTAGGCTGAGCAACATCAGTCAATGTTCCAATTACATCTTCAAAATAGTTACTAGCCTCAAGTTTTACATTGATAAGAATCATCCTTAAGGTGAACTTAGTTTTGCTGTCATCTCAAAAATCATTTTGAATCCTTGCTTAGATTCTTATATTTCTGTGGGCTTCCATGTATACAAATGAGATACATTTTGTCCCACCTACTGCTATGGTTAATTTTAGTTGCCAATTTGGTTAGATCTGGAAAAAAAATTAAGAGACATGTCTCTGGACTGATTTGTGACAGTAATTCATGAAAGTTTGGGCTGAAGGGAAGAGCTTTTCCAAGAGAAAACACTGCTTTCTAATGGAAGCCCTAATATAAAGAGATCTGAGGCAAAAGGAACGTCGCTTTGGTTAGCTAGCCTTCACATCTTGTTGGTGGGTGCATCTACTCCATTGCTGCTGCCTCTATTGCTGTCATTCTTCAATGACATTAGAAACCAGCTTCTTTGTCCTTCCTACATGGACTGAAGACAACCAACAACTCTTCAGAAATCCTTAGGCATTCATTGTCAGACTGGGATTATTGTAGGAACCAGCCTTGAGGTTGAACCTACTAACCAATGGTTCACAACATAGCACCTCCTATTGTTGGACCACTCAGCTAGTCTCACGAAAGTCAATATAATAAGTTCATTTTGTAATATATGTTTGTTCAATCAGTTTTGTTCCTCTACAGAGCTGTGACTAGTACTAACTCTAGTACCAGGAACAGTTACAGTTGTTTAGTGAACTTGATGCTATCTAGAGCTAGCTCTCCAGCTCACTGAAACCTACTATTATTAAGGACTCTTCTGGTAGCTTGGGGAGTACTGATAGTTTGTAGTGTGAAATGGTTAAAGAACTACGCAGGATAAATGCATTTGAAACTCCTGATTCCCATCATATGAGGATCAAAGGTTTTAGTGACCCTATAAATAAAACTTTTAACCATTTGTGGAAAAGCAAAGAATATGGTCATAAATTCTAGCATCTCTGGATATATTAACAACCACCCACCCACCCAAACAAACAAACAAACACACACACACAAAAAAGAATGAACTCAAAGAAGAAACTTCCCAGATGTAACCAACCTAATGATTTCTAAGCATGTCTTAGAAGGAAATCTCTGCAGTTCAAGTTACCAAATCCAAACCCAAGCATCCAACTTATGATTGACTTATTTACAACATAAATTTAAAGTTCCAACCTTGAAAGATGCCAGAAGTTATAGTAAGGACATGAAGAATAAAACAGTGAGATCTTGGAAGTTAATATGTGTAGGTTGTACCTGATGAGGTTGAAGGTATTAAACTCTCCTGTTGACTCACCTTTAGCAGGGGATGCATCCTCACTCCAACTCCCTGAAGTACTGCTATCTCTGCCCTTACTTGAGAGAACTAATGCTACACTGTCTGTGGACTAGGCAATGGTCTTCATGGAAGATGTCTAGCAAGACAATGCTGATGGACTTCATTTCCAACCCATCTTTGCCTCTAGACCTATAGCCAGACTCAAGGTTAAGCAGATCTCTATAGGTGAGGCAGAAAGTGTGACCTATAAAATGGTGCCCTATATCCCAAAAGAACTTAATAGATTATTTTATTCATACAAGCACAAGTCTGAGAAATGTATAGGAATGGGTTGTAAGGGTGTGGGTAATGGTAGAGTCTACATCTAAATCAGTGTAAATTTATGGATATGGGCTCAGAGAGAAGAGATTCTGGGTTTAAGGTTGTAATTCCCACAGTTAAAGGTGTGTCAATAATTTATTTGATTTGCTTTCTGAAGTATGGATCAAAAGGTGGCCTACTGTGAATGAGCTGGAGATGTTTGGTATTCCTTGGCTTAATGATGATGAAGGGATTCAAAGACTCAGGGAAATTAGAATGCTGGATTGCGTTTGTTCCATAAAACCCAATCCTCCACAGGGCAGGGGTCTGAACAGAACTGACCTAATGAAGAGTTTTAGACTTTGGGCTAGAAAAGTCCCAGAATGCTGCAAGCAGAACTTAATGAGCCATGATGGTGGGGGTTTGAAAGACCAGTGAGACCAACTGCAAAACTGGACCATTTCTGGGATAAGGCTGACAATGTGGTTCTTAACTAAGCCTTTGGAGTTGGTTTGTGTGAAGAATGTGGATAGATGCACAAAAAATGCAAGGATACTCTTCTCATAAATGCTCATTCAGAGAAAGTCATCCTCAACAAAAGAAGACTCCAATAACCAAGAATATCGGATGTTTGTTCTGGCAATAGTATGGTCTTTTCCTCTGGTAGTCTGCCTACTTACCTACCTATGGAAGATTTCCTTGAGTGTCTAAACCTCTGGTTTCTGAAAACCACAGTAAATTTTTCAGTAAGACATATTTACAAAACAGCACTACTGAGGAAGAGAACTGGAGTCAGGGACCATAAATGAATGTATAATCTGTGATTCACTTTCTGGAGGTTGTTGCTGGGTGGAGCTTGCTGCCCTCCTCCTGGGTCCCTTCAGAAGAGACCTGATCCTACAAAGAGTTGTGTTGTCCCAAGCAGGAAGTCTCTTACACCTTCCAACAGGTACAAAAAGAGTCCTAACTTTCTGAAGAGTTTGGCATTTTTGTATTTTACAAAAAGAGGATTTTTTTTTAATAAGGCTGGACACAGGGTGGGCTTAGGCAATTAGTTGACTAGGAATAGCAAAAGCTAGATAAATTCCAAGGCCTGTTGCAGGTTGGAGGAAAATCTGAAAGCTGTGAGTATGAAGCAGAGGCAGGGAAACTGAAAAATAAGAATCTCCAAAGGTGATTTTATAGTAATACTCTAGAAATTTATCTATACTATCATGAGATGTTGCATTCATCTACCTGCCTATGACTAGGAAGTGGAGAAAGAAAGTCTCTAGCACTTGTTATTTTTTAAAGCCTATTCCCTATGCTAATTTCCAGTTATTCGTGTGTGTGTGTGTGTGTGTGTGTGTGTGTGTGTGTGTCTGAAGTGGTATGCTCATTACAGCGAATTCCAAGCATCCAGAAGCATGTACTGTTAGAAGAAAACTCGTCTTTCTACTTTTTACTTTCAGTCTTCACCTCTTCCTCATTTTAATAGTTAGCCCAATAAAAGAGCCTGTGTCCTATTATCTGGGCACTGGAAGCAGCTGTGACATCCTGGGAACTTAGGAGAATTCCATAAGATCCCTCACTTCCTCAGTCAGAATCTGCACGCACACACACACACAGAAGCAACAAAAATGTCTATTAACATGGAACAAATAATAAATCATGTCGCAGTCACAAGGTGGAACACAAGGCAGTGTGACTCCTTTTCAATACTGCTTGTTGGTCATCCCACCAATGCTTTAGGGCCTTCCTTTTTATTAAAGCAGACCTACCGGCCTGCTTTATTAAATGGAAGGGGAAATCTATCATAAATATGTTATCTAACAATGCCTGCATTTTTGGCGCAGAAGTACTTAGGAATAATTTTTCAGTAAAATATTTATTATACAATTATACATGACAATTTCCAGGCTACATGAATCCTAATACCGAACAAATTAACTTTCAGTTTGGTATGTACATCTTTTGGGCCTCTCCCTTGTTCTTAGTTGATGAAGTATAAGGCAGGCTTACTAGGCACAGCTCAATAGAGACAGACTTGCTCTCAACTGCCAGGCCGAGGAATATACCAATGTGATCAGGTAGGAGGGGAGCCTGCTATCTCATCCTTCCTTCAGTTGTTGCTCCTGGAGCTCCTTACTATCTAGCTGTTTCTATGCAGTCTGTGTTCTGTCTGTCTGTCCTTAACCACAGAGCTATTCCTGCTGTGTCTGAACCTTGTCTGGGCCATGAGATATTGGCACAGTAAATATTCTTTACTCACACTTGGGATCCACATGCTTCTCTTCAAAGGCTTAGTTATTCCTCAAATATGTTTACTGTGTCCGAGTGACTGTGTTAGGAAGAGCTTAAAGCTTAAGGACATGCAGACCAGTGGTGCTGTATTTATAGATCAAAGTTCTCTAACAGGGAAAGAACACCCACCAGAGAGGAGGGCCTTTAAGCCAGTGGAGCTTATACAGGTTCTGCCCCCTGAGACATGGATCCAGTTGAGCTACAATGGAAGACATCTCAAAATGATTTCTTTTTATCATCACAGTGACCAGAGAGCATTGCAATAGAGAACAGAAGGACTTAGAAGCCTGAATAAGCACCCAGAGCTCTTGCCACAAAGGCCCCTTGCTAGCTCACAACTTTCCTTTTCTGTTAGTGAGACCTGAAGTCAAGCACTGAAATGGTGCTGAGGTCTAATAGAGTCCTGAGCAAGGGATTGCATCTGTTGGAATTCAGAAGCATGAATGACAGACAGCACATCATAGAGACTGGACCGATCTGGATTCTTCATTCAGAGCACAACCCAAGACCCATGAAACACTCCTGCTGGGAGAGAAGTAGGAAGCTATAGTATTGAATACTTTTTCTTAAAATGTGAAGTTAATGGGGCGGTCTGACTAATATAATGTACTCAATTTGATCTACAGCTTGTCGCTTACGTTGTTAGAGTGAATTTTAAAGTAGATACAGTAAACAACAAAGACACATACCAAGATCATTCTAGGAAAGGCATTTCTTTTTTGTAATCTGAATAATTTTTTCATTTTGTTATAGAATTCAGATCCCAGTAGAAGGAGCCATTGCTGGATGGTAGGGCTGTATGAATAGATGATTTTGGACGGGATCTATGAGCCCTGAATGTGGATCACTAAGCCATTTACAATTCATTACTGCATCGTAAAGATTCATATCCCTTCCATTTTTATCACATCTTGAGGCCAAGAATTTTTTAAGGGTCATTTAGCTTTCAGAAATCTATGAATTATGTTGAAGGCATTGTTCTTTCTGTGACTTTAATGTGCTCATTTATAGAGAAGTTACAGGAAAATACTTTTGCTTAATCCTGAATCTGAACCCCGTACAATCCCCTACATAAAGTAATTTGTCATTAATGACCTGTTGGATTCTCCATGCTCACTGCTGATTAAACAAATATTTTCTTAATCCATGATACCATCCAGAGTTTAAAAAAAAAAAGTTTGTTGTTTTTAGAATAATGAGACTTGAGCTTTGCAAACTCGGGTATTGAAGCATCCAGAGCAGTTGTAGATTGTGTGAGATTCTTGACTCCATTATTAGAGGGTAAACAGAATTTCACCTGCCTAGTGGTATACAGAGAAAAGAAAAAGTTACTTGGTTCTGATTCTAATGAGAATGAAATAAAATGTTAACCCAGGTTGTTTTTTGATATCTTTTGAGAGCTACCTAAAATGAAAATGGCTAGTACTGACTGTAATTTAATTGCCACGAGACAGAAATTGACCAAAAAGAATTGCAAATGGTATAAATAAATCACTTTTATAACAACCAACAAAATCCTATTTTTTTTCTCTTCCAGTTTTATCACTTTAAAAGCCAAACAAGAGCCACATGGAGCTTTACCTTGGGTGGGGTTGAAGTGTGGAGTGACTTGACTTTAATCTTATTTCAGTATCTTTGTACAGCCTGATTGCATGCAACCATGATACCGTTCCTTGCTTGCTGATATATGGAATTCTGTAATTCAATCCTGTGGATAGCATAATCTTGAAAGCACTAAAATGAACATTAATTAGAAGAGGTTGACAGAATAACATTCATTAGGAATTTAGCCTACACCAGGTCTATGAATTAGGCTATGACTTACACTATTACATTTTGCAAAAGTATTTTCTAAGGCAATTTTGTTTATGATAAGCACTTCAATTGGAAGATATATTATGGAAACCATTTTGTCCATTATAAGTTTATGGAGAAAAATCATTTAATTCTACTAACTTGTATCTACTTGGAAAGTGAACCAGGTCTAGAAATACACATATTGACCCTCAAGCCTCCCACTGTTCATGGGCAGTACCTCTCAGGGAATGCACATAGACGTGCAAACTCTCTCCTTTTTATGTGTTCCTCTATCCCAGAGATGTTGATGCTCTCAAAGAAAGTGCATACTCTTTCACTTTTAAAGATCCAAGGTCAATCAAGTCAATAGACTCTACTTAAAAGGATACCAAATCTTTACTGAGACTCTACTAATTAACATTGGAAAAAATGATTAATAAACGCTCAGATGTAGGATTAATGAAGATTTGTAAGTTATCTTTTTGGGAGAATTTTACCTTGAGTAAGAATGTGTAAATCCTTGAAATCGTCTGTTTGTGACATGAAAGCAAACTGTAACTCATCAAAGAAAGAAATCTGTCAATAATACCGTCTAGATCGAGTCTGTGCTTCCCCCGTCAGAGAACAACTTCAACAAAAGGAAACAGAAATTATGACCTTAAGTCTGTAGGCGAGCCCCTAAACTAGTTCTCCAAAAGCCAACTGCCATACGATCAGCCTGCAGAGGGCAGAGAGTACACTCTCTCCATGCAGGGAGTTTTGATTTTAAACCCCAAGTTTCTCCTGGATTAGCTGTCTGATGTCAGTGAAGCCAGCACTTGGTCTTTTGTTTCTCCTCTCCAAAATTAGGGTTGAGCATTAAAACCAGTTCATCCCCCTTATCCATGGATTTCATATTTTTCTACTTGAAAACATACTAACGCCCACGTTAGAGTTGGAGGGATGTCTCAGCAGTTAAGGGGGCTTGCTGCCTTTGCAGAGGTCCTAGGTTTGGTTCCCCAGCACCCACAACTGTGTAGAACTCTGGTTGTGAGGTTTCAATGTTCTTTTATAGCCTTTGTGGACAACTGCATGCACATGTTACAAAGACACACGGGGCACTCACACATACATCAAAACACCTGTAAAATACACGTGTGAGCCCCAAACTAATGCTCACCCATGTCCCAGTGGTTTACTTGCGGGTATTCAGATATATAGAGCTAGGGAGATTTCATTCTCCATGATACCATACTCCCAGGTGACAGAGAGCAAGGGGACAACCTGTATTCTGTCTTGCCTTCCTTTGTTTTTTTTTTTTTTTTTATTTTTTTTTTTTATTTCAGCTCTCAGGGTGTAAAACATGTCCTCCTTGAAGTACTTAATGACACATTTTCTCATTTTGGTGATTTTTAAAAGTTAAAATAGCAAAGCACTGAAGCACTGCCTAAATGTTATAAGCACAATATGGTTCGAATGAAGAATATGTGTATGCTGATTAAACTTTGTTCAGTCATTAGTTACTGTATCATGAACATTGGGTTAACGAATAAACAATATATTGAATAAGGTCTCAGAAAACAGAAATCCATCTCAAGCAAACTTATGTATGGACGGATAAAAAGGTTGTCACTAGACACTCATGTACCTAGTGCTGTATATAGCTGTTTGCTATTTGAGTCAACGTTATAGAGCATAGATGTGAACAAGGAACATCAACTGCATAGGATGAGTCTGTGGTCTTTGCACTTAGGTCTGTGTTCAGCACCGCAACCTTGGTGCTTCTAGATAGCATTGAATGAATCTGGCTTCACTTCACTTTCTCAACCTCTGTCTGTCCCAACACTGTCTTCAAGATTGCCTCACAGAGTAGAAAGGATTATGCTTTATATGATAGAAGAAAATATACTGTAGATGCGGGCTTTTTCGCCTGTGCTTCTGTTCCCAAAATAATAACCCTGAGATAATTATTTAGGAATAGATGCTGAGGTCATAACCTTCAGCTCATTCCCTAACTAGCTTGTAATCTATATCCCATGTTCTATTCTATGTGTGCCACATGGCTGGTTAACTCTCCTCGGGTTTCATGTGTCCATCTCCCCTGAGTCTGGATGCCAAAATCTCCACTCTTGACTCTCATAGATGTCCTTTCTCTATCTCTGCTGTATGTCCTACCTTCTACTACCTTCTATTTCCTGCCTCAGTTAATAGGCCAGAAACTTTTTATTGACAGACAATGGTTCCACACAGTGCACAAGAGATTCTCTCTATAATTGTCTCATTAAGTATGGAATGTCTCTCTGCTAGGGAGTAGATGCTTTGGAACTTTGCTAAGAATATAGACATGTAAATATCAACTCACAATTGAATGTGGCCTGTGTTGTGATGGCTGATGGGCAAAATGTAGTGACAAGCCAGGGGATGAATAATGGCTGGAGTGAGGACAGTGTCAGAAAGGCTTGCAATTGGATGTGACACTTGGCTTTGGTTTTAATGCATGTGATAGCATTTACCATGGAAAGGGGTAAAAAAATAGTTTTCAAATATTGAAGGCTTTCAGATCTTCAGGGTACTTGTATGTGTTTATTTCTTGTATAGAAAATATTCTAAAACCTGCCCAAGCATTTCTATGGTATTACTCTGGTTACCCAGTCCTCACAGTATGACCTCAATTTCTGCTAGCCTCGTCTCTAGGGTCCTCTCTTTCCTCTGGTTCACCTTTTCTTTTTGCTGCCTTACACTCTTCCCTCTAGCCACTTTGACTATCTCACCTTCATTTCCACTCTTGTGTCAGCTAGCTAAGCATGACTCCCTGAGCCAGCCAGCAACATCATTCCTCCATGACTTCTGTTTCAAGTTCCTTCCTGAGTTCCTTCAATGATAGAGTATAACTTATAAGCTGAAATAACTCTTTTGTCCTCCCCCCCCCCAAATTACTTCTGGTCAGAATATTTCATCATAGTAAAAGAATTCAAATAAGAATACCAAGAGTCCCATGCTCTCCAAGTAGCCTATGGAATGTAATGTATAGGATCACATCGGTTGGCAAAAGGCAGATACAACAGGTCTGATAAGAAATAAGCTGATGTAGCAAAAGGGTGGTAGTGGGCAGCACGGAAAAACACTTGCTGTGCAAGTATGATGATTGCTTGCAGTGTAGATCCCAGACCTAATGTAAAACGCCATTCAGGCATAGTAGCCACCTTCAACCCCAGCACTTGGAAGGGAGAGGCAGGAATTCCCTGGAGCAAGGTAGCTAGCTAGCTAGATGGAATTAGTGAGCTCTGGGTTCATACGGAGGCTCTGCCTTAATAAACACAATGGAGAGAAGTTGAGTAAGATACTTGATGACAAGTTTGAGCATCCACATTCATGTGTATACAGGTATCTGAACCACACACACGTGAATCTACATGCGTGGATAACACACTCACACAAACTATTGTAAAAATAAAATAGGATAGTAGAACCAGAGACCAGAGAGCAGGCCTGTAACTGACACGGGTTCAGATATCAGGATTTTAAGAATTAATATTCAAGTAATGTAAGAGCTGATGATCACGCCAAATTTCTAGCACAGGCAGTTGGCGATGGAGAGTGATGGGCACATTAAAAACAGCCAGTGAAAGAAGAAAGGTATATTGGGTTTGAGCTACTCACAGCTCACATCAGTGGCTGCCTAGATGTAGAGAGGCTTTGGCCATTTCACAGCTTAGTGTCTGGGTTGACCTTCTTTTTAGGTCATGCAGATGTAAAGGGAGCAGCAGAAACCTGGATGAATGAATCCAGTCATAAGATACAATGGGCATGTCCTACCTTGTCTTCAATAATAGATAATTGCTTTGTTGTTCAGTGGAAGTTCATTTCACGTCCCCCTTTTCTGATTCTGCCACATAATAGGTGCAATTATATCTCACACACAGGGTGATATAATTAAATATCATCTTTTGTAATGGCGCATTTCCAGAGAGTCTTCCCAGACAGCTGATTTAGGTACTTGTCAGGCTTATCTCACAACTGATAAATGTTTTCTTCTTGTAGCTTTAATATAACAGGGTATCTGCCTCTGAATGGGAGCGTTTCCAGATAGTCCAGGCAAGCAGTCCGTTTATCGCATCTGACAGCTTTATTGCTTTATCAGTTATCTGCTCAGGGAGGATTTTATTATATGTAAAATACTGACATAAATTACGGGGAGGACAATTGATTTTTGTTACATAACTTTGATTCATTTTTCATTGTTTGTATGTGCCAGGTTTGATATTTCTTATTTTTGTCCTGGAGTATTTGTCTAAAGTTATTTCCCTGGTCCAACAAATACTAGTATTAAGTTCCCAATTGTTTTATTCTTGTGACTGCTCACCACTTATACTGTCATAGATTTGTGTAGTTTGTGGATGAAATATTGTTGTATGTATTTGTCTAAATAAAGTGTAGGGCTAATATGATTGCATAAATTAACTTAAAGTGGTTGTCTAGAAATTTCCGTTCACAATTAAGAATCAACTTTGTTGCTGGAGACCTGAGTAGAGAAGCAAGAGCGGAGTCTGGCTGGGGATTGGGAGTTTATTTGCAGGGTTATGCAGTTCCCAGAGATTTGGCCTAGAGAGCAGGCTGGGAATCATTCTCAGGACTGACTGCAGAGACCAAGGTCCAGAAGACACAGCTGGGTTGGAGACAAGCAGTCCTGGGGAGAATGCTGAGAGACAAGCTCACACCAGGGGACACTGAGCTTGGCAAGATGGCAACAGAGTTCACTAACTCAGCCCTAGGATGCTGCAGCAGTCCTGCCCAGATACTGTATCGTTTTGAGGTCTCTCACTTTATGCTTCTGAGTTTTTTTCTGCTCCAACTATCAGAGGCTTGTCTTGACTTCCTAGAGTCGCCTCACACCAATGGATGGTCTGAAGTTCTCAGAAGTTATATTTTCAGTTATTCTTTTTTTCCTTCCCACCTTTTAGCCAATGACAGATAGGGCCAGCGGTGCTGTAGCTGAGGTCCTTAATTGAGATCAGACAAGGTATGCTTTACACTTACACAGTTCCCAGGGACATCAGGCTGTGGCCAGAGTTCACCTAAAATTACACCTTTCCTCAGTCTTCCCGTCTCTTCATCCTGGTTCCTGAACTCCTGTGCATCTCCTAGGAGCAGTTCCTGAATGCATTGCTTCCATTCAGATCCTAAGCTCCAAGTCTGCTGCCCTCAGAGTGTCAATCAACCAACTGACAAGATAATCAACTTAGCCTCAAGAATAATAACCCACCCGGTAATATCGTCACCCTGATGGGTCATTGCCATTTTGGGGCACAGTACCATTGTTTGTCTATCATTTTATTAGGTTGTTTTACTTGTTTAATTGTTTTGAGTTCAATAGGGCAGATGTTATCATCATTATTCCTATTTGATAGTTGAAAAAAATGAGGTTTGGCAATATGAAGCAATTTACTCCAAAGCCTTTCGCTCAATAGTAGGAAGCAGGTCCTCAGAGAGGAGTCATCAGGATCTTTCTGGCACATTCTGTGTTGAGGCATAGCCTTTAGGATTTCTATTATTCTAGAGCACACCTTAGCCAGAACGACTTCACCTGGGATTGTTCCTGTGGAGTGACAGAGATTTGTTCAGATGAAAAACATAAAGGTCGGTCATTCCAATGTTCCTAGTCGGTGGTCTTAAAAATTAATAGTCTTGTGGTGATTGGGAAGCTTCATAAGGCCTGGAGGCTTTGAAGCAAATATTAACGATATTGATAGAACAATAACAACAAAAAGTAATGAGAGTATTGTTTGGTGTCTAGTGCACAGCTTTCAGTAGTGTTGACTCACCACAGTGACTATGCAAATATGTTCAGATGACCATCGTGGACACCTGGAGCATGAGGGGGTAGGCGGATTGTGAGAAGGGTTTGGGGCCAAACCTTGTGCTTCAATCAAAATTGACTTCTGTAGGTGATCAGGTCAGGCTACCACACTGTTGTATATAATCGTTGTCTGCACATTCTCTTTGCTATGTAATCATTCCATTGTGTGGCTGGAATTATCTGCTTTGCTGTAGAGGACCATTGGCTGGCTGTTTGGTTTGCTATTAATTCTTTTACGTGTTATCATAAATGTGGCTCTGAACACTCTGATTTGGCTGAATATATGTGAGCATTTCTAATGGGTACACACCTAACACAGAGAAGGCTGAGTCCTAATGTGTGCATGTGTTCACCTTTTGTCAACACTGCAAAATAACATTCCAATGTGGTTTTCTAGGAATATGTTATGTTAGTCCACGAAAGAAGCATAGAAAGGCTGAGGGTATATTAGAGCATTTCTCATTTGGTGAGCAAGCAGGTGTAGACCAGCATCATTAGTACACATTAAGCTCAACTGAATACCAGATAACAGAAATGAGTACACCATGCCCAGCAATAAAAAAAAAAAAAAAAAAAATTAGGGGCTCTGGGAAAACAAGTAGATCAGCCAAGATGGGGACTGGAGAGAAAGGCAGTCTCCACTGGTAACAAGAGTATAAAGCTGAACATGCGAAAGGCCATCATCTAACTTGATGGACACCCTGTAATGTGGACCTTTGTGTGTGCAACTGAGTATCTGACCAGGGCCTTTCCCTGTTTTGGGAAGGAGTATTGAACAGAGCTGCCTAATGAGCAGAGCATGACAAAAGCAAGCCTGGGCGTGGCAGGGAGGTAGGTGATTTAGATTCAGAAATGTACATTAAGAATCAAGAGTTGGCCATAATCCATTCAGTCTGAGACTCAGAGATGTGGTTTTAGAAATAATTTGTAATAAGGAGCAGATAAAGCCAGTGTGGTTGTAATTGTTCAAGAATGCTCCTTCTGCATTTCACTCTCACCATAATTGCCTTTACTTAACATTGTTAAACATGTGGGTTGCTTTCTGTGTGGTTTCTGCAGTGTGAACCATGAAGCGAGTAATGCACAGACAAAGCGAAGCCAGTAACCGAGGGTCTCCAGCTATGCCCGTGGATTAGGATTTGAAAGGCAAGAAACACAAGGGTGGAGAGTGACTAAATATTAACAACTGGGTTGAGCTGGATAGAAAAGAAGGGGAGACCCACAAATAGCACTTAGTGGGTTCTTTCCTTCCCATACTTCTGTTTAATTCATACTTGAAATTTCCACAGGTATCTTGGTTAGGGTTTCTATTGCCAAGATGAAACACCATAACCAAGAGGCAAGTTAGAGTCTATTCAACTTCCGCTTCTGCAGCACTGGTCATCAATGAAGGGAGTCAACACAGAACTCAAACAGGGCAGGAACATGGAGGCAAGAGCTGATAGAAGCCATGGAGGGGTGCTTCTTATGGGCTTACTTCCCCTGGCTTTCTCAGCCTACTTTCTTTAGAATCAAGGACTACCAGCCCAGGGATGTCACCACTTATAATGGGCTGGGCCTTTCCCCACTGATCACTAACTGAGAAAATGCCCTTCAGTTACATCTCATGGAAGCATTGTCTCAACTGAGGATCCTTCTTCTCTGATGACTCGAGCAGGGGTTAAGTTGATAGAAAATCAGCTTGTCCACCAGGGCATAGCAGTTCTTGGTTTGTGCTTCACGTTGATTTTCTTGCAAATCCAATATTATCAATGATTGCTTGCTTATCAGCATTAGGATGTTACATTGGAGGCTGCTCTGTGTTTGTCTATAAAAGGAAGATAGTTCAAAGAGAATATTTCCCCCTTAAGGTGTTCAGTGGGTAAGGAATTCTATGAGATATTTCAGGGTGTTGTTACTGAAAAGGGCAGTGTAGCAATGAGTTTGGGCTACACTACTTTATGCCCCCAGCAGGTTGTACCCACCCACCTCCCCCCAACAGGGCAGATATAGCCTATTTCTTGGTCCTAATCCTACCTCCATCCTGAACAAAGATCTTCTAATTGGGTTTTCAGCATTGAGTTCAGAGCTAATGCAAATTCTTTTCTCATCAAGGATGTACATCCCTCTGATCTTGTCCCCTGTACATGGTATCTATTGGGGTACTCACTCTGGTAAAGGAGAATAATGAAGGCTGGTGTTCTCCATTCTGGATTCCATCTGCTTCCCATTTTCTTAATGTGAATATGCTCCCTTCCTAAAGCACTTTTAAATAATTGTCTCTCTTAGAGCAGGGTTAGAGTCACAACAAATGAGATTTCCCCTGTGCTAGGGCATTGACACAACACCCCCAACTGTCAATACCCCACACAAGAATTGGGCATATGATCTGGACATATTTTTATTTCCCCAAACTACAGTTAGCATCCATGGTTACTGCTAGCATTGTGTATCTTTTGGAGTTTGATATGCTATATTGTAACACATTTCTATCACTCTAATGTATAGAATAGTTTCATTGTCCTAAAATTTTCTGTTCCCACCTAATCTCCATCTATCATCTATTCTTTTTGCTTTCACTTGATCTGACACTGCCTGATTTTTCCCCTGTCTTTATAGGGTCTTTTCCAGAATGCCACACAATGAGAGAATCATATGGTGTACATATCTTTCAGATTGGCTTCTCTTCCTTAGTAGCATCCACTCAAGGCTCCCCCATGCCCTTTTCTGGCTTGATAGCTTATTTTGTTCTAGCACATCTATGCTATTGTTTAGATGTATTGCAGTTTGCTCACTCAAACTCTTTAAACAAATTTTTTTTGGTTGCTTCTAAGTTTTGGAAATTTTTAACAAAGCTGTTACAAGCATCTATATACTTTGGTGTGTTGCAGGATGTTTGATCACACCGTGAATGCCAAGATTGTGTGATTTACTGGAAAAACCTGTTTCTAGTTGTGGTGTGGCTCAGCACTAGCAAATACTTTTAGTTCAAAAGCTTTCTGTTTATTGTAAAACCGATTAAATAAAGTCAACCGTAGTTCAAGAGGCAGAGCAAGCAACCAAATGGCATGGGGTGAACATAGGGAAAGCAAACAAACAAACAAACAGACAGAGTATAAAAAGGAAGTCAGGGGGACTGATAAGAGATGTACAGGAAGTAGAGGGGCATTCAGCTGAGGGTTTTTTGAGACAGTGTGGAGAAGACAAGCTTCCTTTTAGGAGGTTGGCTGTGGAGGAAGGTCTGCTGTACACTTCCTCTGCCTCTCTGAGAAAGCAGTCTCTTAGCCCAGCATCTGGTTCCTGAGTCTTTTTTGGCCAAATCCAACATTTGAGATTTTGTTACAAGCAACACTGGTATTTTGAGACACTCCCAAATTGTTTTCCTAACATGGTTACCATTCCCTCAAGCGATGACCGATGACCGATGACCGGGCACTTCTGTTGTCTGTGTCCTCCTGATCCAGAATGTATTACTGTTAGTGTGTTTGGCTTTGGGGATCTCTAGGAGATATTTAGTGGTCTCTCACTATTATCTTAGCTTTTATTTTCCTGATGAAATAAGATGTGGGATCTACATAGTACACATCTTTTGGGAATGTGTCTGTTCAGATCTTTTGTCATTTTTTTTTTTTTTTTTTTTCTTTGTCATTTTTTTTTTTTTTTTTTTTAGATTTGGTTGTTTGTATTCTTTTGCTGACTTTTAAGAGACTTTTGCATATTTTGAAGAATAATTATTATCCAGCTATGCCCTCACTTGTCTTATTTTATTGACCTATTGGCACTTTCAATGATTGTCACACTTGATATTTCAAGCTACAGTAAAGTATTTGAATACACACATGTGCGCACACACACACACACACACACACACACACACACACACGGAGAGAAAGGTGAGTTTTACTTGGGGACTCCATTTCTTGCTTCATTGTCCTGCCTAGCACCTCTTATACAAGGTTGACTGGAACTCAGGAGAGAAGCTATATTTATATTGTTTCAGATACTGGGGAGAAGACATTCCCACTTTTGACAATAGATATGGTGCAAGCTGTAGACTTTGCACACATTCTTTATCAAGTTGAAGAGGTTCCCCTTTACTTGAAACTTTGGGAAAAGTTGCATCTTTGCTCATTTTATCTTCAGCTTAGCTTGTTACTTTTTCTCATTTCTGTGACAAAATACTTAACAAAAGTAAGAGTTTGAGGTAATGCAAGAAAGTCATAGCAGCAGGACCATGGGGCAGTTGGCCACATTGCATCTGTGGTCAAGCAGTAGACAGAGAACTGCAGGCTCGAACCAGCTTGTGTCTTCTTTTCATTCAGCCTGGGAACTCAGCCTATGGAATGGTGCCACCCACACTTAGGACGGGTCTTCTCCACACAGTTAACACGGTCTGGTAACACCCTCACAGATAACTGAGTAGTATGTCTCCTAGGTGATCCTAGGGCCAGTGAAGTTGAAAATCAGTGTGAACATCACAGTTGGGGGTCTTGCCATGTAGCCCAGCTGACTTTGAATCTACAAGCGGCCTGCCACAACCTTCCTTCTGTGTGCTGTGATTACAGACATGTGCCAGTACACCTGACAAAGAGTGCTTTTTATGATAAATAAATATTTCGGTTTTTTTACAATGTCCTTTGAATCCTAACTAAACCTTTTTTATGGTTGGCTTTTATTTGTAAATATAATGAGTTGCATTAACTTACTTTAGAATGCTAATAGAATCTTTAGTTTTAGGATAAATTCTTCTTTGTCATCATGTATCATCCTCTTTAATCATTCATTACTTAGAATGGTTACATTATGCTTATCAGTGCTACCAATATAACTGGGTTTTGTTTGTTTGTTTGTTTGGTTTGGTTTTCTACCAGTTTTGATATCAAGGTAATGTCATTCATAGTGTGAGTTGGGAAGTGTTGCCTTCTGTGTATGTGCAGAATTGGCATTATGACCTCATCAAATTCTAGTAATTACTTCTGGGCCTAAGGGTTTCTACATGAACAGGGATTTAGAAATATAGTCTGTTAAAAGCAATTGGTTAGAGAGAACTATTGCTTACATCCTTTGAGCGCTATGATTCTGAATGAATTAGTCGACTCAAAAGCTGTCAAATGCATCATCAGGAAGTACTCTAGAATAGTCATGCCACCATCATCATCCTGATTAAGAAAACATATTGTGATATAGCTAGTTGAACTCAAATCACCATCCTCTGGTGTCTTCTGCCCCAGGACTAAAATTACAGGCATGCATCAAACACATACACACACACACACACACACACACACACAAACACACCCTCATTATCCTTTTACTACTGTCTTTGGATTCTCTAGAGACAGTTCCATGCCCTCTTCCAGGGATCTTTATATCTGTGTAGAGATGCTACATGGTACCCTCCAGCGCCATTCTTTATATCTGTGTAGAGATGCTACATGTTACCCTCCAGCGCCATTCTTTATATCTGTGTAGAGATGCTACATGTTACCCTCCAG
>NC_034594.1:54834562-54837344 GCF_900095145.1 Mus pahari
ATCAGTGTAGAGATGCTACATGTTGCCCTCCAGCGCCATTCTTTATATCTGTGTAGAGATGCTACATGTTACCCTCCAGCGCCATTCTTTATATCTGTGTAGAGATGCTACATGTTGCCCTCCAGTGCCATTCTTTAGAAGCCATTCACCTTTGTTGTTGTTATTGCGATTTTTTTTTCTCATTTTGTTTTTGTCCTGTTTTCTTTTGTTTTTGAGACAAGATTTTTCAGTGTCCCAGAGCTGAACAGCTAGTCTAGGCTGGCTGGTCAATGAACTCAGAGAACAACCCTTTCCTCCTCAGCAAGGGATTACAAGCATGCTCCCAAGCTCAGCTTTTGAACCCTGGTCTCAAGGAACCACACTTGGGATCATGCTCATTTTGCACGTGGAGCTATCTTTTAGCCCCTTTAGACTGTTTGAAAAGACAGATAAGTGGAGCACTGATACATCATTATTAGAAGGATAATATGATAATCTTGAAGTCAGATTCTGATTGTGCCCTTGATGTTCTAGTAGGTTTTTTCTTCCCCATGATTAGTTCAAGGAGATGTTTATCAGTGTGTTGATATTCTCAGAATTTCATCTTTAGGTTCCATTAATTTTATCTACTAGTTTCTATTTCATGCTGTACCCTTCTATTCACAATTACTTTGGAGTCTTATTTTCCTCCACTCTCACTTTTCCTCCCTCTGTCCCTCCTTTCCTTCCCTCTTCCCTTCCTTCCTCCGTCCCTCCCTCCCTCCATCCCTCATTTTCTTGGTCTTTACACTTTTATTATCTTCAGTATTATTTTGTATCTTATGCGACATGTTTGTAGTTTGAGTGTTAAATTGTCAATTATCTTCTAAAATGAATAACAAGGAAAAATATCTGTGAATATATGCATCTATGCACTCATGCATGCACTCACCACGAGGAGAGCAGGGAGAAGAAGGAGTTCACCATGGGGTAACATGGATTGTAAGCACATGGCCATGAGGGCTGGCTTCATGGAGTAGGAGCAGCCTAAAGGAAACATGGCAAGTAATATCTTGGGGATTTTGACAGTAAAATGGACAAAATAACATAGAGAGTTGATATCTGCCCTACTCTAGTGTTCTAAAGCTTAGTACAAATCTAAAGATCTTTGTGTCTTTTATTTAGGAACTAAGTGATTGGAAGTGCGGTAGAACCCTTAACAGATATTTAAAGGCAGCAAGGAGTTGTATCGAACCCCCAGATAATATTTACCACAACGGGGTGAGGCTGTTCTTATTCAGATAATTTATTTTTAATTGTATTTATTATTACATCTAAGAACACTATAGACGTCTTCAGACACACCAGAAGAGGGCATCAGATCTCATTACAGATGGTTATGAGCCACCATGTGGTTGCTGGGATTTGAACTCAGGACCTTCGGAAGTGTAGTCAGTGTTCTTAACCACTGAGTCATCTCTCCAGCCCTCTTCTGTCTTTCACTTACTTGACATGGGAAGAAAAACTTGTTGTTATTATTATCTTTGTTTCCCTAGGTACTTAGAAGATCACTTTTAACCTTAGCACCATTTTTTGAGTAAGTATTATGTACTTCTTTTAATTCCCTTTTCTTTTTCCTCCTCCTCCTCCTCCTCTTCTTCTTCTAGATAAGGAGTCCCTCTAGTTTCTTGGATTTCTGGATTTAGAAATTTCGGGGGCTATTATGCATTCAAATTCCATCCCTGACTAAATATCTCTCTCTCTGATTCTTCAGTGATTCTAGTCAAAGATATATTACATATATCAATTATATATTTATATTTAGATATATACCAAACACACGCATGTGCATGCGCGCACACACACACACACACACACACACACAAACTCACACGGACACACACACAAGCACACATACACACATACACATACACATGGGCACACACACATGAGTGTGCACACACACACACACACACACACACACACACGGGCACACTTGATGACTGGAACTTACCCCAAACTTCAATGATTCTCTAATCATTTCATGAGGGGTATTTTTCTTTGTGTGTCTCCAAACTTCCCTACTCTTTTTTTTTTTTTCTTTACCTTTTAGCATTCCTATCCAGGGTAGTTTTTAACCTTAGATGTGGTAGTTTGCACTACTAGGATTTTGACTTGAGTATTTAGAAAGATCTTGTGTTTTACTTAGCTTTTGGAGGAGGAAACACCAACAATAGCCCCTTTAACATTTTTATCTGCAACTACTAATTCTCACATCCAAGTCAGTTCCTATTTTTTTAATGATGCATTTTATTGATTTCCTTCTTTACATGTTTGAACTTTATTGGATGGCAGCTATTGTAAGTATACTATGTCATTACATGTTGCCCCTTTTCTATAAATATAATTGAGTTTGGTTATGAGAAATAGTAATGCTACTTGGAAACAGCTTGGTTTTCTTAAACCTCCTATTTATAGTCGTTAGATTTGACCAGCGTATTTTTTTTTACTCTAGGGCTAAGTATTTTCTTACTATAGCAGTGAGACAATTCTATGTAGTCTACCAAATACTGTGAGAATGGTGAGATTTCCAGGGTGGCTGGCTCTGTACTCTATCCTTCCTGAGAACCACGCATTGCCAATATGCTCAAGTATGTTCAGCACACTAAGAGGGAGCTCATTGCTATCCACCTTGGTCTCTCCAGCTTCTGAGCTCTGTCTCCTGATCTCAAAGCTTTAGCTGGGCTTGTCCTGCTTTCTCTGTGCGCTAGCCTGGGACATTCTGTCAAGACTGCAAACAGGGACAAGCACAAGCACCTTCTGT
>NC_034594.1:54837407-54845055 GCF_900095145.1 Mus pahari
AACTCAGAAATCTGCCTGCCTCTGCCTCCCGAGTGCTGGGATTAATGGCGTGCGCCACCACACCCGGCTACCTTCTTTAATCTTTTTCAGGGATCATAATCATGTACTACCTAGTAATTGTAAAATCTTTGTTCCCTGTATTTGTTTGTGTTCTTGTTCCTTTCGGTTAAGGACATAAATGAAGTCTGTGATGCTGTTTGGCTCAAAGCAGAAGCCTCTACAGACTTACATGTCTGACTGTAGCCGTTTTGAACCTTAGTGCTTTTACTCTTGGAGAAGGTTTATGGTTGGTTGCTATTGACTTTAGAGATTGAAATTCATGGGTCCTTCTTGCTAGTTACCCTGTCCTGGTCTGGTTAGGTTTCTGTGAATTTATGGTGCCCTATATTAAAGGGAAATCTGGCACCATGTGTTTAGTGAGGATCTGAAGGAAAAGACGGGGGTTTCTAAGAAGATTCTATTGGCTTTCCAATTGTCTTTATGGGAAGGAGAACTGTTAGAAATGTTGGCTTCTTCCCACAAGAGAGAGGGGCCATCTCAAAAGCCATGAGAAAATGGGCTTGAATAGATTATCCAGATATACTTGTGTGATAGATTTGCAAAATGATCTTTTCATATTCTAAACATGTTCTCAGAAGGGATCTGTGCAGCCAAATAATGGCAAACTAGATGAACTAAAGATGCCACAAGCGTAACACAGACAAATTATTATTTTTTTCAGAATGCACTTCTTATCTCTGCAGTCAATATTTGATGCATACTCATTCCCATTTCCACATATTCAGTCAAGGAGGGAAAATGTGGATTCATCTCTAAGTGATTGATCAGCCCAGCTTCACTCTGCAGTGCTAGGAGAAAGATGAATCATGGGAGAATGTGCACTTTAAGCAGCCATTCTGATTAGTAAGAGCCCTCCTGATGAAGCCAGAGAGATGGCGTGACAGAGAACCATTGTTTCTTAAGGAGTGCTGAGTGATTGGTTTACTTTTCAAAAATAAAAAATAAAAATTCTGCTAGTTACTGGAAAAGACTAAATAGAGGGTAAAGAGGAACTTAGTATTTGCCATTTTAAAGGAATTCCAATTAAGGAGTTGTCAGTAGTTTTACAGAGTGGGTGCTGATTAAATTGTCAACTCATAACTTCAAGTATCCAATAGATGAAGAGATCGTGGTATCCAACTAACAGGGACACTGAAATAAAGATGGATCATTATTGATGGCAGGGAGAAAAACCAACAATAGTAAATGTCTCTGAAGAAATATAACCGGTTTGATGTTTTTCCCAAAGCCAGAGCAGTTTCTCAGTCTGATTATTTGCCTGGTGGGTATTAAGGGGGGATGCCATGTCTGGGTCGCTAAGCTTTGAGGTACCTGAAGACATGTCTGCTGTCTAGAGGCCAATCAAACTGGTGATACTCGACACAACCTTAAGCAGGTAAGTGCTTCCAAATGTGAGGAGCACAAAGCGTTCTGCGAAGTTATAACTGAAGGTCTAACTCAGAAAGAAAGAACAACATTTGTGGTAGACAGTGTCCTAGCTGTCTGTTATACAGCAGTTGGGAACACAAGGAACTGTCGTGAACTTTCATGCAAGTGGAATTCATTAAACACACCAAAGGCAGAATTGAGCAGGGCGATTTGGAAAACAGACAAACAGAAACTGGACAAACTCTTCCACCCCTTCTACACTTTCCCACAGTGGAAAGGTTAACAAAACACACACGATTGTCACTTTGCATGAAACAATTGGTCTGCCCGCTGTGTCTGGTCCTAGCACTTGCCAATGAGAAAACAGAGGTCTGTCAAGCTGTGTTATTGTTTGCCCAACACAGAAAAGCTTGGACTTCAGTCGCAGTCTGTAGGTGCCAGCGCCTACGTTCTCACCGTGTAGCCTCTCCAAGGGTCCTCGCCTTCTGAAGCTTTGTTTCAAGGAGAATTCAGGGCAATTCAGTTTCAATCTGCTGGAATCTTCAGATTCTGTTAGGGTGAAAGGACATCTTGATCTTCATGCCTGCAGCCTTTTTTTTTTTTTTTTTTTTTTTTGCATTTAAGGAAAGTAGCTGAGAGCAAGTGAAGCGCACCGTCAAATCATCGCTTCCCCTTGCATGGCGTGACTGATTACAGCCCTTGTGTATCGAGAGGGCTTGGCTTTGACTCATTTGACCTAGAAGGCTCTCTAGACTCATTGTGGATGATTGGTCAGGAAATGACGTCCCCTCCTGCCAATAGTTTGCTGGGCTGTGTTGGGTGATTTGGAGCCTCGCTGGTCACTGGATCAGGCAAAGTCACTGTGCTTGTTTTAAGAACTCAACTGTAGGGTCCTGGCAGAGGACTCTTAGAGCTGGCTAACTGTTCAGAGTGCCAGTAGTTTACACACGTGGTCCAGTTGCTCCCGCTTCTGTTTCGGATATGCAGAAGCACACGTCAAACTGTCCCTGGGCGCTGCATTCATTAGAATTTTGTTCTGCAGACATGAAGAAAAAAAGGCAGGGCAGAGTCCATGTTGGGCTGCTCTGGTCCTTTCAGTTCGCAGAATCTGTGTGTTCTACTTCCGTTTTAAGACCACCAGGGAGGCCTCAGGAAACGGGGCTTTTTAGCTTGAGAAGCCTCTTCGGTTTACTGACGACCCAAGGAACGTCTCATGATGAAAGGAGCCCCGAGACCAGTAGGGCTCTCCTAAAGAAACACTAAGTGTGTGACCTTGAGGAAAAGGTGCTGGTTTCTGATGGCAATTGTCAGGATATTGCAGGCAGAGGACTCCGAGGGTGACAGTAAGCTGTGCGGTAAATCCTAGGCATTCACAAGCCCCGGGCTGTCCCATCTCGCCCAAGTTTTGCTTTGTTTCCTGTCTATGGTGTTAACAGCTCTGCTAGTGTTCAGCAATTGTGGGGAGAAGACAATGCTCAGAGAGAAAAATCAGTACAGTATTGTTATTTTTTTTTTTTAAAGCCACATCCAGACCGAAAGCTCTCATTTATTCTTTGTAATACGTTTGTCATTCTAGGCTGAATAAATGCGAGACTATGAAAGAATGCTGATACCAGTTGTCAGGGAAAAACTATTTACAATTGTCCCTCCCTTCCTTCTTTGGGCATTTTCATTATAATCTTTTCAGCTTCACAGAGAGATGAACAAAACTCGTGTCCTGAGATTGAATGAACGACACTGACTCTGACCTTCAAATTCAAGGTCAACAGTGTGTGTGTGTGTGTGTGTGTGTGTGTGTGTGTGTATGCCTGTGCATGCCCATGTTTAGACACTGATGACTTTTGTGGTTAATATTTTCTGGGACAGGAAGTACTAATTTTCTTACATCTTGATGTATGTCCCAGGACCGGGGCTTACACGAAAACGTTAAGTTCATTCATTTATTTTTCCCTTCTTCATTCAATATTTACGAATGCTGCTTATGGCTGGAACACTGGATGAGCGCCTGGGGTTGAGGCAGCGAATGTGACCTCTGAGGTCTGACCGTTGCTTAACAGGAAGGAAGAAATGCCACTGTTAAAGCCTGAGCCTTCAAGGCAGAAGCAGAGGGATCCATGAAGCTGTAGCTTTCCCTCTTACCATTCTCACACCTCCCTCTACTGAGTGGCCAGGGCATTTGAAATGAACCTCTCACCTCCACCTCCGAGGTTCCCTTGGACTTCCCCTCTCCAGTTAAGAATGTACTGATTTTCCTCAGTTTCAGTATAAGCTACATAATACAGCAGGCACAAAGAATTAAATATTATTACTTTGTTTTCACTAGATATTGGGAAACACCTTACTTTTGTTCTTGCATCTAACTAATAACTAGCAAGGGTTTTCTGTGCTAAACAGAACTGTACTTTCAAAGAACTATAAAAAAAAAAAACAAAAAAAAACAAAAAAAAAACAGTTGTCTCTTTCTTCTATAAGAAGCAACTCCACTCATCTGTTCAGACTTTTGGGATAACTTCAGAGAATTCTTGATCTTCTTCCATAGGCTGTGCCACCTTCATCCCATGACACCTGCCATTATATGTGGCTGCTTGTGTTAACAATTTAATTCTTAAAAAATGAACTTTATGCTAGGTGGATTTGACTGACAGCCTCTGGCCAGCGTACCAGAAGGCAGCGACACTAGATCATGGCTGAATCCCTTCCAACATTACCCAACTAAGCAGCAGTGACAGCAGGAAGCCATTTGTCAGGCCTAGGTTTCTCTCATTTCATCTAGAAATACAAATATCTTATTTTTAATAGAGAGAAAGATGAGCCGAGAGGATGGTGATGGATTAAGGGGGTGACACAGCAGGCCAGCCAAAGCTTTTAAACACAACATTTCTCAATTTGTGGCTGAAAAGATGAGTCTAGGAAGGATGCAGGGAGGAGACAGAGCCATACTGTGAAGAGCTGTCCAAACTGTAGTGACAGCACATCTCACACACCCCCCAACAACCCATCAGAACCTGCTGCGGGGCTATCCTTCCACACGATAAAGGCATATTACAGAGAAATGGAGTTGGAATCAGAAATGATCGCTCGTTGACAGGGAGGGGAAAGAACCAATTCATTACTAACGACTTGTCACGTGGTATCTTTAATGGAGAGTGTTTTTTTTTTTTCCTTGTTTGTTCATTTCAGGAAAATAGTAAGTGAAGAGAGAGAGAGAGAGAGAGAGAGAGAGAGAGATTGCTAAGGATGTCCTAGGTCAGGATGCAGATTTTCCAGGTATGTGCTAGTAAGATGTGACAGTAGACTCTGAACAGAATGTTCCAGGCTTTCCTAGATGGTGAAGTGCAGGTGATTGTCAATAAATGTGGACATAATACTAATTAAACTGAGGGTTTTGATCAGAGTCTGGGAGCAATAGGATCATTTACTAAAATATGCCATTCAAAAAACCCTTAAATATGTGAATGATAAAGGAAGAAGCTCGGAGCTGGGCTGATATTTGCAGTGATCCATTTTCCGCACATAAGTAAACGTTCCTGGGCCTTAAACAGTATCTTCTTGAGTGTCCCAGCTACGCTTTTCCTTAACCAGAATTCTTGTACTTAGGACACAAACACAAACAAGCAAGAAAAACTATCGAAAGTACCAGGGACACTCCTGGGCATAATCAAAGGATTCTTAAGAATGGACCTCATACATCACTTACTGTCTCTTATCCTAGTTTTCAAATAACAAAACCACTGTAGGAGCCGATTCTTAACATTAGTACTAAGATCCAAAGACTAATCTTGCCCTAGGATAAATGATGATGGATAACCAGCTACAAGAAGGATTTGTTAGGAAGGGATGGGTTGCTGCTAAATTGTTTGGTTTTGTTTTGTTTTATTTTTTTATTTGTGCAAAGATGGTATGTAAAGCCTTGGGTCAGAGAAATGGCCTCTAGCAAGTAACATTTTTTTTTCTTTTTTTAACACAGAGGAAATTTTTCCTGGGAAGGACGGTTATGAATTTAATTAGAAGCTCTTCTCTTTGCATAAATTTGGTTTGGTCTAAATAAGACTTGAAACATAGAACAATGTCCATGGAGTGCAATTCACCAATTGTTACTTTTAATTATGTTCCTATGCATAATTCATAGATGCACCACATGGACAAGAGGAAAGAAAAAGATAAGAAGGAACAAAAGAAACGGATTTTCCATCAAACAATTGCTATATAAATAGACAACATATTTAATACATTAGCTAGCAAAGTGACTCTTTGTCCTTGTCAGTCTGGGGCTTAAAAATGTTTTTTGCTGTTGTTGTTGTTGTTGTTGGTTTTCTTTTAAAAATAATCCCACAAATACAACATTGTTATAGTTTGCAAATGTCTTTCTTAAATGAAATAAATAGGGATTATAATTCTTTATATGACAAAAAATACCTAAAATGATGTCTTCTCTTAAATGATGACATTTTAGGTGTTGTTGACATAGCAGAATATCGAAATACATATATAATATTGGAATAGATTCAAGTGTAAAAATTTAATATGGGAATATTTGAAAGTGGCACTATGTGCTCATTAGGGGAAAACAGTTTTCCTCTTTTTTCTTTTTCCTTTTTGTGAATTTTTGAGTACTATATTTATATTTCACATAGCACAAAGCATTTGCCGTGTAAAAAGCAGCAGAATAGATGTCACTTGGGAAAAGCAAAATAAGTGACACAGGCAAGGCTGGAAAGCGTTAACAGAGTCCAAGCTGAGATCCAACTGTGCGCTCCTTTGTAAAAGTGTTTGATGGAGTGGATGGGACAAGTAAACAGATGTTGGTTATATCAAAATGCAAGGTTAAGTGCTGGATGTGAGCGCTCCCCTTAAGCATCCTTAGTGCCAATTCTTTTTTTTTTTTTTTAAGTAAAAACAAAACAAAACTCTTTTGGTTTGTGTTAGTGTTTTGACACAGATAATGAATAGCATCACTCGCTAGGATCATAACCAGTTTCAGAAGCCTTGAACAAGAGGAAGGTAGGCGGACACAGGACAGCCCTAGTACTGGTTTCATTTTGGCTTAGGACTGTTGTCATCTTCCCTCAGGCCTTTGAGAACAGTGCGCTCCCTAACCCTGACATCCAGGGTAAGGTGAATGGCCTTGGTCTCCAAGTAGCACTCAGACCCAGTACTTTCTACCAGCTCACCTGCACAGTCTGTGCTCCCCACACAAGTCCTGAGAGAACCCAGCTTGTGGATAGGGGGTTATATACCTGCTCAGAAACTTCTGAAACTTTTAGTTTGAAATCTCTCACTCTTTCTATGTGATGTGGGGTGTGTGTGTGTGTGTGTGTGTGTACGTGTGAGATGAGGGGGGGTAGAGAGCAGACAGAGAACTGAGAACAGTTGGTCAAGTATTGTTACGACTTTCTGGGACTTATAAGTTGCCAGAGTTTTTAATATATGATGTTTGCTTTCCTGTGGATGAAGAAAACCTACATGTGTAATAAATGTTTCAGTGAGGGAAGAGGAACAAGTATTCCTAATCTCTTTAAAACAGTCTAAATTTACGTAAAACTCTAAGTGGTGCATGCATTATACCCATGGAATGGAGCATCTATTTGGGGAAAAAAAAAAAAAAGTTGGATTTGTATGGTCAGCATCTGATGCCCAATTTTCCAAGGAATTTTTTTTCTGTATTAGCTCTTTGAAAATTTTATACTTTTTATTTTGATTGCTTACCTTCCCTCCTGCAACTCCTCCCTGACACACCCATTTCCCTATCCATCCAACATTGTGCCTTCTTTTTTAAGTCCATAAGGACCAATTTGTGCTGCCCAGATATTAGATGGTGGTGTTCTACTGGAGAACAGTCCTCTTGCCAGGGTTATGCTCTTAAATAAATCTGACTAGAGTTTAGGTCTCTTACCATCCAGGCATGACTGCACGTGATTGCAATCCCATAAATGAGAGATGAAGACTGGAAAAGACAGGAAGTTTTTGACAAGTCCATCTAGGCAACATGGTGAGCCCCAGGTTCTATATGAGACGCTGTCGCAAAATGAATAAGGTAGAGAGTGAAAAGGTAATACTCTCAATAGCAGTTCTCTGGCCTGCATGTGTATATGCATGAATAAGCATACATGTACATACTGGTGCATGCCATATCACACACTCACACACACGTACACGCACAAACACACACACACACATACACACACACACACACGTACACACACACACACACACACACACA
>NC_034594.1:54845176-54846462 GCF_900095145.1 Mus pahari
CACACACACACACACACACACACACACACACACACACACACACACTAAGCCAAATAAATCTTAACTATTGCTGCCATTGTTGCCACCATCATTCTTTTGGATCTCAAGTCCAGACCTGTGGATTTGGGCTAGGTTCAAGGACAGGTGTGGAGGCAGTTGGAAGAAAGGCTTCCTTTCATGATTTGTCCAGGAAGTAATTATGAGGAACCTACAGCATACCTAGTTTTGTTGTGAGAGAGCTGTGTCACCCACAGTAAGCAGAAGGTGTGACTCCTGGTCCTTCAAAGCTTGCAACCTACATGATTACGTAAACAGTTTAGCCGGTACCAACATGGTAATAAGAATCAGAGCTTCCCATGAGCCAACTGTTTAGGGCTCTGTAAGAAACTAGGCTTGCCATGACCGTGGACATGAGACAGGCTGTGTCCTAAAGGCATTGTGAGCACACAAGGGAGTAGGAAGGAACTGAGTGTTTAGAGGCTACTGAGAAGGTACTAGCGTAATCGGACAGTGTTGGCCTGATGCTGTAGAATGAATGGCAAAATCACGTTTGGTTCTGGAGAGGACATACAGGTTTCATTTCTCTACTTAAGGCCTCCCAGCCTAGCCAGCCTCAAGTTTGCCTTCCAAGCATCATCTGCCTCCCATTTATCCCTTAGGCCTACTTTTCTTTCCCAAATGCCCCTTTATCTTCTGTGCTCTGAAGATTTTATCCTTTCATTTTAGTTTACTTAAGCTGCCACAAAAGTATCATAAATGGAGTGGTGTAAGAAAGAGAAAATTGATCGGAGGGAGAGATGTCCAAGACCGAGGTCCTGGCAGATTCCGTGTCTGCTGAGGCTTGTTTTGTGACTATAATTAAACCTGGTAGAAAAGGGACAAAGCTCCTCTCAAAACTTAATCACAACCACCCCATCCTTGCCTCTCTAAGGCCCTGCCTAATGCTATCACATTGCTGACTAGGTTTTCAATGTGAGAGTTTTGGGATGGGTAACATAAACATCCTGTCTGTAGCATCATTCTTTGAGAATGCCTGATTTTTATGATTATCTGTTGGCTTGCATATGTGGGTGGAACATGTGTGTATGCATGTGTGCATGTGAGTGCGCATGCACTTGTGTGTGCATGTATGTGTGTGTGTGTGTGTGTGTGTGTGTGTGTGTGTGTGTGTGTGTGTGTGTGTGTTCATCCTCAGTGTTGTCTCTCAGGAGCCTGTTTTTGGATACAGTCTTCCATTGGCCTCACACTTATCTCGTTAGGCCAGGCTGGCCGGTGAGTGGGTCCAT
>NC_034594.1:54846854-54852570 GCF_900095145.1 Mus pahari
TATATATATATATATATATATATATATATATATATATATATATAAAATGTGACTGTATATGGAATATATATAGTCAGTAAAATAGTCTATATATAGTCAGTAAAACTTTTGCATCTATTTTACACAGTTACTCTTTGTAATGTTTGGTAGGAAAAACATGAAGCTCCCAGTCCTGAGCCAGTCTAGCTGAAAGTTATGTGAGCAGGGCAAGCTGCTTAATCCTTCTGGGCATTAGCACCCTCAATTAGGAAATGAAGAGATTAAATTGGATGATGCTTAATGGCTCGCCCCACTTTTGATCTCCATCATCTGATTTTTTTTTTTTTACCCCTTGGTTTTTGTACACTACTATTATTTCCCTTTATGATGAATAGATTTTACTCTTCCTGTGGGGATTTGAAATCCACTGACTGAAATGACTTAACCATGGACTGAGCCATGGACTGAGCCAGTGAGTTGGAGTATAGTAGCGATGAAACACCTACAGTTCTCACTGCTAGCTCTCTTTATATTTTATGTTTTATTTTCTTCAATACAGGGGTTTCTTGCATAGCCCTGGCTGTCCTGAAACTCACTCTGTGGACCAGGCTGGCCTGGAACTCAGGCTCCTCCCGCCTCTGCCTCTGATTGCTGGCATTAAGTATGTGTGCCACCACCGCTGCCCAGTATTTCTACCTCTCTTTACCTTCCCAATAGTTCTCAGCTTGGCCTCTGCCACCTCCCATCACTCTCCAAAATCCTTCCCACCTCTGATATCTCTGCAATCCAAACACCTGAGCCTCCCAGTCTCACTCTGAGGTCCGGGGGGGTTCAGACAGTTGTAGTTTACAAATGAAAATTCATTAGCTATAACAATATAACGAAAGGATATGGGCTGACAACACAGTCTGAGGCCATCCTCCTTCTGCAGGAGAGACTTGGCTCCCTGAAGCTTACTGTAAGAGGAGTGAGACCCCCCTCCCCACCCCATCTATCTGAGACCTCAGAGGCTGCCTGCCTTCCCCTGTGGCTGTATTTATTTCCAGGGTCCCCTCACAGGGATCTCTCCTTCCCCTTCAGGCACCACACACTGTCAGAGTTTCAGCGAATTTTGTTTTTAGTGCCATATCCTTTTTATGCCAATTAGAGACAATCTCCTTGGGCTCTTAAGTAATTTGTCAGTATAATCTCAGGCACGCCAAAAAGAGGCAAAAATCCTTTGCTGATTGGACACCAGAGTGGAAACTCCTCGGGCACAGTTAGAAAATAGGCAAAACTTTGAAGTCAACGTGATGTCTTTTTTCTCTTTGTTTTCATCAAATTAAGAAAGGTCCCTAGGATGATTAATGCACAGTGTACTGGGAGCCATGTTGATGGGGAGGCGCTTTGCACCTATTAAGCCGGAATGTGTGCACTGACATACACAGTATCCACAGCTAAATGAGTTTCATGAGCCCAGGCATCAGAGACTTTCCCAAGAAAACAAAATGCTTAGGTTAGAATTCGAAGGCTCTTGCTTTCTTGTGGTTCTGTTTTTGCCCGCGGTATTTAAAAGGGTTAGCAGCCTCCAGTTTATTGGCAATGCTCCTTCCTGCAATGAACTGGTAACTTCAGAAGGAACAGGCCTGAATGGCTTCATTAATTCCTGATTTATTGCCACAAGTCTGTTTTCCCTTCTATGCGTATCTGTCATTTAGAAATCTCTCTGGAAGATCTTACTATCAATTAACTAGAAATATACATATGGGAGAATAAAAATTCCTAGCAAGAATGACCAGTCGAAGAATTCTCAAAAAAATCATGGCCACGAGGCTTGATGAAAAGGAAGGGGGCTCTGATCGAATACCCACCCCTTCATCTGTCCCATCAGTCCTTTGCACAAATATACAAGTAATGTTTCCTGTGTGCTGTAAAGATGTTCTTATGTAATGTGTTTATTCCTTTAGCAGACACTTTTGGGAAGCTTAGGCACATTTGTAAATACGCATCTAATAATAATAGAAATGTATGTTATCATATTATTCAGATTTTCCTTTTCTACAAGCATACATGGAGACGAGGAAGCTTTACACTGACCCTTAGCACTTTCTTCTTATTGGTTCTCTTCTGCAGCTTTATTAATAGCTTAAACATATTTATTATCTCTCCAACATACTGTCCATGGCTAACTTAGAAAACAGGAAGCTGGGCAGGTGGCTAGTTGATAAGCTCTTACTGGGCAGGCCTAATGACAAGTTGGGATCCACAGTGCCCATGGAGAAAGCTGAGCATGGCGGTGATACAAATTTAAAACCCACCACTGGGGGTCAGGGACAGGCCAGCCCAGGAGCCTCATTAGCCAGCCAGTCCAATGAAAATGACAAGCTTTTAGATCACCAAGAGACTCTGTCATAAAATATAAGGTAGAGAGCTACAGAGTAAGACACCCAGGGTCAGCCTCTGTCCTTAACATGTCCCATACGTGCATGTACACTCTCTCATTAACATACACACAGGCACACATTTGTACGTCACACACAAAGGGAGAATAAAAGGGAAAACAAATTGCTATTTATCAGAGCAAAAGCTCAAGAATGCTTAAGAGACTATTTTTAACAGAATGTTATAAAACTGTCTTTTAAATACTTTAAAGAAAGCTATAGAATTCTCTGAGAGACTTATGGCAAAATTAATTAATTAATAATAAGTAAAGTGATGTATTTTGTAGCAGAAAGACTGAATATTGAAGCATATAAATTTCTTCCAAATGTGATTTTGAATTGCTGTAATTCATATTAGCTGCCTGCGTAATTTTAATTGCTATAGAAACTCAACGATGTGATATGTCTATACAGTACACATCTGTTTTAGAGAAATGGTCTAGTACCTTACTATGACCCTCTCTCAAAACTCCCAGCCCTCAAATTTCCCAGTCAGCATGTTTGCCTAATATTTATTTTTAACTTACAGAAAAAAAAATGTTTTGAGAGATTTCGTTGCAGTAGTCTAGGTACTTTCCCAAAGTCAAATATCCTGTGACACCATTCTGGGCAGATGTGTCTCCCTTGATGTGATACATGGTCGGCTCTACAACTGCCCTCGGAGAATCATGCTAATGATTCAGAGATACGAATGCAGACAAAATGTGAAAAAAGCACTTTTAGATCAACATATGAAGCAATGCAAATCTGCAAAGGCTAAAAGAAGTCAGCACAGGCAAAGAAGAGACATCGATCAAGGCAAACTTCTCCAGGAGATATGAGGTGACATCAGCGGGGAGGTAGAGGTCATAGTTTTTACTCCTGCTAATTTGCATAAGTTATTATCCTCTGCACAGCCCTCGCAGAATGGGAACTAAATAGCAGGAGGAACAGTGGGTCATGCCCCATGCTGGGGATAAGGTGAGAGATTCAGGACTGAGATGTGCAAGCAGGATAGAGCAGGGAAATACAGATTCTCTCTGTCTTACCTCGTGGTCTTTTTTGGTTTTTTGAGACAGGGTTTCTCTGTATAGCCCTGGCTGTCCTGGAACTCACTTTGTAGACCAGGCTGGCCTCCAACTCAGAAATCCNCCTGCCTCTGTCTCCCAAGTGCTGGAATTAAAGGCGTGCGCCACCACACCCAGCCCTCATGGTCTTTTAATCAGGACAAGACATTGGGCCAGAGATTCTTTAGACCCTGAGACCCACCAACCTCTTAGACTCTATCCAGAGAGTGCTTTGGTCATTCCCAATCTCACACATGAAGCAATCAGTGACCCAATAGTAAATAAATAAACATCCGAAAAAAAAAAATGCCTCTCACTGAGGAGAAATTCAGTGACAATTAATTGAAGGGAGAGAAATGGCCTGCTGGGAGATATTCCACTCAGGAAAGCAGAGCCCTCACGTTATGAAGAGAGAGAAAGAGTGAATCAATTTTGCTTTCCAAACAAACTCAGCAAAAGCAATTTCACTCATGAGCTGAGAGGCTAACTGCCAGCTCCCTGTGAGCAGGTAAGCTATACCCTCAATGATGCTCATGTCTGAGAATCGAGGCTCCGGAGAGGAACACCCGGAGTTCCTGTGTGTACCAGGCAGCCACTCACTAATATTTCACGGATGAATTTGCAGGTCATCTGAAAGAGACAGAAATCATGTTCACTGCTTTTCTTTTTGGTTCCCAGAAGGCCTTTCAGTTTTCTGTAATGCAAGAACAGGGGTGTTTGGGGGGCAGGACATCTCCACAGTGAGGCGAGTCTGCCTCCTAGGGATTGTTAGCACTCTTTCAGCTTCCTGCATCCCATTTTGGCTTGGGTTTCCTGAAATCTCACCATCACACTGCACCAAAACAGCTTCACAGAATAGAGCTCTGCTTATGCACTTCCTCTTTATTAAGTACTTAGAAGGACTGGCTTATGCCATGTAAACCTATGTTGGAAAATTAATTACTAAGCATCAACTTGTCACAGTCAACTTATATGTGCACACACACCGATAACTTACACACACACACACACACACACACACACACACACACACACACACACACGGCTGAGTTATTTTCCACCCACCCTCCCAAACCTGGCAAGCCTCTTGTTGCCCCATAGACATGGTGACTAAAAGACTCTATGATCTCTTTGCATTAAGATTGTGTGGTAGGAAAGTATCTATTTTATTTCTTTTTATACTAATTTTCCTAATTTCTAATCACCCCTCAAATGGGGTCACGAGTCCTTATGCTTCTTTTATAATACTCCGTGTTTCATGATTTCCAGGGCCTCGAGATAATTATACAAATTTGGTAAATTGCACACTAACGATAATTACTTTTTAATATGTTTATAATAGCAACTGTAACTATTCATCGCTAAGTAACACGGGTTAGCTAAAGTCACTTAACGGAGTTGAGCAAGACAATGTTAATTCGTACATGTGTTTATCTAGGTCTTCCAACACCCTTGGTGTTAATTTGTTTTTCCAGATGAGGAGGATAAAACACAATGTGACTTAGTCAAGTAGCTCAGACCATATCACATGGTTTATGACTGATGGGGGCAGAGTCACAAAGCTTGGCCATAGAAACCCGATCTTAACTGCGTGGCTAGTTTCTGGCAGGTCTCTACTGTTTTCCCAGCTCTCTGCACTCAGCATCCATTGCTTATCCAAGTTCCTACTTGAGTACAGGGTCTTAGGAAGCAGGGTCTCTTCTTTGTCTTTCATCACTGTAGAGCCAGTGGAACTGGGCCAGGAAACAAGTAGGCATTTAGTACTTGTCAAATGAAGCAATGATGAAAGTGTTGCCTTTCAAGCTCAAACTCTTTGGGGACTATTCCTTGCTATGAGGTTGGATTTTAGCCCATATACAAGAAAAGAGGATGAGAAAGCAGAGAGACCTAGAGATCTGGAAGGCGGGTCTGGGTACTTAGAGCTGCCTCTTGTGATATCCCTTGTGATAGCCCACCTGATAACAATGTGACGAGAGAGGAAGAATCGGAATTCAATCTTTAGACCATGGAGACGACCTTCAGCATCACCAGGACACAAAAACACAGTCCATACCATAGGAGCCATTCTCTCAGGAAGCTCCCAGGATATTGAGTTAAATCCAAGGATTGCTGTATAAATGGTGACAAGTGCCATAGAACAAGGCATGACTTTGATACTGAAGGAGAAAGGTACCATTTTCTTTCTTGTTCTCTGTCTCTTCCTCTGTCTCTCTCTGCCTCTAGCCGTCTCTCTCTCTCTCTCTCTCTCTCTCTCTCTCTCTCTCTCTCTCT
>NC_034594.1:54852689-54872336 GCF_900095145.1 Mus pahari
TCTCTCTCTCTCTCTCTCTCTCTCTCTCTCTCTTAATTTAGAAGGGCTGGAAACTTCATTGGTGGATATTAGTTCAAGGATATGGAACTAGTGTGGGTGGAGAAATAAAAGGGTAGATTCCAGCTTCTAGTAGAGATCACATTTAATCACTCATCTAAGAGCTCTCACAAACATTTGGAGGGATAAAGAAGCTGTAAGGCATGTTTTTACAGGTCTAAGCTGAGTTAGATAAATACTAACTTTAACACCCAGGCTGGTGTGACCTGAGGATACACAGATCACTCTTGATTAGTTTCACAGACAAATGACTTTGGGACAACAAGCCACCGACCAGTTTATGAGATTTGTTTAGGAAATGTGTGGGAGTTCTTCTATGAGACAAGTCTTCACATTTGCCCCACGAGTCTCAGGTCTTGAAAGCATGTACTTGTACTGCATATTTGTGTGTTGGAAACATGTTGGCAGAGCAATGGATACCTGGATCATATGACTCACTGGCCACTCAAGTGACTAGCCTGTGAGAAATGAGAATTCTATTGAGAAAATTATCATTCTGGGAAATACATCAAGCCACTTGGATAAAATGTCTGTTTCTTTTAATTTCCCTTAATTAATGTGAGTGTGGAAAGAAGCCATAGGAAATGAAACAGAAGTGATGGATCCTGGGTTGGAGAATGAATTCTAGAGCTTTCTAGGATTACACTTTCCCTGGAGTCCACCTTGGGGCTTTTGAAAAACCAAATACCGGTAACTGGGTAGACAACTGCTGTTTGGATATGGTTTCTTGTAGTAAATGCTTTCCTCTTACTTGAATCTGGTTGGGAGTCAAGAACTTTCTTTAGTTGGCAACTGCATTTCTGGAAGGCAGTGATGATGTTTCTCTTCATCTACACAGGGATAGAGTCAGGAAACAGGATGAAGGTTGGATAAATATAATTTAGGAAGAACATGCCATACTCCCAATTCTAACCCATAAGAAAAGGGTGGGCAAACCTCTTTCTAGCACTAGCCCTATTGGAAGTGACCTTCTGAGCAGCTGCCAGCCATGATCTAGGGGTTGATGAATCCCTTCCTACTTCAGGATAGACTGCCTGGATTATATGCATGTCCTGTGTGGGCAGCAACATCAACGTTCCAGAGGAGTAATTCATCCTTACCCTAGTCCTCCATGCTTCTGAATGACAGAGTCTGAATTTGCGTCCAGTGTACCTAACCCGAAATCAAAGGTGACACGTCCACACTCACAGCCTTGCCATGTACATACAACAATGGTTATACAACTTCATGACACCATGGTCTAAGGCACTATTACTGAGTTAATTGTGAAAGTAATTCACCAGTGTGTGAGGTATAGTTCCATGTTCCTACGTACTGTATCTTCAGATCTAATAATTGATGCATCTTCTCTGATATTCAAAGTTGTCTTCAGTATTTTGCTGGACTATCCATGCACAGACTTTCAGAATAAAGTGGAAGTCTCTATTTACGGGTTAAAAGAAAAAGGGACTATCTACTTGGAGAAAGAGGTCTGCTGTGTCCCTGTCTCTCCTTTCCTGTCACCACTTGCAATCAGTGTCCTCATCTTCTTCTCAAGACTCCAGTTACTAACTAGCACCTTCTGCTAACGTTCTCGATCACTACTGCTGTCTGCTTACAGTCATATCGCTTGCCAGCTTGCCAGTATTTAAATTATCTAGGGGTCAAATCTCAACATGTTTGTGAGGGACTCTCTAGATTAGGTTAAGTGAGGTGTGAAAACTAACCCCAAATGTTGGCAGTACCTTTCTATCAGCTGGGGGGGGGGAGCTCCTTGAACAAGGAGAAAGGAAGCTAAGCACCAGTAGTTATCTCTCTCTGCCTCCCGACTGCAGATTCCATGTGACCCGCTGCCACAAGCTCTTGTCACCATGACTTCCCCTCCTGGATGAACCCCGAAACTCTGAGGCAAACAAACCCTTCCTTCCTTCAGGTATTTTGTCACATCTACAAAGAAAGTGACTAACACACCCATCCCAGCACCTGGCTTTGAATTCTGTAATTAGAGACCGGTTCTGAGACAGTGTTTCTCATAATGAAGAAGAGACTGTAGTGTCCCTGTGTCCCTCAAGGACTTCTTGCATAGGAAAGAACTTTTCTGTTTCACTCCTTTAACCCGTGTGCCCCAAATCGCAAATTCTGCTATTATACTAAGCCCAGAAGAAGGGGCATGTGGGATGGCAATGTGTGTAAGGCAGCTGGGGTTGGGATGAATGTTGGTAATGGTGATGGTTGTGCAGGCAATAGTGAGGGAAGGAGACAGATTACGTTACATTCGGGGCTTTCTCAAGGGAGAGAAGGGCACCTGCACTGAGCTTCACTGAGGACATTCCGAGGGTGATTTAGGGGATCCCCGCTCCCTTACCCTCTGTCCAGGGTTCTTTTCTACATCTGCTCCTCCCCTTTTCTTACTCCAGACTTATTGCTGCTCTTGGTTTGTAATTTGTTTTTTTTGTTGTTGTTGTTGTTTGTTTGTTTTTTATTTTTTTTGTTTTTTCATTAGCTACTTTCTTTATTTACATATCCAATGTTATCCCCTTTCCTGGTTTCTCCTCTAAAAACCCCCTATCCCCTCCCCCTTCCCCTGCTCATCAACCCACCCACTCCTGCTTCCTGGCCCTGGCATTCCCCTACACTGGGGCATAGAACCTTCACTGGACCAAGGGCCTCCCCTCCCATTGATGGCCAACAAGGCCATCCTCTGCCACTACATATGCGGCTGGAGCCATGAGTCCCACTATGTGTACTCTTTGGTTGGTGGTTTAATCCCTTGAGAGCTCTGTGGGTACTGGGTAGTTCATGTTTTGTCATTTGTAATTCCCGCTGAACAGTGAAGGCCTGGCAAGTTAATGAATGTTGAGACAGTCCACATTTTTATAAACATTCTAGAGATCTACAAAGAAATTGTACAATGTGATTAAGACTATCCAGTGCATGTTTTAGAAGTAATCTCCCTATTGCCTTTATTGAGAAGTTAATCAGATAGTCCAGTCAAAGAATCAAATAGCTAAGTTATTATAGATGAGCTGTCTTTTGTACCAGGTGCTCCGTATGATAGGACAAACAAGATGTTTACATTTGTAATTTTATTTTGTGAATGAGTATTCACTTTCTTTCATGCATAATGTTGTACCTGCAGGTTTATCTTCTCCCCAAACTCAGTGTTCTCCAACAAGCTCACAGGAGTCCCATGCCTTAGAACGTAGATTTATCCTGATTTATCCTTCCTGGGACATCAACTATTTAGAACTATTTACAGAGTATGAAATATACCAAAGTACGTAGTATTATTTTGAATACGTCAAAGAAGAAATCAGAAAGCATTTATATCGAATGAAGATAAAATTACATATGAGCAAACTTAGTTAAAATTAAGTACTTATTCGAAATATGCTGATGTCATGGGGCACATATGTGTATATGTCTCTTGGAGCATTTTATTATGTAAATATTTCAGTCATGCAGTGGGTAGAATATATTACTCACTGTAAGTCACCATGGAGATCTGCTTTCAAGATCTTTTTCTCTCATCAGTCAGTAGTCATTTGATTTAAGATCCTGGACCACAATTGCTACATTATTCTGGCAACCAGCCTGTAAACTTAGTATATACCTAAGGACTTCTTTCTAACTGAAAGTATAGTATAGGCATATCATAGGAGCTTGTGACAAATTCAGAATCTTCCAGTCTCTGATCTATGGAAGGAGACTCTTCATTTTAACAAAATTTCTAGTTATCCAATATGTAGATATTCCTATTGAAACACACAATAGCTCAGAATACAATTACCACTTTGACTGCTTTGAGAACAGTGCCTGATTTTCTATGCAGTTTTAACGTGAGGAAGGAAACCACTTGGTGTTGGTCTTTCAAAGACTCTATCCTCATGGGTAAAACACAGGCAAATTCAGTGGAAGGTGGATGTCATGTCTAGAAGTCGACTGGAGAAGATTTGTATGGCCTCTCATTCTGTGACCCTCTGTGCACACCCCCCGTCTCCTTTGCTACTCTAAGCTGGCAAGAGAACTTTTAAAAGTTGACATTTCCAGCTCATAGTGAGAACTGCCATGAATTAAAAATTGGGAAAGAGTTGGGCATCTAATTCATCCCCAATCAGTCATCTCCATCTCCTCTAGGCTCCCTTGCCGTATTTCTTGTTCTCCTATCAGTAGTGTTCAGTTTGTTCTGCCTTTCATTATATTTGTTAGATTCCCTCCTCTCTAACTGGCTGCAAAAATCTATATTACTTTTCTTCCCCATCACATCAATGGGGTCGTACATATTTCGCTGCATAATGAATTCACATGTAGGAAAGCCACTATCTACAAATCTGCAGATTGCCAATCTCTCTCTCTCTAAAATTAGATTCGTTGTCATGGAGACATCAATGATGATGACTATAGATTATAAGCGGGAACTGAACAACACATCTTGCTTATTGACTAGTAGAATGCTAAGGTTCCATTGCCGCAGCCCCACTGACAGCAGATGGACTATAACACTCTAAAATCGTATCTAGTAACATTCATTAAAATGTGTGACTAAACCAGATGGCAAAGTATGTGCTGGATGGATAGTACGCTTAGAGGTGGGGGAGCATCAGTTTTCTTTCCCAATGCTATGACCTTTCAGAGACTGTTTTTCTTGCCTTGCTTTACTATCTTATCCCATTCATAAATGATGACAAGGATGAGCAGCCATTGGGCTCAAGTCCTGGCTCTGTCACTTAATATCCCTCAAACTTCCCTTTGCAAAAATCCTTTAATAATAATGATTACGACAGCGCACTTCCTGACATACAGGTGATACCCTTGTGTTTGAGATTATTATACTAGTCTTTTAATAAAAAGAAAATGCTCAATGTGATAGCATGTGCCTATAATCTCAGTACTCAAGAGGCTGAAGCAGGAAGATTTCTAGTGTGATGCTAATCTAGGTCCACAATAAGACAGACTTAACTCATTTAATTTCTTAAAACTGTTCTCTCTGTCTCTCTCTCTCTCTGTCTCCGTCTCCATCTCCATCTCCATCTCCCTCCCCCTCTCCCTCTCCCTCTCCCTCCCCCTCCTCCTCCCCTCTCCCTCTCCCTCCTACTCTCCCTCTTCCTCTTCCTCTCCCTCTCCCTCCCCCTCCCTCTCTCCCTCCCCCACCTCTCTCTCTCTCATAAAGAGATGGCTTAGTGTCATCTGCTCTTCTAGAGGATTGGTTTCATTTTTAGAAACTATATGGTGGTTCATAACCATACATAACTTCAGTTCCATGGCATCTGATGCCTGGATCTGGCTTCTAAGAGCACTGCGTGTACATGGTGAACATATATACATGCAGGCCAAACAGCCATATATGTAAAATAAAGGGGGGATTAAAAATGAGAAGCTCATGTTCAGTAAACACCTGCATATTTTCATGTTCACTATGGCTTACTCAAACATTGACAGATAATCTCCATTAATCAGATAAAACTTTGGCCAATGAAATGACTGACACCACTCCCCACAGATCTGCAGTTGTTCCAAGTGACTATGAGTTCCAGTGGACTTCATATCAGCATGCTGTTCTTGTTCCTGAGGATTATCTGTTAGCTCATAGGCATGGGAAGACTGTAATGTGAATTCTACTGGCTTCTCTCCTCCTTATTTGTGGTTATCCTGAGTATGTGTGCAACCTGTGGCTTCTTATCCAATAGAATATGGCCAAGGTGATGATGCAGTGTTGCACTTGTAGTGATTCCATTGTGCCACATGATCTTTATAAGGCACATTCAGAGACATTCTCCTGTCTGGATTGATGAAGTAAGTGGCCATGTTGAACAGCCCATGGGGCACAGAATGATGGACTGTCAACTTCTAAGACCTGACATTTCCATCCAACAGGCAGAAAAATGTCAACACAAGTGTATTAGCTATCTTTTTCTTAGTGGGGACAAGGAGATCCGGAAAAAAATGACCCAGAGGAGAAAGGGCTTATTTGGGGTTCTAGATTGAAGGGATATAATCTACCAGAGTAGAAGAGCAGAGGCTTGCTGGTCACACTGCACCCAAGGTTAAAAAAAAAAAAAAAAAAAAAAAAGCAGAGCGAGTACAGGAAGTGGAGCTGGGTATAAGCCAGAAGACCCACCCATAGTGACACACTTCTTCCAGCAAGGCTCTGCTTCTTAAAGCTTTTCCATTTTGTTTTCCAAACAGCACCAACCACTGGGGATGAACTTTTCACACTCCTGAGTCGATGGAGCACATTTTTACATTCAAACCATGATATAAGGAAATAAAATATGCCAATAAAACTCTTGAAATGGTTTCGTTCTTGGTTAGCCTTTAGATTAAAATAACACCAGTCAACATCCTGGTGATACTCAGTTGTGAGATCCTCCGGAGAAGACCCTTGTAATCCATGCCCAGACTCCTGACCTCTGATACAATGCATGTGTTTGTCTGTAAGTCTCTGCGTTTGTTACACAGCCACAGAAAACAACTGAGGGGGTGCAACTGGCGTGTGAGGAAGGCTTATATGTGGCCCTGGCCCAGCACTCTAAGACCTTTGCTAGTTTAACCTGAAATTTCAGCTTTCTTTTGAGATTTCTGGGGAACTGTACAGGTGACCTGAAGAAGTTAATTCAGACTATCTCTAGGTCACGTTCCACCTCTGTCTTACCATAAGGAATCAGTTTGGATTTGGGTTGGAGCTAAGATAGATTGATTTATTTATTTGTTTTACATCAGATCACTCTTCAGCCCTTTTACCTTTTAATAAATACTTCCAGATATACAAGAGAACCAAGCTGATACTATGGAAAACAATTATAACCATTTTTTTTAAGCACACACATACATGTATATATGCACAGACCCACAATTTCTGTATTATTAAAATATAGTACATTGGTTTTCATTAGTCAGTATTGGCCACCATTTTTAATACATTTCTTTGTTTGTTTGTTTTATTTTCTACGTGCACCAATGTTTTTACTGGTATGTACATCTGTGTGAGGGTATCAGATTCCCTGGAACTGGAGTTACAGACAGTTGTGAGCTACTCTGTCGTTTTGGGAATTCTTTGTCCTTTGGAATAACACTTAACCACTGAGTCATCTCTCCAGCTCTAATATTGGTCATTATTATTTCTGACTTACTAAGTATTCATCACACATGGCAAAGTTCACTGCCTGAAAACCTCTCTGATCTGAACTTATTCATCTTTCCCTGTTAATAGTCCTAAACAACTACAGGTTTCTATTCTCTCTACAGTATTATCTCTCCCCTCAAAAGCCTAGAGTTGGAGTGATAGCCTAGAGTGTTTGCAGACTGGTATCATCTGCTCATCAATCTCCCTTTAAGGTTTCTTCTTCTCCCTTCCCTGCCTCCTCTACCCACAGCTTAATAAATAGATCATCTATTTCTATTGCTTAGCAATAGAGTACTGTAAAGGCATACTACAGATGACTTATCTGTTCATCCAGTGAAAGACATCTTGGATGCCTTCAACTGGGGCAATTATCTTAGGAAAGGCTCTACCGTCCTTCATGTGCAGGTTTCTGTGTGAATATGAAATTTCAGTCTAACTGAGTCAAATGGAGGGCTTTAGTTACTGGAAGAGGTGGTCAAAGTATACGTAGTTGTATAAGAGGTTCTGTCCCATTTGCATCACCACAGATCCAGGCTGAGCATGCCCACTGTTCTGTATCCTAGCTAGGCAGCATTTGATGCCTAAAAGTTCTAACAGGGGTAGTATCTCAGTCTGTGTTCCATTGCGGTGAAGAGACACCATGACTAAGGCAGGTGTTATAAAAGACAGTATTACACTGAGGCTTGCGTACAGGTTCTGAGGTTTAGTTCATTATCCTCATGGTGAGGAGCATGGTGGTACACAAGCAACAGAGAGTTCTATATCCAGATGGAAAATCAGGAAAAGAGAGAGCCCCTGGGCTTGACTTGGGCTTCTAAATCCCTAAACCACATTTCCAGTGAAATGCTTCCTTCAACATGGCCTCACCTTCTAATTTCTCTTAAGTAGTGCCATGCCCTATGGTCAAGCATTCAAATATTTGAGCCTGTGAGGGCCATTCCTATTCAAACCATCCTGATGACACCTCATTGATTTTCCCTTTCCTGGAAATTATGATAAGGATATCTTTACATGAACCTAACTTCCATATGTATATCTTCATATAGCGTGCCAATTTTTATATGGAATGTGTGTGTGTGTCCTTAAGTGTATCTTTTACAAATTGATTTCCTCTGGTTTGTAGTTTGTTTTTGCATTCTCTAAATAATATATTTTGTACAAGAGACATTTAAACTTTGGTCAAGAGGTCATTTGTATTCTAGGATTCTCAGTAGATTGAGGATGCTCTTGGCCTTGACTCTTCAAGAACAGTGCTATTGTATTTTTCTCCTTACTTGCTTCTATTGGCTAGTTCCACAAAGCCACATTGTATTTTTATGTACATGGTAGAACAAAAGGTTTTTGTTGAAGGTGACTGTTGCTGCTCAGCATAACACTAAATCCCAGTGGGGTATGGATTTTATGTCCCCTCCAGGGTTTCCCTCAGTCACTCAGCAGTACTATGATCATGTGAAGTAAAACCATAGGTCATTTAATTTGTGTTTCTAGGTCTGAATTATGTGACTTTCAAAGTTGATATTAGAGAGTAATTAAGGAACCCATCAGAAACCTTTTTTACTTAAAATTAAAACTACAATTATAAAGAAATTGTAACACCAGGATATAGCAATCGTTGAGAGTTGAGAAACTTCAGAATTTTGTTGAGTGTTTTTAAATAAGGTCTTCAGTTAGTTCGTGTTGGCCACTTGCCCCTTTCATACTTTCTTTCAACAGCAAAGCTATTCTTCACACTTTGGCTTTAACTTTCCTTCCCAGCATTGTGGACTCCATTTCTGCTGTCTTCTCACATTTATTTGATGATGCTCAGAGTTCTCAGGGATGGTTTGCATCTCTATGCTCATCATTTGAAATGCCTCTCCCCGACAACCTTTCCTTTCTTAGAAAGTCCTGATTATGCTTCAGTGACCACTTGAGACGAAAGTAGATGCTCATGTGCAGGACTTAACCCTAAATCTGTCAGCTCCAGTGAGTTTTATGCAAGTCGTTGACCTGTAGACCCCTTTTTCTAGAGAGAAAGATGCTGAAGAGAAAGAAGATGCTCTTCCCCTCTTTTCGCTTTTGCCTCTCTAGCCTCTCTTAGGATGCTTAGCTCTTAGGAGAGTCTCAGGAAATGCATGTTAGAGCATTACAAAGAGTAGACTCGTCTCTTGGAATCCAAACCTATTGCTGGGGAAACATCTGGTTATGCTGCTGGCTCAGGAAACCTTTGTGAATGCCAATCACAGCAGAAACAAAATCCTTTCCAATGATTTCTGCTTTTGTATAATCGAAGAAAAGAGGATGGATTGTTTTTCTCTCCCTGCCAGTTGTTCAACAGATGCTAGTCAGGTTGCATATGGATGCCAAGTTACATCCAAGACATACCAGTTGTTTAATGTTGGATAATCTTAAAAGCAAAAGAAGAAACTGCCAATGATGACCTTTCTCAAGGGACCTTTCTATTTCTTGGTGACATGCTGCTATGCAATAAAAATAAATAAATAATTTTTCTTGGAAAAAAGTAACCAGGGGAGAAAATTCTTTTTTGATGGATTCTTTCGTTTCTAATAAACATTTCTTCCAAGCACAACTTTAACCATATGCTTGCTCTCCAGAAACTGTAGTGATGTGCATGACACCAATCCCAGCAATCTCACAATATAGTGTTCAGTTCATATAGATATTAACTCACTCAATAGATATTTATTGAGTTGTCAAATACATGTTTTTATTGATCTCATAGGTATCTATCAATGCTCACTGTTACATACACTTATGGAATTTGTAGCTATTGAGTCAACGAAAATGCAGATAGATGGGCTGTGACTCTAGGGAAGTTCTATGTCCTTTCTAAACAAGTGGATTAGAACTATTGTAATAGCTAATGTTAACATCAAAATTAACAGAATCTAGAGTCACTTGAAAGATAGACCTCAGGACATGTCTTTGAGGATTATCTATTTTTTTTAACTGGAAATTTTATGTATTTACATTTCAAATGTTATCCCCTTTCCTAGTTTCTCCTCTGGGAACCCCCTATGATAGCCCCTCTCCCACTGCTTCTATGAGGGTGCTTCCTGACCCACCCACCTTCTCCTACCTCACCACCTTGACCTTCCTCTATCCTGGGGAATCGAGCCTTTACAGGAACAAGGGCCTATCCTCCTATTAATGTCCAACAAAGCCATTCTCTGTTACATATGCAGCTGGAGCCATGGGTCCCTCCATGTAAACTTTTTGGTTGGTGGTTTAGTCCCTGGGAGCCCTGGGGTTCTGTTTGATTAATATTGTTGGTCTTCCTATGGGATTATAAACCCCTTCAGCTCCTTCAGTTCTTTCCCTAACTCCTCCATTGGGGTCACCATGCTCAGTCTGATGGTTTGCTTCAAGCTTCTGCCTCTGAATTTGTCAGGCTCTGGTAAAACCTTTCAGAAGATAGCTATATCAGGCTCCTGTTAGAAAGCACTTCTGAGCATCTGCAATAGTGTTTGGGTTTGGTATCTGTGTATGGGATGGAGCTGTAGGTGAGGCTGTCTCTGGATAGCTTTTCCTTCAGTCTCTGTTCCACACTTTGTCCCCATATTTCCTTTAGACAGGAGCCATGCTGGGATAAAAATTTGTAGATAAGTAGGTGGCCCTTTCCTCCAACGAGGGGCCTTGCCTCACCTCTGGACATGGTCTCTACAGGTTCTCCCTCTCTTTTATTGGGCATTTCAGCTAACCTTATTCCTGCTGGGTCCTGGGAGCCTCTTGCTTTCCTCACATCTGGGACTTGGTGGTGGCTATCCCCCATTACTACACACCTCTGTTCAAATTCCTGACCCTCTACATCTCCTCCCATACCTGATCCTGCTCCCTTTCTCCCTTCCCCTCTCTTCCTCCCAAGACTCTCCCACCTTCTACCTCTTGTGAGTATTTTGTTCCCCCTTCTAAGAATGACTGAAGTATCCACATTTGGGACTTCTTTCTTCTTGAGCTTCATATGGTCTATGAATTGTATCTTAGGTATTTTGAGATTCTTAGCTAATATCCACTTATCAGTAAGTGAATACCTTGTGTGTTCTTTTGGGAATGGGTTACCTCACTCAGGATGATATTTTCTAGTTCCACCCATTTGCCTAAAAATTTCATGAAGTCATTGTTTTTAAGAGCTGAGTAGTACTCCACTGTGTAAATGTACTACATTTTCTGTATCCATTCCTCTGTTGAAGGACATCTGGGTTCTTTCCAGTTTCTGGCTATTATAAATAAGACTGATATGAACATAGTGTAGCATGTGTCCTTGTTATATGCTGGAGAATCTTTTGGGTATATACCCAGGAATGGTATAACCGGGTCCTCCGACTGGTGTGAGGTAGAATCTCAGTGTTGTTTTGATTTGCATTTCCCTGATGATTAAGGATGTTGAACATTTCTTTAGGTGCTTCTCAGCCCTTCGGTATTCCTCAGTTGAGAATTCTTTGTTTAGCTCTGTACCCCATTTTTAATGGGGTTATCTTGATTATTATAAGTGAGACGGGAAGACCTCCTTCCTATGAGAGGCACCATTCTCTAGGCACAGTTCCCGGAAGAGGAAAGCTGAGCACTAGCAAGTGTGCATTCATTGCTCTCTTCTGGCTATAGATTTGCAATTTATTACGGTCAGTTGCTTCAAGCTACCACTATTAGGATGATTCTCTCTCTTAGGTTTTATTTGATTGTTAGATTGTTTTATCACAGGTAAAGAAGCTAAAATATCCATGTGTAGATACTGTTCCATTCAAGGCTTCTTGTGATACTCAGAGAGTTAAATTAAGAATAAGTCGAATTGCTTTGATTGTCCAGCTATGCATTGTTGATTTGCCATCATCTCTGATAATGAGGACTTGTCAGGAAGGGCCAGTGAATTATTGTACTTACTTGTCAAGTTGACTGTTTCCTGTTGTGCTAATGTCTAGTTTTATGGATAATTCAGAAGATTGGCACATGATTGGTATCTCTAGAGATAAGTAATTTAGTAATAGGAAAAGGAAAACAAGTTATGAAACAGTAGAAAGTCACCATAGAAGGGAGTTGGGTAGAAAGAAGGAAGACCAATGTGAGCAAACACTCCTGATCCTACTTTTAGTCTGACCCAAGTTCACGGCTGATCCTTTTAATGCCTTGCTATTTATTCATGTACTTACCTGTTCACTCATTACACTAACATATATGGACCATCACTATATAGTACCTACCTTACTAGATACCGGGGAATTAAAATAATTTTCCTGTTAGCAAATAAAAGGCTGTATTGACAAATGTGAAAAATCATAATTTTTCTAAGAGAGGAAACGAAAGGGTCCAAGATGATGACACACTTATCTTTGATCTTCAGTGTCCCCTATGCTGCTCAGTAAGTCCTTCAAAGGCCTTGGGGACTTATCAGAGAAAGCTTTAGCCACAGTACTGAAGTATTCCATTTGATCTACTCTGTGCCTGTCCAAAAGAATTCTTTGAAGGTTTTTCTTAATTTCAATGGCCTGATTATAAATTAATAGCTCTTTAATTTTTCTTGAAGAATGTTTAACCCTGAGGACATAACACTCAGACTAATCAAAGTCATTTAGTTTTGGGCAGGGTCAAAATAATACACTGGGTGAACAGTGCAAGGCCTCCAATTAAGTAGTGTACCATGTCCCTCACCATTGCATGAGTCTTCTGAGACAGTGAAATAAAAACATAAATCGATAGTATCACTGTAAGAATTAGTAGTTACTCTCTGAACATATGTCATGAATGGAGAAGCGAGAAGACCCTTTCAACAACAGAAGCAGCAAACCCACATGGGTTGTTATTCATTTTGCCATTCTAAGTTGCAAGACACTTGTTCTCGATATCGCTCAGGGCTAGCAGTATACGTTGTCTTCATTGCCCACGTCTCATATCAGAGACACCTGTGTTCAACTTTGCTGGGTGGTGTATTTTAGCCCAGTATTTACACATGTGTCTCCAAACTCTTGAATTGATAGTCTTAATTTTTTTTTCAAACCTTAATCCTTTTATACTAATCTCTCATTTTGGAAAACTTGTGGGAAGAAGACAAAAAGCCCTTTCTAACTTCTTCCGCCAGGCATCTGCTCTTCCTTTGGCTCCCTCGTTGGGCTACGCTCTTCGGTTTCTCTCCCTTTCCTTCTTTTCAAGTAGAGCAGAGTGATTTAACTCGTAGTTATGGAGCTTGGGGAGCCTAAGAGCAGGGTGCCAGCATCTGTGATGCCTTCTAGCTGTGTGAGTTGTGCTTTTCTTAGACCAATATGCAAATTTACATATTTATGACTAAATAAGTGATGTGTGGAAGGGAATTTCGTTGCAAATTATAGCTGTTACTGTAAAGCGGTTCTTGTAGAGAATCATCTTGCTTTGATGTCTGTTAATTTCCTATGTATGGGTAAGGCATTTAACCTCCATATAGTTGCTGATTAAATTGTGTGCAGTATTTAGTCCCATCGGATGTTCTCTCTCAAGTTTTCCTTTTGCTTTTAGGTTTATTGATTTTATTTTACACTTATGAGTATTTTGCCTGCGTGCAAGTGTGTGCGGCATGTGCATGCCTGGTTCTTGTGGAGGTCAGATGAGGGTATTGGATCCTATGGAGCTAGAGTTATGGACGTTTGCGAGCCATCGTGTGGGTCTCTTGTGATAGTAGCCAGTGTTCTTAACCTCTGAATGAACCCTCCAAACCCCAATTTTTCCTTGAACAATTTTGTCTTACAACTCTGTGGTATGCTTCCATGTGCACAAGATATGCTTTTATTTGCTTCAAAACTATCATTCCAGGACATCGTGTCTTCCTTGTGGTATTTTCTTCTCTAATGCATATCAGGCACAAGTCTCTAAGTATCTTAACATGGCACAAGTCACCTTTGGTAGCACAAAGTTCACTTTGTGTCTGGATGACTCTGGACCAGTATGGAAGATAGTGTTTCTGGAGTAGCACTGGGTGACTCTGATAGTGATGTCCCCACAATGACATGCATTTAGTAGTGCAGAGCCTGGGGAAAACATAGAGAAGTGTGCGCCACTTTTATTTACCTCATTCAATAAACCACATCACTAACTAAATTAGATACCATAGTCCTATTTAAAAGCAGAGGAAACAATGTGTGTGTGTGTGTGTGTGCGTGTGTGTAAATAGAGGACAATGGGGAAGATTAACTAGGTAGTGAGCTGTTACTACAAGCCTAATTCTTGCCTAATTCAGATGTGCTGTAGCAAACGGTTTTGTGGGTAACCCTTGGAGCACCCCAGATCTGGCTTGTGCTGATCTCAAGTGTGCATGGCATCTCAAGGGTAGATAGTTCTGGAACCCACCTGGTATTCATAATGTGACCCCTGGAAGGGCAGGATAATTGCTCCTGTGAAACAATTGACTAATATTAAACAGGCACTAAAGGGTTACTGACTCATGATCTATTGCCATGGGTAGATATCCTATAGAACCACCCATATTTCCCTGGAGTTTCTTGGCTGCCACTGTTGTTCTTTATATAATGTCCTGTTTTTCCTTTTAGAAAGGTTTTTGCTAAGCTGGGCATAGTGGCACACGCCTTTAATCCCAGCACTTGAGAGGCAGAGGCAGGTGGATTTCTGAGTTCGAGGCCAGCCTGGTCTACAGAGAGAGTTCCAGGACAGCCAGGAATATACAGAGAAACCCTGTCTCGAAAAACCAAAAAATTAAAAAAAAAAAAAAAAAAAAAAAAAAAAAAAAAAAAAAAAAAAAAAAAAGAAAAGAAAAAAAAAAAGAAAAGAAAGGTTTTTGCTTTAATTTTTATTATTTAATTTTTAAGTTTTTGTGTTATGAGTATTTTGTCTGTGTGTATGTTTGTTTGTGTACTATATGCATGTCTGGTTACGGTAGATAGTTATGGGCTACTATGTGGGTGCTAAGGACTGAACCTGGGTCCTCCACAAGAGCAGCAAGTACTCTTAGCCACTGGACCATCTCTCCAGTCTCTAGATAACATCTCTTTGAAATGCATCCTGTGTATTCTAGATGACTATGAGCTAAACCACCCTGTCTTCTTCCTCCTTTTCTTTCACCTTGCTGCACTGGAGAAAAGGTTCTAAGACAAGACATCAACTAGGGGAGGTATTTCTTTTCTGGTGTTGGTGCATGAAGCTATCATTATTTTACTCTAACAATTGATATGAGCTTGGCTTTTAAGGGAGCTCGGGGTTAGTTGCTCTCTGCCCCAAATCCGGAGAGCATTGACTTTCTGTTCTCTAGCTATCAAGAAGTAAAAAAGCTATTTCTGACTTTCCTGGGCAAGAAACCTCTTGGGTCATCTCTTTACCTCTAGATGAAATGTATGACTCGGTATTTTTGTAGGTCCACCATCTGTTGCACTGGCATGCTATATCTTTGAATTTTTGTTTTTCTGAAAGACAGAAAAGATATTGATTTAAATCTTTTGGTATGGTTCAGGTGAAGTAAGATGACAGCTAGAGGAAGTACATGAAGTAATTGGGTTTATTTTAATATATATGATGTGTGTGTGTGTGTGTGTGTGTGTGTGTGTGTGTGTGTGTGTGTTTCTATTTCTAACTTTTCTATTTGCAAAGACTAGGGTTCTTGGTATGCGTTGGTCCCGAGTCCTACTATTCTTGTTCCATGTTCTCACGTGTGACGAGCTGTTCTGTTGTACTCTAGGGAACCTCTGTGTTTCCTTTCCTGCAGAATGGGAGACAGTGATCATTTTGCTCACAGTAATGGAGTGGTTTGAGGCTTTTCCCACTTTACCAGACTCTCATCAACTCTTACCTTAGATGTTTTACTGATGTCTGAGGTTGGAAGCAATTCTTGGTGAAATTTTGCTTAGTTCCCAGTGTGCACCACTGATGCCTAAGGATCTGGTTGTCCATGTTTGTGCTGATTTTGCTGTTGCCCATCAGTTTTCCAGCAGAGTGTTGCCATGGTCCCTTCAGCCTCAGCACTTCAAATGTTTTAATCTGGATAAATCTTGTTGTAAAGATTGTCTTGTGCATCGTTGGATATTTTTCGGCATCCTGGCTCTACCCACCCATGTGTCCCTTATACACCCCTGAGTTAAGAAAAACAAAAATATCTCCAGATATTTGCAAGACACGGGATACGCAAAATTGTCCTATCATCAAAAACCCACTGTGTAATGGCATATTGTAAGAATCACAGAAAAAGTCAGGCAGGGGTGTCACACACCTTTAATCCCAGCCCTTAGGAGGCAGAGGCAGTCAGATTTCTGAGTTCAAGGCTAGCCTGGTCTACAGAGTGAGTTCCAGGAATAGCCAGGGCTATAAAACCCTGTCTCAAAAAAAAAAATCAGAGAAAAAGATAAACCATTTTCTGTTCGGGGTCATATAATAATTGTTCATTATTGTATAACATATGACTGTGTATAGATATTCAATTTTGCTATTGAATCATGTATACAAATGAGTGGGGCTATATTTTAATAAAACTTAATTGACAAAAATAGGCAGTAGACAGACATTTTGTTCATATAGAGGTTGTGGTTTACCAACCCCCAATATTCTACATAGATCAGAGATTTTGGAGAGAGTCTCTTTCTAGCCATAGAATCTTAGTTAAACTCAAATGCAAACAGCACTATTTACTCCAAGATATTGGGGGTCATATATGAGACCCTAACACCTTTGCTGGACCTTTCCAGAACACTCACAAGGCAGAGTTATTGACAATCAGAAGGTGAACTTCAATGAGTGAGAAATGGATAATGGGTATTATTTTATGTGCTTGGTCTGTTCAGTACTTGCTCTACTGTCTTTGTTTATTGGATATTTGGGAAGAAATAACAGAGTGTGTGTTGTTATGCCCAATGCAACTTTATTTTACATTGGTATTAGCATCAAATATACTTTTAAGATATTTTACAAAGAAAAATATTTTGATAAGACATTTAAGAACATTTTTTGCTTCCAACATTAACGGAAACTTTTTGCCTGGTAATATCCAGACCTAATAGTGTCAGATATATATAAGAAATGTTTTGTACTTTTCCATATCTTCTAAGAGGGATGAAATTGCATATATGCTATTAGAAGCACCAAAAAATAATGACATAATTTTGTAGCATTAGAATAGATTATCTTTTAGCCTATTAAAACAAAATCATATCAGCTTATTGTTGCCACATAAATTACAAAACCTGACCTTCCTTTTAGGGTCTAACAATCCACTGCAAGCATTTATGGAAATTTTTCCTTAGTACAATGAATTTTATGATTCTACATCTTCAGAATAATTGAGTTTTTTTTGAGGCAGATTTAACACTTTGCTTACTAGAAGCAAAGTGAATGAGTAAAAAAACCTAACTGATGTCAAGGTCTAACAGATGTTGAGATCCCAAGACAATCGCTGTATGTTAGGATTTTTAAATTTATCTTACTATTTTAAGTGTATGTATACGTGTGTGTACATGTGACTGTGTGCATGTAAGTGCAGGTGCCTTCAGAGGTCAGAGACATTGGATTCCCTGAAACTGAATCTATAGATGGTTGTGAACAACCTGAAGTAGATGCTGGCAACTGAACTCAGGTCTAAAGCAGCAGGTACTCTTAATCTCTATGCCATTCATTCAGCTGTGGATGTTAATTTTCTATTATTTTATGTCCAGTGGAGGTGTGGTGTATTAAGAACAGAATACAATTAAGTATTAGATGTGAAGAGTGCATTTCCCTGGAAACACTTTCAAGAAGGAACAAGATAATTTTAAGGAACAGAGAGACAGAGACACACACACAGAGTTAGAGAGACAGAGAGAGAGAGAGAGGAAGAGAGAGAGAGAGAGAGAGAGAGAGAGAAGAACCTGTTGAGTTCTTCTATGTAAATATTTCAGGGCTGTCCACTTGATGTTGGATAACCATTTAGGTTGTTCATCCCTAAGATGTACTAATTCTTCCTATCTCCAAAGTCATTAATTACTTGTAGCTCTTTACCTGGGGTTGGGACACAGAAAGAATCCCCCATCCACTCATCCACTTCGACATGCTAGCTGGTATCATTGTCCAGGTCTTGATTAGGCAGCCCTATTGTTGAGATTTCATGGGAACAGCTTACCTGTACTATCTAGAGGACATACTCTCTATAAGCACTCTGCAGTCTTTCCACCCCTTTTCCATTGTGTTCCTGGAGCCTTAGATTAAGGGGTTTTGTTGTAGATATATCAGTTAGCTCCCCATGCTCATTTTTTTCCCAATGGATTTTGAAGAGTTGTTACTTTCTACAGTGATCTCTACCTTTCCCAAAGAGAAGCTTCACTGATGTGGGTTGAGAGCTACACTTATCTGTGGATACAAGGATAAGTATTCAGAATGCAATTAGGTATTATTCTGGTTTAGGGAAGTGGCAGTAGTATGTTCTCCTTTAAGATGCATAACTTTACTATCCTTAGGTTGATGGCTAGGTTTATAGTACTAGGTGTGAAACACACACACACACACACACACACACACACACACACACACACACACACACTGTTGAGACTGTCTTAGTAAAATCAAAGAGCTATTTGGTTTCTACGACAGTATAAGTGCCACTATTGCACCTTTAGGGACATCTTACTATGCTGGTCATTGTTGTTCATAGGTGTCACAGCTGGGTAAAACTGCCAATTGCTTTCCTCTATTGGCAGATTATATAGCACCTTCCAGTAGTTTGAAAGCTAGTTCTCATATAGCACCTTCCAGTAGTATGAAAGCTAGTTCTCATAGAGGAGACTTTCAGATCAGTTCCAGTTCCTTTATATCCTGTGTGTTAAGTGTGTGGTATCTTCAGAAATAGGGACATACCTTCAACTTTTGAAGAGAAAATAAATTTATTTCTTAAAGTCCTGTAGGGTAGAAGACCAAGTTCAAAGGATTACATCTATTACATCCTTCATGTTTCTTCCTCCTCTCTTCTTCTTTCCCTCTTCTTCTATTCTTCTTCTTCTCCTCTTCCTCTTCCTTTTCCTTCTTTTGCTTCCTATCTGCTGCCTCTTTCCTTTCCTTTTACTGTATTTTTTCTTCACTAACAATATTCCTCAGATCACCTTTAGGGAACTTGTAATTGATGATATGATTCCTTTGATAGAGCAAGACTATTTCCTTTTGTGTTCCAACGGGATTGCAAAGGATGTTCTGGCCTGAGTCCCTAGCACCATGAAGCATTGTGTGTGTGTGTGTGTGTGTGTGTGTGTGTGTCTGTGTGTGTGTGTGTGTAGCCTGAGATTATATTCTGTTCAGTAGAATGATTAATTTTTATTCAGAATGTGTTAACAGACAAATCTTGGACAAGAGATAGAACAGTAGATATAATTATGCAACACTAAGATATTCCTAGAACTCTCAGCCCACCTTAGGGATGTCAGCTGATCATAGTTGTTGGACTCTGTAAGAATTTCCCTTTATGGAAGGCTGTCTCTTATGAGTGATTTTTGAAGGTAGCCTGTGTCCGAAGCCTAGTCTTGGCCCTCTCCTCTCCTCTCCTCTCCTCTCCTCTCCTCTCCTCTCCT
>NC_034594.1:54872464-54875584 GCF_900095145.1 Mus pahari
TCTCTCTCTCTCTCTCTCTCTCTCTCTCTCTCTCTCTCATCAACTAAGACAACCTAGTTCCAGAAGTACTTATTGTAGGTGAACACAGAGCATCCCTTTCCTACTATAGTAGTTCCTTGTTCTGCACAGGTGTTATTCCTAAGAGCACTTACTAGTAAACATGATTTATACAGATCGTAGGGCTTCATAATAATTTTCCTGTTGACCTATGAGAGTTGACAACAGAAGTTGTCTTAAGAAGATTTCTTAAGATTCCTGCTTGGATCCCCACAGCAGGAACACTATATTTGCAAAGTTTAGTGGAAATAGGAATCACAGGGATTGTAGTATATACTATTGTTAGGGTCAATGGTACATTGGAGGATAGTAAAAGGCAAAGTATAATTAATGAGTGGCCATGTGATAGGATGTTGTTTTTGATTGGAATACCATGATAAGGGTCAATATGTATCTTGATAGAAATTGACTTATAATTTGGATCTATTTGGTTAGTTTGTTTTTTTCTCACAGACCTTTAGCTAGCACAAATCAGTGCTTAGAAGTCTGATCCTAGTATTGCATCAGCCTCTTGGAACAGCTTTACAATAAGGAAGCTATGTTAGTAGCCACATGGCAATAGACTTTACTGGCCTTACTATAAGCCATGATACCTAGTAACCTGGTCTAGTGATAAAGTCTTTAAAGGCAAAAATGAATTACTAAGTAAGATATAATACCCTGAATGGAAGAGAAGGTCTTTTCCATGTTGCAATACACACAAATACACACACACACACAAATCAATGACTATTTTTGTATAATCCGTGTCTCACAGATGGTGAACAGTTAAATCACAGGTAGTGATTCTTTAGAGCAATTTTAAGTGGCCTAAATCTAGGATTGATGAACCTTTCCTCACTCAGACAAAACATCAATGAAGGAAAGAAATCCTAAAAGAAGAACAATAATTTACAGAACTCTATGTCAAAAGACAAGCAGTCAAGAAGTTAGAGTCAACATGCAGGCGATTGACCCTGACCATCCAGAAGGTAAAAAATACTTTTACACAATGAAGTTAGGCAAGAATTTGTTTGGCTAAGGATGATTCACTAGGGTGAGTCTTGGCACACCCTTACCCACCTTCATGGCACGTAGACAAAGTCCTGACATGTACACATCATGCTACTAACCAGTATCTCTATTTGTTTAGATGGGAGAGCTATGGCTATGCTACCTGGTCAATTATCAAGTTCAAAGGAGAGGCTAAGTAGAGAGAGAGAGAGAGCGGTAACAGAATGGGTAGCAAAGGTGGGAGAGGTATAAGTTATGGCTTAAAATTTAGCCTTGGTGGAAAGTGAATGCACCCGGTGTACTGAATGCTGTGTGTGGCATCCAGTTTCCCTTGAGAAGCAAAGACTCAAGTGTCTGCTGGCTCACTTTTGAGTCTCTCTGCAGAAAAATCTTCTGCTTGAAAGGACTTGCTTTGTTTAAGCTTCCAGCCACTCCATGGTGGCAGCCTATGCCTATCAAATGGTTCATGTGCAAGGACAGAGTCTTGGACCTTGCCCCGGGGGGAACACTCTTTCTGATCCAGAGCTCATTGGAAGATTGGCTGAAGTCTCTCCTGCCAATCATTCACAGATTCTGACATTTTTCATTATCTGTGCCCTGATTGGTCTCACTTTCTTCACCCATCAGTCTTATTGTTGAGGCTGTTTCCTAGGGAACCCAAGTTATGATGGCTACTAAAAGGAACATTTACATATTTGAAAGATGCGGTGTGATTTATAAGTATATACCTAATAGTTACCCCTATCCTCAAGTGAGTGTGACTGATATTATCCAGTTATGAATAAAGGAATATCTGAATTTTAATGAAACATAGTTCCAGATACCATTAAGATGATATGCTAGTCTCACTAAAAGCCTTTTATTGGATCACAAATAAAGGAGACTATGATTTTAATATAATATTTTATTAATTCCTTAAGAATTTCATACAATGTTTTGATCATATCCACCTTGTCTCCTCCCAGATTTACCTCCACCTCCCCACCCCTCCCAAGTTCATGTCTTTAAAAACAAAACAAAACAAAACAAAACATGTAATTATTAGACTGGAAAATATTTTCCTTAAAAAATTAATAAAAGCTGGCTATTAAGTGATGTTGAACTAGAAGAACACAAAAACGATCCTGCCTGGGTCAGTCGCAAGGGCCAGTTTGACCAGAGATGTAGTTTATGAACCTAGCAACATATTACAGAGAAAGAAATCCAGGAGGATGTTGATGGTATTGTGTAGTCCTATAGAACTCGTAGCTTGAGTATCAACCTTGCCCCAACCCCCAGATGTCCTTATGTAAAAATGTTCATCTTCACCTGGGCATTTGTTCTGGGAAGAAGGGGCTCAGAGCATCCACCTCCCAGCTCCACTCCCAGCATTGGGTGCCAGCTCACCCCTGCATCTACTCAGTGCACCTGGGTAGACATACATCCTGCCTTGTCCAAACCTATTCTCTTCTGGGATTTTGAAGCTGGAGAGTGTATAAGGAGGCAGTGGGGCCAAGGGGAATTCAGATTACCATCTGTAAGGATAAAAAGTGGATAACTGTGCCAGTGGTACCTATTCCTGAGAGATGCAACATAGTCTGCCTTACTCCTTGCTGGCTTTCCATGCCCAGTGCTTATACTTCCATCATTTATCTGTGACTCCAAGGGGCTTATAGTTAATATGGGATTTAAATTAAAATAATATATGTATGTAGGCTTTTCCATCATGTATGTCTGTGCACCATGTTGGTACCTGTTATTCTTGGAAGCCAGAAGAAAGCATCAGTTCCCCAGGACTGGAGCCACAAAATGTATATTTGAGATGATTGGAAGTCAGACTTCTTGCTCATGAATATGTATATTGACTCAATTACCCAGCAGCCTGACATTCCTTATGAAGTAGAGCTACCAAAAGAACAGAGCCTTTCCCATGACCTGTCTCCCACTATAGCCACTATACCCACTGTAGCCCACTATATCCACTATACCCACTGTCGCCCACTATAGCCACTATACCCACTGTAGCCCACTATAGCCACTATACCCACTGTAGCCCACTATAGCCACTATACCCACTGTAGCCCACTATAG